>NW_021703774.1:96814104-96948177 GCF_005190385.1 Monodon monoceros
TTCTTTCTTTCTTTCTTTCTTTCTTTCTTTCTTTCTTTCTTTCTTTCACCCCTTTCTTCTGAGCAGTATGGCTGACACTGTCTTGTTGCTCTGGCCGGGTGTCAGGCCTGTGCGTCTGAGGTGGGAGAGCCAAGTTCAGGACATTGGTCCACCAGAGACCTCCCTGATCCATGTAATATCAAATGGCAAGAGCTCTCCCAGACATCTCCATCTCAAAGCTAAGACCCAGCTCCACTCAACAACAAGCAAGCTACAGTGCTGGACACCCTATGCCAAACAACTAGCAAGACGGGAACACAACCCCACCCATTAGCAGAGAGGCTGCCTAAAATCATAATAAGGTCACAGACACCCCAAAACACACCAACGGATGCAGTCCTGCCCACCAGAAGGACAAGATCAAGCCTCATTAACCAGAACACAGGCACCAGTCCCCTCCACCAGGAAGCCTACACAACCCACTGAACCAACCTTAGCCACTGGGGGCAGACACTGAAAGCAATGGGAACTATGAACCTGCAGCCAGAAAAACAGAAACCCCAAACAGTGTAAGTTAAGCAAAATGAGGAGACAGAAAAACACACAGCAGATGAAGGAACAAGGTAAAAACCCACCAGATCAAACAAATGAAGAGGAAATAGGCAGTCTACCTGAAAAAGGATTCAGAGAAATGATAGTAAAGGTGATCCAAAATCTTGGAAATAAGAATGGAGAAAATACAAAAAACTTTTAACAAGGACCTAGAAGAACTAAAGAACAAACAATCAATGATGAACAGCACAGTAAATGAAATTGAACATCTCTAGAAGGAATCAATAGCAGAAAAACTGAGGCAGAAGAACAGATAAGAGACTGGGAAGATAAAATAGTGGAAATAACTACTGCAGAGCAGAATAAAGAATGAAAAGAAGTGAGGACAGTCTTAGAGACCACTGGGAAAACATTAAACACACCAAGATTCAAATTATAAGGGTCACAGAAAAAGAAGAGGAAAAGAAAGGGACTGAGAAAATATTTGAAAAGATTATAGTTTCAAACATCCCTAATATGGGAAACGAAATAGTCAATCAGCTCCAGGGAGCACAGAGAGTCCCATACAGGATGAATCCAAGGAGAAACACACAAAGGCACATATTAATCAAACTATCAAAAATTAAATACAAAGAAAAAATATTAAAAACAGGAAGGGAAAAACAACAAATAACATACAAGGGAATCCCCATAAGGTTAACAGCTGATCTATCAGCAGAAAATCTACAAACCAGAAGGGAGTGGCAGGACATATTTAAAGTGATGAAAGGGAAAAACCTACAACCAAGATTACTCTACCCAGCAAGGATCTCATTAAGATTCACTGGAGAAATTAAAACCTTTACAGACAAGCCAAAGGTAGAATTCAGCACCACAAAACGAGCTTCACAGCAAATGCTAAAGGAACTTCTCTAGGCAGGAAACACAAGAGAAGGAAAAAACCTACAACAACAAACCCAAAACAATTAAGAAAATGGTAATAGAAGCGTACATATCAATAACTACCTTAAATGTAAATGGATTAAATGCTTCCACCAAAAGACAGACTGTCTGAATGGATACAAACACAAGGCCCATATATGTGCTGTCTACAAGAGACCCACTTCAGACCTAGAGACACATACAGACTGAAAGTGAGTGGATGGAAAAAGATATTCCATGCAAATGGAAATCAACAGAAAGCTGGAGTAGCAATTCTCATATCAGACAAAATAGACTTTAAAATAAAGACAATTAGAAGAGACAAAGAAGGACACTACATAACTACATAAAGATCAAGGGATCAATCCAAGAAGAAGATATAACAATTGTAAACATTTATGCACCCTACATAGGAGCACCTCAATACAGAAGGCAAATGCTAACAGCCATAAAAGTGGAAAATGACAGTAACACAATCATATTAGGGGCTTTAACACCCCACTTTCACCAATGGACAGATCACCCAAAGTGAAAATAAATAAGAAAACACAAGCTTTAAATGATACATTAAACAAGAAGGACTTAATTGATATTTATAGGATATTCCATCCAAAAACAACAGAATACACTTTCTTCTCAAGTGTTCATGGAACATTCTCCAGGGTAGATCATATCTTGGGTCACAAATCAATCCTCAGTAAATTTAAGAAAATTGAAATTGTATCAAGAATCTTTTGAACCACAATGCTATGAGACTAGATATCAATTACAGGAAAAAATCTGTAAAAAATACAAACACATGGAGGCTAAACAATACACTACTTAATAACCAAGAGAACACTGAAGAAATCAAAGAAGAAATCAAAAAATACCTAGAAACAAATGAAAATGAAAACATGATGCCCCAAAACATATGGGATGCAGAAAAAGCAGCTCTAAGAGGGAAGTTTATAGCAATACAATCCTACCTCAAGAAACAAGAAACATCTCAAATAAAAAACCTAAACTTGCACTGAAAGTAATTAGAGAAATAAGAACAAGAAAATCACAAAGTTAGCGGAAGGAAAGGAATCATAAAGATCAGATCAGAAATAAATGAAAAAGAAATGTGGAAACAATACAAAGATCAATAAAACTAAAAGCTGGTTCTTTGAGAAGATAAGCAAAATTGATAAACCATTAACCAGACCCATCAAGAAAAAAAGGGAGAAGACTCAAATCAATACAATTAGAAATGAAAAAGGAGAAGTAATAACTGACACTGCAGAAATACAAAGGGTCATGAGAGATTACTAAAAGCAACTATATGCAAATAAAATGGACAACCTGGAAGAAATGGACAAATTCTTAGAAAGGCACAACCTTCCAAGACTGAACCAGGAAGAAATAGAAAATGTAAACAGACCAACCACAAGCACTGAAATTGAGACTGTGATTAAAAATCTTTCAACAAACAAAAGCCCAGGAGCAGATGCTTCACAGGTGAATTCTATCAAACATTTTGAGAAGCGCTAACACCTATCCTTCTCAAACTCTTCCAAAATATAGCAGAGGGAGGAACACTCCCAAACTCATTCTACGAGGCCACCATCACCCTGATACCAAAACCAGGCAAAGAGGTCACAAAGAAAGAAAGCTACAGGCCAATATCACTGATGAACATAGATGCAAAAATCCTCAACAAAATACAAGCAAACTGAATCCAACAGCACATTAAAAGGATCAATCACCATGATCAAGTGGGGTTTATCTCAGGGATGCAAGTATTCTTCAATATATGCAAATCAATCAATGTGATACACAATATTAACAAATTGCAGGAGAAAAAACATATGATCATCTCAATAGATGCAGAAAAAGCTTTTGACAAAATTCAACACCCATTTATGATAAAAACACTCCAGAAAGTAGGCATAGAGGAAACTTACCTCAACATAATAAAGGCCATATATGACAAACCCACAACCAACATCATTCTCAATGGTGAAAAATTGAAAACATGATCAGGAACAAGACAAGGTTGCCCACTCTCACCACTCTTATTAAACATAGTTTTGGAAGTTTTAGCCACAGCAATCAAAGAAGAAAAAGAAATAAATGGAATCCAAATCAGAAAAGCAGAAGTAAAGCTGTCACTGTTTGCAGATGACATGATACTATACATAGAGAATCCTAAAGATGCTACCAGAAAACTACTAGAGCTAATCAATGAATTTGGTAAAGTTGCAGGATACAAAATTAATGCACAGTGATCTCTTGCATTCCTCTACACAAATGAGGAAAACACTGAAAGACAAATTAAGGAAACACTCCCATTTAACATTGCAAAGAAAAAGAATAAAATACCTAGGAATAAACCTACTTAAGGAGACAAAAGACCTGTATGTAGAAAAGTATAAGACACTGATGAAAGAAATTAAAGATAATACAAATAGATGGAGAGATATACCATGTGCTTGGACTGGGAGAATCAACATTGTGAAAATAACTATACTCCCCAAAGCAATCTACAGATTCAATGCAATCCCTATCAAACTCCCTATGGCATTTTTCACAGAACTAGAACAAAACATTTCACACTTTGTATGGAAACAAAAAAGACCCCGAATAGCCAATGCAATCTTGAGAAAGAAAAATGGGAGTTGGAGGAATCAGGCCCCCAGACTTGAGACTATACTACAATGCTACAGTAATCAAGACAGTACAGTACTTGCACAGAAACAGAAATATAGATAAATGGAACAGGATAGAAAGCCCAGAGATAAACCTATGCACATATGGTCACCTTATTTTTGATAAAGGAAGCAAGAATATACAATGGAGAAAAGACAGCCTCTTCAATAAGTGGTGCTGGGAAAACTGGACAGCTACATGTAAAAAAATGAAATTAGAACACTCCCTAACACCATAAACAAAAATAAACTCAAAATGGATTAAAGACCTAAATGTAAGGCCAATTACTATAAAACTCTTAGAGGAAAACATAGGCACAATACTCTATGACATAAATCACAGCAACATCCTTTTTGACCACTTCCTAGAGAAATGGAAATAAAAACAAAAATAAACAAATGGGACCTAATGAAACTTAAAAGCTTTTGCACACAAAGGAAACCATAAACAAGATGAAAAGACAGCTCTCAGAATGGGAGAAAATATTTGCAAATGAAGTTACTGACCAAGGATTAATCTCTAAAATTTACAAGCAGCTCATACAGCTCAATATCAAAAAAACAAACAACTCAATCCAAAAATGGGCAGAAGTCCTACATAGACATTTCCCAAAGAAGATATACAGATTGTCAACAAACACATGAAAGGATGCTCAACATCACTAATCATTAGAGAAATGCAAATCAAAACTACAATGAGGTATCACCTCACACCAGTCAGAATGGACGTCATCAAAAACTCTATAAACAATAAATGCTGGAGAGGGTGTGGAGAAAAGGGAATCCTCTTGCACTGTTGGTGGGAATGTAAATTGATATAGCCACTATGGAGAACAGTATGGAGGTTCCTTAAAAAACTAAAAATAGAAATACCATACAATCCAGCAATCCCACTACTGGGCATATACCCCGAGAAAACCATAATTCAAAAAGAGTCATGTACCACAATGTTCATTGCAGCTCTATTTACAATAGCCAGGACATGGAAGTAACCTAAGTGTTCTTCGACAGATGAATGGATAAAGAAGATGTGGCACATATATACAATGGAATATTACTCAGCCATAAAAAGAAACGAAATTGAATTTTTTGTAGTGAGGTGGGTGGACCTAGAGACTGTCATAAAGAGTGAAGTAAGTCAGAAAGAGAAGAATAAATACAGTATGCTAACACATATATATGGAACCTAAAAAAAAAACAACAAAAAAACTGGTTCTGAAGAACCTAGGAGCAGGACAAGTATAAAGACACAGACATAGAGAATGGACTTGAGGACATGGGGAGGGGGAAGGGTAAGCTGGGATGAAGAGAGACAGTGGCATGGACTTATATATACTACCAAATGTAAAATAGATTGCTAGTTGGAAGCAGCCACATAGCACAGGGAGATCAGCTCGGTGCTTTGTGACCACCTAGAAGTGTGGGATCGGGAAGGTGGAAGGGAGACACAAGAGGGAGGAGATATGGGGATATATGTGTATGTATCGCTGATTCACTTTGTTATACAGCAGAAATTAACACAATATTGTAAAGCAATTATACTCCAATAAGGATGCTAAAAAAAATAAAGTTATATGCTGTCAATAGAACCTATTATTCTTAATATCAGCCCAAATCACATGACTAAGGTAGTGTTTGTCCGGGTTCTCCATTGTCAAGTAACTCATTTTTTCTCCCTTTCCATGTTCTCTACTCTTTGGAAGGAAGTCACTATAGGCAGTCCACACTTAAATGGTGGGAAGTTATATTCCACCTCCTTAAGGACAGAATTTATACATAAATTACTTGAAATTCTTTTGTGTGAGAGATTTGTCTATTCTTCCCCATGTATTTATTTATTCAGTTATTTTTATATCAAATGGACTTATGGGTGTTAATTTTATACTTTAGATTGTAATTCAATGCTACTTTATTTTATTGCTCAAATTGTTGCAACTTTTGCTGACTCTCTTTTTTACTTTACTTGAGGATTTTTATTGTAAATATTTGAAAAATATTAATGTGATCATATTTGTTAATATTTTCTTTCATGGTTTGTATTATCTTATGTCATGTTTAAGAAATTCTACCCAGTCTTGTCTTCTTCTAAATATGTAATATTTTGTAAATTCAAATACAAATAAGGAAATTATTAATTTCAGCTTGCTTGAATTTTTGTGTATAATGTTGGACAGTGATCCAACTTATTACTTTTTGCATATTTGACAAATTTCCCCTGTATTATATATTTAACAGGCTATCCTTTTGTTACTTACTTGTAATGTCATCACAGATATATATTAATTTTTGTATATACATGGGTCTGTTTCTGGGCTTTCTTTCCTATTCAGGTTGTTTGTTTTTCATCACTGCATCAATAGTATATTGTCTTAATTATTATTGAAGTGTAATAAGTTTGTTTATAGTGAGCAAGTACCCAAACTTTGTTCTTCAGAATTATCTTAGCTGTTCTTGGTCCTTTTCTCACACACATAAATTTTAACATCAGATTGTCAAATTCTATATGATTTCTTGTTAGGAAGTTGACTTAAAAAAATGGATTTCTTCTTTTTGCTTTTGGAATAAAATTCTTTATTTCCATTAAATATTATCATTGGTCATGACTATGCATAGAAATGCTTTTGAATTTTGTATGTTGACACTATAAACAGGAATCTTGATGAATTTTCATATTAGTCTAATGGTTAATTTAATTTATCTAAGATTATCTACTTGCAATCAAATGATTTCTAAATAATGACAATTAGAAGGCTAATGCACATGTAGTATTTATTTTTATTTTGTTGCATTAACTAGGATTTTCAGAACAATATTCAACTGTGATAACATTTTTCATTCTGAAGTATATACATTGAGTGATTTAATAAAGCCACTCTAGCATTCTTATGATGAGTGTTTGCATAGTATTCAATATGTCTCTTCACAGCTATATCTATATCTATATCTGTATCTATCTATATGTGTATCTATACCTAAAGTCAGGTTCTGTACTCAGCATATAGATGGGTTGTGCTTTCTTTTTAACCTAACAACCTCTTCCTTTTAATTGCAGTGGTTTTTTCTTTTCTATTTAGTGAAAATATGACTGGCATGGCTAGATTTAAAGCTGCAATCTTGTTATTTCTTTTCTATTTGCTCTATTTACATTTTTTTTCTTTTTCTGTCTTTTGTTTTAGTTTGAGTATTTTTATAAATCTCTTATTTCCACTATTGACTCATCAGCTATAGCTCTTTGTTTTATACTTTTAGTGGTTACTCTAGGATTTAAAAGGTGTATGTTTAATTTGTTACAGTCTACCTTCAAATATGATACCTCATTACATGGAATGTAGAAATCTTACAACAGTTTACTATTATTTCCCCTTTGTATCCCTTTATGCTACTGTTGTCTTGTTTTTTAAAATGTTACAAATTTGTCTTATTTTTTTAAATGTTACAAAACATTGGCATTATATTTTGCTTTAATCAATCAGTTACCTTTTGAAGAAATTTTTTAAATGAGGAAATAAGAGTCTTCTATGTTTGCCCACATATTTACTATTTCTGGCTCTCTTTATTCCACTGTGCAGCTCCAATTTTCCATCCGGTAATATTTGCTTTCTGTTTCAAGAAACTTCCGTAATATTTTTTTGAAATGAAGACCTGCTGACAATAAATTCTCTTAGCTTTTGTTTATCTGAAAAATTATTTATTTCATTTTTACTTTTCAAATATTTAAAAATTGTTATTCAATATTATATCCATACATTTTTTTTTTTATTTAGCAATTTAAAGATGCCATTCCATTGTTTTCTGGATTGCTGAGATTCTAAGAAATATTTTATCATTTTTATTTTTTTCCTCTGTGTATAATGTATCTTTCATTATTGGTGATTTTTTTTTTTTTTTTTTTGCGGTACATGGGCCTCCCACTGTTGTGGCCTATCCCGTTGTGGAGCACAGACTCCAGATGCACAGGCTCAGCAGCCATGGCTCATGGGCCCAGCTGCTCCATGGCATGTGGGATCTTCCTGGGCTGGGGCACGAACCCACGTCCCCTGAATCAGCAGGCGGACTCTCAACCACTGTGCCACCAGGGACGCCTCTTTATTGGTGATTTTAAGAGTTTCTCCTTATCAATGGTTTTCAGGAATTTGATTATGTGTGGCTTAGTGTGTTTTTGTTTGTGTTCATCCTTCTTAGAGTTCAATATGCTTCTTGCATCTGTAAGGTTGTTTTTTTTTTTTATTGAGGTATAGTTGATGTACAATACTATATGTTTCAGGTGTACAGTTAGTGATTCATAATTTTTAAAGGTTATAGTCCTTTTATAGTTATTATAAAATATTATCTATATTTCATATTATACAATATGTCCTTGTAGCTTATTTATTTTATACATACTAGTTTACACCTCTTAATCCCCTACTCCTATAATGCTCCTCTCTCCTTCCCTCTCCCTACTGGTAAGCACTAGTTTGTTCTTTATATCTGTGAGCCTGTTTCTTTTTTTTATATTCATTAGTTTGTTTTATTTTTTAGATGCTACATATAAATGATATCATATAGTATTTGCCTTTCTCTGTCTGACATATTTCACTTAGCATAAAACCCTCCAAGTCCAATGAATCTGTAAGTTTACCTTGTTATTAAACTTGAAAAAATTTTAGCCACTACTTCAAATATTTTTTCTGTCATCACATTCTCCTTTTTGTGACAACTTAAATTATACATATATTAGAGCATATTGTCTCATAAGTTGTTGAGGTTCTGAGTTTGTCATTGTTGTTCAAATATTTTGTAATTTTGAGTTTCATTTGAAAAGTTTCTATTGTTATTTTTTCAAGTTCCCTGATATTTTTCTTCTGAAGTATCTATTGTGCTATTAACACTATTTAGTGAAATTCTAATTTTAGCTATTTTATATTCCATCTCTAGTAGCTTCATTTGAGTCTTTGTAAAATCTATTTTTCTCCACATTATGATTATGCTTTCCTTTAATTCTTTGAGCATATTGATCAATATCTTTTGGGCTACTCCCATTATCTCTTGTCATTTCTGATTATGCTTTTATCAATTGATGTCTTTCCTGGTTATGAGTCAATTTTTCCTGTTACTCCTTATGTCTAGTAATGTTTGGTTGCAAGTCAAACATTGTGACTCTCACATGTTTGAGTGCTGGATATTGTATTTCTTTTAAGAACAGGCAAGTTACCTGAGATTAGTTTGATCCTTTTGAGTCTTGTTTTTATTTTAGGGTAGGCCTAGAATAGGATTTATTCTTGGCCAAGTTTAGCCCTACTAATAAGTTGTTACCCTCTGAGTTCTCAAATGAATTGCCCATATAGTCAATGAGGTCTCCCCAGTCTGGCTTTTGGAGATTTGAATGATTTCTTGCTTTGTGTGAGCTGTAGGAATTATTTGTTTTGTATATTTGTAATTATTATTTTTCTAAAAGTTGTTTTCTTGCTTGACTTCATAGACTTTCTACATAGGTATATGAAAATTAGCATTCATTAAATACTCAAGACAACTCTGAGCAGATTTCTGAAGCTCTTTATATATCCCTCCTTTTTTGTACTGAGCAAGTATAAATATACCCATTTTAGTAAAAGAAAAACTTTCAGTCATGCTTAGTTACAGTCTTCCCCATATGACACAATCCTCCTCTAAGGTAGAAAACTAATGTACATCTAAAAATTTCAAGTAGCTCTCATTTCCTGAAGTAGAACAAAATAGAAAATATTCAACTTAAATTAATTGTGTTCAAAAATGAAGAGGTGAAACCTTATTTGTGTTGAAGGATGGGGCAGATGATTTTGCACTTAGTAGCAAAAGACCATTTTCCTTAAGAGGGATCATTTGGATCCACTCTCTCAAATCCCTTAGGGAACAAAAGCCATAGTCTAGTAAGATCTCAGTAAAAGAAGAAGAAAAAGAAGAGGGAGGAGAGAAAGGGGAGGGAAAGGGGGAAGGGAAAGGGAAAAAGAAGGAACAATAACCCCGCAAACACAAATAATAACTAAAACATACACACAAGAAAAACCAAAAAAAACCCACTAAGTAAGCAGCCAAGACATCTGAAATAATTTTCTACACTAGATTGTAAAATTCTTTTGACCACTATAGTAATTTTTTTAGTTCCATAATAATGTTGATTACTAATGAGTTTTTGGGTTGGTCTATGATTTTGGGTGATGATGGGAGTGAGAGGAGTGCTCAGAAGCAGCATAGGTTTATACATGTGAATATAGAAAAGTACATTGTGATGGATAGTCCTTAATTTAAAGCAGCATAAAGAATTTGAAGATTACTTCAAAGGGCATTTAAAACCATGTATTTGAAATCCGTGATAAGAAAGTACGTACTTTCTGAAGGGACAAAGTTTTCAGGTAAAGTTTCTACTACTGAGATTTTCACTGAGAGGTATTTTGAAATTTGATGGCAGAAAATGTGCAAACTAGAGATATGTTCATTCTCTCGCTCCTCTATATTTAGAGACTAAAGGTAGTATGAGCTGCTTTCATATTTGGTGGAAATGCCTTGAGAAGGCAAACATTTTTTAAGAGAGCTGCTTATCTACTGCTTATTTCAACTAGCTTCACCCTCCTACAGTAGTTTGGCTTTTAATTTCTTCCAACAGATACTCCATTCCCATACTCTTACCAGTCCCTACGCCTCCCAGTCGCAGACCAGTAGGCAGCTCAAAAAAAACCAACTCTGTGTGAGCCCCCTTTCACTGTGTAATTAAAATGATTGCCACTGCAATTATATTACACTCATTGGAGGATCAGGATGGGTTAGTCACCTGTATTACAGTGTACCTTTGAGTTTGTAACACAGAGATTCAGCCTAAAGCCAAGGTCAAAACTATGCATTATTTCACCTGAGAAAAGTAATATATAATCATTGAAAGAAAAATGAAAAGAATATGCAAATTCAGAGTTAACTCTTGCTGTCTCATCTAACCTAACTTTCTCCAATTAAAGCATGATGGTATACAGACTCTCCAGTTATCTTTATAATTGACTTTTTTAGGTTTTAGGAAATCTCTGCATGTACTATCATGTAGCAGATGTGACAAACTTCAGAGGGGTTGAATCTGGAACCTCATCAACATTCCCCAATTAAAACCAGAACTGTACCCCTGCAAACAGTTTCTGGAGCCTTAAATGCATGTTGAGAGAAAAGCATATTTATCCAGACTAGATGAGGGTAGACAAACCATAGAATATAAATTTTATAAGATTCCATGGTTAAAATTCTCTAAGCTAGGGGCTTCCCTGGTGGCGCAGTGGTTGAGAGTCCGCCTGTCAATGCAGGGGACACGGGTTCGAGCCCTGGTCTGGGAAGATCTCACATGCCGTGGAGCAACTAGGCCCATGAGCCACAGCTACTGAGCCTGCACGTCTGGAGCCTGTGCTCCGCAGCAGGAGAGGCCGCTATAGTGAGAGACTCGTGCTCCGTGATGAAGAGTGGCCCCCACTTGCCGCAGCTAGAGAAGGCCCTCGCACAGAGACGAAGACCCAACACGGCCAAAAATAAATAAATATTTTTTTTAAAATTCTCTAAGTTATATTGGACTCTCTTTCATTATTACCGTTGACTTTGGAATCAGTAGTCAGTTACGAATAACACATTCATTAGCAAAGAGAAAATAATCACCCTATTTAAGCCTCTGATAGAAAATTGCTATAGAGTATGGTGGGCAGCTTCCCTCCTCTTTACATTAACAGCAGTGGACTTCTTCTACAGCAGAGGGATTTAAATTAGAAGGAAAACCTTTGTGACTGAAGAGTAAATTGAGCTTTTTAAGAGTATGGTGGAAGCTTCTGACAAGATGATGGGTCCAAAACAATTAAGACTTCATACACTAATAAATATTTTGAAAATATGGGGACTAATATAGAGTCTCCAATTCTTTGTTTTTTTCTAAATAAGTATGTTAAATAAAAGCAAAATCTAGTTATTCAGAAAATACTTACTGAAAGTCTGTTCATGATCAAGTACTAAGCTAAAATCTGGGGATATAATGGTGAGTCTCCTTCCTCATGATCTTATAATTTGGTTGAGGTGAGGCACTCACTGTTCAGAGCATGTGTATGTATAACGTCATCTGATCCCCACAGCAATTCTATGAGGTGGGTAATTTTATATCCCCATTTTAAGGATGTGGACATTGAGACACAGAGAGATTACTTAACTTGCCCTTAATTTATAGCTTGACAATGATACAGTCTGAATGAAGGACACTTTTCATAATTTTCATAAATTCATCTTTATGCAAATCTTACTACATTGTTGTATCTTTTTCCTTTTAGTAGCAGAATGGTAAAAACTTGAGACCAGGGCTACTCGTGAACCAGTAAAGGGAAGCCAGTCTTCAAAGTTGGCTTTCCAAATTAAGATGCACTGAATCAGCTGGTTTAACATGAGTTTCAGCCCAAAGACAGAGGAAGAGTCTAGACTGCATTTAGAGGACAATTCCATGTTTCTAATACCATAGATTAAATGTGTTTTCAGTAATAATATATGGACATTAATCTGACTCTTTAGGTATTACATTTTATGCTCTTTCAACTTACTATGAACAAACAAAAAAATAACAAGATATTGTAGAGCGTTTTGTGGAGCTTCTATTCCAAAAGCAATTTGGAATTTCCTTTGTTTAAGAAAGTATTCGGTGCTTTGTGACCACCTAGAGGGGTGTGATAGGGAGGGTGGGAGGGAGATGCAAGAGGGAGGGGATATGGGGATATATGCATACATATAACTGATTCACTTTGTTATACAGCAGAAACTAACACAACATTGTAAAGCAATTGTACTCCAATAAAGATGTTAAAAAAAAAGAAAGTATTTGATTTGTTCATTTACTTGGGTTGTTTGTTAAAGGACAGCTAAGTATGAATAATAAAAGGAAATGTTCCATATCGCTTGCAGATTTTACCCACTTTGAGTACAGCTACAGAGATGAGAGGATGCTAAAGAGAAGAAAAAGCTCCAATGCTTTCCAATAAACATTTAATTTTACTTTAATGGGAATTATTGATGTGAAGGAAATAAAAATTGATTACCAAATTCCCAAGGATTAAGAACAATATGAGAAAAAGACATTCCTTTTCTATGGATCTGGGATGAAAAAGTCCCTGACAGAACCTTCCTTTGATAGCCTTCAATTTATCTGACTATGTTTTGGGCCCAGCTCACTTGTCAGCTCCTGTAAGGGAGACAGCAATGCAATATACAAGCAACTGGGGTGTCTCACCACAGTGAGAAGCCACCTTTAAAGTCTCATCCATAAACCCTCACCAAGCCTTGTTTCTGGAAGACCTTACATGAATGACTGCTTTTTCCAAGTTAGATTGGCTGTGATGATAGTTGGTGGTAATGACATGGTAAAGGTGTGGACTAGGGACCCAAGGTCCGACCTTAGAAAAGGTAACAACGCAGCGTGTTGTTACCTATGCTTCTGCTCCATGCAGTGAAAGTTCAAGTTCATCAGGCAAAGCCCTAGAAGGTAGGCTGGCAGGTCTGATGTATCCTATTGTTATGGTTTCTTTCTGTATTTGTATTTGTTATGGACTATAAACCATGATGTTGCAATAAAGGGCTGGGGCCATGAATTCCAATTGGCTGTGCATTGCTATTTCATGGAGGGGCAAGTCCAGCTGTAATGAATTCAGACAACAAAATGATTTTGGTTTCACTGCATTGCTCTGCTCCCTGGGAACCTGCAGAAGATAAGTGAGTGGACACCTATCATAAATCCAGACATACATGCAACATGAAAATAGCCAGTGAAGCTTTAAATCAATGCAGATGTTAGACCAATAAAAATGTTGGTCACACTATTTGGTGAAAAATATTTTAACTAAGAAAACTTGATAAAATGTATTTCTAGAAAAGATGAAACTGCTCAAATATCTTTCTTTGTGTTTATTTGTATCTGCATGAATATAAAATGCTATTGGTTCTTCATCTTTAATACCTAGGGGATTTATAAGCATATTGCTTCAATAAAACTTGGTTCATCTGTACAGTACATGGATCAGATATGCATATTTAATTACTCTGAAAGTAATTTACTTGTACAGATGGTGGTATTAGAGGGTCTTACTTCAATTTAAATTACTTTCATTGGAAAAAGAAAAGTGTTCCTTGGCTATGATTTCCAAGTAAAAATTTAACTTTTATAACATATGGACTATGCCTGCCAGTAGTCATTATACATGAATAACCCCACACGTGCAAAATAAACATTATTGTAAAAATTTGAAACAACTCACAGGAACTAGTATCATAACAAGATAATTCAATACTCTTTCAGATGTAAAGCTTAAGGTGCAGTAAACTCTAAACTTGCAGCCAAAGGATATAAATGAGCTTAGAAAAAAGCATGGGGATCTAATTTGTAGCTGAAAGAAATGAGCAGCCTCCTCAGCAGAGCACTGCAACCTAGCTCATTGTTCATTAAAACCTCTCACGCCCCTCCTTCCTGCATGAAACTTGAAGGAAATTAGGAAATACTATGTGAGCCATATCTCTAGCAGATCTTAGAGAATCACACGAACCTGTGTGTCCCCTAGCAGGGACTTCAGTCACTCTGTACACCCCTCTCTAGAAAAGAAAAGGCCACCTTCCCACTGCAGCTTGGTGTCTTCTGAAATGCAACATTCATCCTGTTGAAACAAGCACTCAAATAAAAATCATCACTTTCAAAGGCAAGCCCGTCACAAAGAAAGACAAATGGCTTAGAGCAGATTGTATTGATTATTCCACAGCAGCTGGGTATTAAAAATCGGGAAAATATAAATGTTTTTGCAAAAGATATTGTTCTCTATTATGAGATTGTAAAAGTGTGCTTTTGTGGTTGTTCATTCTTCACTGCAATTATTTCTTTATTAAAGCGCTGTATCTCGGAGACAGCACATGTACTGTCCTCTATTGTGGTTGCTATGGTAAGTAGTCATGTTTTATTGAAAAGTAAGTGACCACCAGCACATGAATGGCTCCCAAGTGACCTTAACGTAAGCTCCCGCCCCCCACTTTTTTGAGTTGTCCTGATTTTTTTTAGATAAATGTAAATTTTCTATTTATTTAGAGTATGACAAAATCTTTCTGCTGTATTCTCTCAGATCTATTTTTAAAATGATTTTATGCATTATGGGTCATGAAGACCAAAAAAAGAGTCCAAGTTGACACACAGAAAGTAAGGGAAGAAAACACCACAAGCATATGTTCTGTTGCAAGCAAAAAATGTTATCAGTGCTCTATATTTTATATACATTATAGTTTATAGTGTTTTTCTTTTATACTTGATGTTCTTTAATGATCCTTGCTTTATTAGTCAAGTCACGTCAGCCTTGAAAATCTTTCTGATTATACGTCCATATATACATACACAAAATAAGCATATACTATAACACTTTGGGGATTATATTGCCAGATTCATTTTACATACTGAAGTGAGAATACAGACAGAAAAATGTTTTGGTGGTGTGTGCATGTTTAGGGAGTCCATTATAAGATATCTCTACAATGTGAAGCCATATCCATGAAGCAGATTTTCAAGCATGTTGTACTCTGTGTGTGTGTATATATATGGTATACATATATATACCATATATCTTTCTATCTAACTAGAGAGAGAGAGGAAATATTTGTCCAATGTTGGTAATGTGACTGATTGCCAGTCCAGGAGCTTTGAAGCAAAGTGGTGTCTATCCTCATTTCACATCAATCAGGTCATGAGTGTTTGGTGTGGGTATTACCAAAAAAAAAAAAAAAAAAAAAAGCTCTACCAGAAATGCTTTACCAAAAATGCTTGGTTTATGAAGACAAAATCTCCAATGACAGTGAAAAAAGAAACAAAAATAACTCAGAATAAAAAACCTCCAATTAATCAACAACATCCAATTCCTTTAACAAATTCAGCCTTTCTTTAACAATTTCTTACTTCTGTCATTTTTCTAGTTTTGTTTTATCTACCTCATATTTGGCCTGAAAATGACTAGCTTAGATTGCTCACTTGGGCCACTTACCTATGACTCGGTGGACAAGTTTTCCTATTGTTTGAGGTTAGCTGAATTGTTATTTTTCTCACCAAGACTGGAAAACTACTGCCATTTCATAAAGAAAAATGCATGACAAGGTGAGAAGAAAAGATAAGGGAGAGCAGAGAAATGAGAAGAGTGTTTCTTAATTATGCTGTAGACTCTCTGATGGGTGCTTTTCCTACCCTACACTGTGCAAAATTAACTGGCACATAGCGACTGCCACAGATGACTCAGCAGTGACACGTGAGTAACTCAGCTGTGCCTCTGAGACATGTGGAAATGACTGCTTTTATTTTTAAGAAGAAAAGTAAAAGAAAAAAAGAGTTTGACCAAATATATTCAAGATTTTAAAAAAATTTCCCTTCATTCCTGTTTATCACATATTTTCAGTTGTAAGGGATTTCCCCCTGTACAATTCTTTTTATTGATTTTTATGTTAAAGCAATTGAAAGCAATGCAGTATCATTTTCTGGTATAATAGAGCCATAGAAGCATGACAGCAGACACCTCACTGGGGAAAATATCATGTAAACACTATACAAATTAGCCTCTTCTAATACAGTTAATAAAAGAAAATAAAGAAACATTTGCAGATGAAGTAAAATTAAACAACACATTAGAGCTCAGTGTAGAAGTTTACTGTAGTCTTGCCTTTTTAAATACATGACCATCACTAAAATGATCCTAAATACCCCATTAAGGAAAACTTACTTGCTAATAGGTGGGGAGTAATGAGGCAATAGAAAGTAAAACTGGAGAACTTGCTACCTCAATGACAGAAAATTATATGAGTATGCACAACCAAATACCAGTGTCTGTGCAAAAATTTTTAAACAGTTAATGCTTCAAAGTGAAAAAAGCATGTACACTTCATTTATTCACTTATTTGTTTATTCATTCAAATTTTATTTATTACTTCCTATGTGTAAGTGTTAAAGGATACAGGGAGAAAAAATAAGAACAACCAGTGATGTTAGAGCAGCATGAGAAATAGGTTTCTTTACTCATCATATAGAGCAGACTACTTCATTAAGACTGACAAAAGTATGAGAGGCCCTGGACATCAGAAAGAGAACTGAAAATGGTAATGGGGGTCCATCCATGACAATAAATCTGCATAGAATAAGTGAATACCACAATTACTTCCCATGTGTGCCTTTTTATTAGCTTCCTCTCATTGTGACCTCATGTTTCCCCCTGGACTTTGATTTTCACATATGGCCTATATGGATTTAATGTGTCTTGTTCCATTAGCCACACCTACAACTCTGCTTCCATGAAAGGAACATGGGTGTAGTTTTGCATTTTGATAATAACTCTTCAGTATCCAATTCCTGACTCTCCCCTGATTTCAGCTTCATTACCCTCAGTTTGTTGACAGGTGGTACTGTTTTGCCCTGAAATGTCATCATGATAAAATAAATGAAAACAAATGTAATTCAAGATACAACATGGTAAGTGTCATAAGAGACAGATAAATGCAATGCTATGGGGTTTGGGGCTGGAAAATGCCATTCTCAGGGATATCTAGGAAAACTTGATTCAAGACATACAATGACATCAGAATTTAAATCTGTGAATCTAGAATGTGTGAGCAAAAAGCTGCCTCAAATTATTTAGGGGAGAATCTTTTATAAACCTAACAGAAAATTCTGACCCACAGAGTACTTTGATAGCTTAAGAATGGTTTATACACATAACTATAAACCATAACCAAAAGATACACATGCAGAGAATTCTCACATTTTGTTCACAAATGTGGAGATGGGCTTTACAAAATAAGCCAATTATTTCAGCTTGAGTGCTTTCTTACATGCAAGTTGAAATTATTAAATTGAAATTAACCCTATTAGTACTGGATCTGAAGGAATTTAGGGGTATTTTTTATATTCATATCAATCAGACCAAAACATAGTTTAAATAAACAACAAGGCTGTGTTCTCATGCATTTAGATGTCATCTTCAATTTTACCAGTTACATGTTTCTTGGGAACACGGGAGTGGGAATATTCATTTTTGAATCACTGTGGGTGATTCTGAGTCAGGAGTTTCATGGGTCTCCTGATGAGAAACAGTGCTCCATAGCATCTGTCTCTGCCTCTGAGACTAAGGCTGGCCAGTCAGGGCAGTGGATAAGGAAAGGCAAGCTCAGACTTACCTGGTTTGTACAGATGTGTCTGAGGAAGAATTCCATCAGAAAGAGAGAATTTATACTGAAAATTCAAAAGAACGGAGTTAGGGCTTAGTGCTCAGAGTCATAAATGGCCATGAGTACTGTATATATGAGGGAAAGAAGCAAGTGGAGAGTGATGGCTGTTGAAGAGAAAGTGAAACCCAGTAGGACACTGTGGGGATCCTGGGCAGGGAAGTTTTCTGTGTTCCCCATTTCTTATTTGTAGGGAATAGGCTCCAGCTTCCCTGACCTTCCCTGAGTTCCAAAGGGCAGATTGCTTATCAGGGAAGGGAGGGGACACAGAGACAAGGGAGAGGCAGCCAAGAAACAATAGTGCAGCCTTGGGGCAGAATCTTGGTTCCACCTCAAGGGATACACATAACAATATCTTTTAGCTCTTCTGCAGAACTAAAACCCACAACAAATGGAAGATGAACTGCTTGATGAAGCATTCTTCATTCCAGAGAGAAGGTCATAGTTTGATAACCTCAAGAACCACAAAGGCTCATCAGGAGACCACCTGAGGTCAGACTAAAGGAATGCCAGTCCTGCACACACCCTGATCCTTATCAGCAACTCTGCCCTTGAACCATTGCTATAAAACTCCTCACCAAATCCCCTCTACATGGGGACACACAGTTTTTGTGGACATGAGCCTGTTGTGTCCACCTTTGCCTGGCAAAGCAATAAAGCTATTCTTTTCTACTTCATCCAAAGCTCTGTCTCTGCAATTCGATTCAGCACTGGGGTACAGAGACTGAGTTTTCAGTACCAAAAGTGAGCAAAGGAGAAGGTGGAATGAAACAGGGCTGAAAGATGTCAGGGAACTAACTCTTCCTTATGAACAGCTCCAGGCACACAGAATGGAGCACCTGAGAGGGGAGGCCAGTCCCTACATACTAAATTAAAATAATGGATAGAGACACTGGGGAAGTCCTTTTGTAGAATTTAGTTAGCTGAGCAGAGATCTGAATAAATCATGGGGACGGATGGAGACTGAATTGACAAGACCATACTGTATTCTGGGAAGCCTTGATTGAATGATTGACTGAAGCATTCATCTATTCACTCAGTCATCCAACTTGTTTAGCACATGTTCTAGGCACCCTGGTAGACTGTGGGGATTCATCAGGGGAAAAGATTGGCAAATGAACACATTTTTAGCTGAGTTTCTCCTGGTCATGATTTATTTTTAAGTATGAAAATAATAAAGCTGATTGGGTATAATAGGATGCAGTTTCATTGTGGAAACACATTGACTAGTCAAAACAAAGTATTGTTCAATAGTAAACAAGTCGTATAATTCAGATTTAATTGCCAAATAAGTCAATTATCCATTAACTTTGAAATGGAAGAAATGAGTAGCATGGGTTATTGATATGTATAGATATTCCTCAAATAACTTTTCTCTCTTTCAACATAATCTTTCTTGGAATTAACTAAGTGGTGAAATTACTGCATTGGAGAATTATCATCTGTATGATTAGCAGGAAGTAGAAAAACTAAAATTGTGAAGTAGTAGAAACATAAAATAGTGAAGTGGTCAAAAGACAGGAAGCAGGAGGATGAAAACCTGGATTATCTTGCAGGGTGATGCTGCTAGTTTCTGCCCAAATAATGCCTGCCACTGGTAGCAAGGTCATGTGGATATGTCTCCTGACCTTTCTAGGTCAGACAAACCAAGAGTCTTTTGATTTCAGGGGCTAAGGAGACTGATAGGAACCAATACCTCCTTAGGGAAGAGGGAGTCAGGTAGGCTAGATTTCCCCAATTACCATCATATAAGTTGTTGGGGGGATTCTAACTATAGCAGAGTCTCCATCATTCATTTAGTTTCATACCTGTGGCCTAGAGGGAAGAAAGGTTCTGAATAAAAAGTGAAAGATCTATGTTCACTAGAAACTGTGTCATAAATTAAGGAGAAAACATGACAACTTGGGTGCCTATTTCAAAAAGAAAGAAAGAAAGAAAGAGAGAGAGAGAGAAGAAAGGGAGAATCAACTGTACTTCGATAAAAAAATAATTAAATATATATATATATATATATTTGGTCATTCAGATGACTAAAATTTACTTATAAAGATATGGTCTTCCTCCATGTTTTCTGGCACACATCTCTTAAAACTCTTGGAATTTCCTGAGTGAAAAGAACAATGCGAGTATCTTTTGTTATAATATTTGTTCTCCTGTCCTCAGTTCCTGAAGCCCCTTCAGAGCCCTAAAGGTGAAATGGGTGTCCTGTTGTTCATAACAAGCCCCTGCTCACCACAACTGGGTTTATGCTAATGAGGTGACTTTTGGAAAGCACGTAAGGATGGAGGCTGGTCATCAGGGGAATCAACCCTGATTAGAGGGCTGGAATTATCAATCCTACCCACCGATTTCCAGGAAGGGAAGAAGGGCTAGAGGTTGAATCAGTCACCAATGATCAATGAGTTAATCAATCATGCTTGTATAAACAAAGCCTCCATAAAACCCCAAAAGGATGGGATTTGGGAGGCTTCTGAGTTGGTGAACATGTAGAAGTGCTGGGAGAGCAGGACACTGGAAAAGGGCTTGGAAGTTCTGCATCCCTTCCCCATCCCTTGCTCTCTGCCTCTCATCCATTTGGCTGTTCCTGAGTTATATTATTTTCTAATAAACTAGTGATTTATTTAAGAAAGAAAGAAAGAAAGAAAGAAAGAAAGAAAGAAAGGGAGAGAGAGAGAGAGAGGGAGGGAGGGAGGGAGGAAGGAAGGAAGGAAGGAAGGAAGGAAGGAAGGAAGGAAGGAAGGAAAAAGAGACAAAGGGAGGAGGAAGGAGGGAGGGAAGGAAGAAGCATTCCTCTCTATTTTGCCACAGACTCATTGGTGCTTCAGCTCCATAAACATTTCGATGCATATGCAACCCCAGCAAAAGAGGTGGCAACGGTACCAGAGGATGAAGCAAGAAAGCCTGGCTAATCATCCATGCTGTACTGGCTTGGACAGTAGAGGATGGGACAGTATTCCTGAAAGTGGAACTCAGGGAATGCCAGCTGTGTCTGTCAGAAGTCATGTTGTGCTTGACAATCTTATTTCTGGACACATGTTAGAAGCTCTGGGGGAGTTCCAGAAATTCTTAAGTGGTGGGGAAAATGTTTATGATGCTTGAGAGCCTTCTAATAACAGGTGGGAACTGGATCAAACAAGCTAAATATGGGTTATTCATGTCAAAATGACCCATTTATTATTGGTCAGCTCACTGGTCTCAAGACCGACTGGGAGATAAAGGTTGCACCACACATATAATCAGTCTCTAAATCAATGAAATGTGAATATTATGGCTCTGTTGAGTAGTGTGGAGAAACTATTGTAAATGTTTTAAACCTAATTCAGTGGAGAGCTCTAGAAGCTTATAAAACATCAAGACTTTTAGCATGATGTTCAGTGATGCCATGTTTATTTAATATAAGGAAAGAGTAAAAGCCTGAGAAATAAAAAACATATTAGGCAATAGACAGTAGAGTAAATTTAAAAGATAATTCTGGAAGCAAACAAATCTCTAGATAAAATTTTGTAACAGCTAATGTCAAAGAGGCATGTGCCTAAACTCAGGGCATTGTAAATCACAGAATTTTGTAAAAAAGAGCATTAGAATTTTCTTGGAAAAAAACAGAAAGTTAAAATTTATTTATGTAGCACTTTATAATATTATATCCTGGTAAGTTATTTCTTTTAGATTTTGCTACAATTCTATTATCTTTTTAATTATTTCTACTTTTTTCCCCTTTCTCTATCCTTCCCTCTTTTTCTATCTCTCTCTTCCTGCATCCCTTTTGCTCTCTCTCTTTTTCATCCCTCCTTTTCTCCCTCTCTTTCTCTCTCTCCACCTTCTCTCAGAAAAGCCTAATCAAGGCCTGGATTATCTTTCTCAGGAAACCACAGTTTACCTGAGGACCCTTTAAATGTTAGTTTTATTCCAAAAGTCAGAATGCTTCTACATACCTAGTATATTACCGTATCAGTCACTGACAGGAGAGGTTCAGGGTTTAAAGAGAAAGAAGCAATACTTGGATTGTTGTAGTGGAAAAGTTATTCATGCAAAACTAACGTAGTTCAGTTATATTTAATCTCAATAGCATTGTAATATAGGTCCTATATAATTGGACACAAATATCTATCCCTAAAATGTTTAATGCTGCCTATCAAAAAGAAAATGACACAAGTCTCTTAGATAGCCTCATCCACCAGAGGGCAGACAGCAGAAACAAGAAGAACTACAATCCTGCAGCCTGTGGAACAAAAAGCACATTCACAGAAAGATAGACAAGATGAAAAGGCAGAGGGCTATGTACCAGATGAAGGAACAAAATAAGACCCCAGAAAAACAACTAAATGAAGTGGAGATAGGCAACCTTCCTGAAAAAGAATTCAGAATAATGATAGTGAAGATGATCCAGGACCTCGGAAAAAGAATGGAGGCAAAGATTGAGAAGATGCAATAAATGTTTAACAAAGACCTAGAAGAATTAAAGAACAAACAAACAGAGATGAACAATACAATAACTGAAATGAAAACTACACTAGAAGGAATCAATAGCAGAATAACTGAGGCAGAAAAACGGATAAGTGACCTGGAAGACAGAAAGGTGGAATTCACTGCTGTGGAACAGAATAAGGAAAAAAGAATGAAAAGAAATGAAGACAGCCTAAGAGACCTCTGGGACAACACTAAATGCAACAACATTCAAATTATAGGGGTCCCAGAAGGAGAAGAGAGAGAGAAAGCACCTGAAAAAAATATTTGAAGACATTATAGTTGAAAACTTCCCTAACATGGAAAGGAAATAGCCACCCAAGTCCAGGAAGCATAGCAAGTTCCATACAGGATAAACCCAAGGAGAAAGATGCTGAGACACATAGTAATCAAGCTGGCAAAAATTAAAGACAAAGAAAAATTATTGAAAGCAGCAAGGGAAAAATGACAAATAACATACAAGGGAACTCCCATAAGGTTAACAGCTAATTTCTCAGCAGAAACTCTACAAGCCAGATGGGAGTGGCATGATATACATAAAGTGATGAAAGGGAAGAACCTACAACCAAGATTACTCTACCCGGAAAGGATCTCATTCAGATTCGATGGAGAAATCAAAAGCTTTACAGACAAGCAAAAGCTAAGAGAATTCAGCACCACCAAACCAGCTCTACAACAAATGCTAAAGGAATTTCTCTAAGTGGGAAACACAAGAGAAGAAAAAGACCCACAAAACAAACCCAAAACAATTAAGAAAATGGTATTAGGAACATACATATCAATAATTACCTTAAACATGAATGGATTAAATGTTCCAACCAAAAGGCACAGGCTTGCTGAATGGATACGCAAACAAGACCCATATATGTGCTCTCTACAGGAAACCCACTTCCAACCTAGGGACACATACAGACTGAAAGTGAGGGGATGAAAAAAGATATTTCATGCAAATGGAAATCAAAAAAAGCTGGAGGAGCAATACTCATATCAGATAAAATAGACTTTAAAA
Organism: Monodon monoceros; assembly: GCF_005190385.1. Classification (NCBI taxonomy): domain Eukaryota; kingdom Metazoa; phylum Chordata; class Mammalia; order Artiodactyla; family Monodontidae; genus Monodon; species Monodon monoceros. Next base: position 96,837,946 of record NW_021703774.1, read on the forward strand.
TAAAGAATATTACAAGAGACAAGGAAGGACACTACATAAAGATCAAGGGATCAATGCAAGAAGAAGACATAACAATTATAAATATATATGCACCCAACATAGGAGCACTTCAATACATAAGGCAACTGCTAGCAGCTGTAAAAGAGGAAATTGACAGTAACACAATAATAGTGGGAGACATTAACACCTCACTTACACCAATGGACAGATCATTCAAAATGAAAATAAATAAGGAAAGAGAAGCTTTAAATAACACAATAGACCACATAGATTTAATTGATATTTATAGGACATTCCATCCAAAACCAGAGATTACACTTTCTTCTAAAGTGTGCATGGAACATTCTCCAGGATAGATCACATCTTGGGTCATAAATCAAGCCTCAGTAAATTTAAGAAAATTGATATCATATCAAGCATCATTTCTAACCAAAACACTATGAGATTAGAAATGAATTACAGGGGAAAAAATGTAAAAAACACAAACACATGGAGGCTAAACACTATGTTACTAAATAACCAAGAGATCACTGAAGAAATCAAAGAGGAAATCAAAAAATACCTAGATACAAATGACAATGAAAACACGATGATTCAAAACCTATGGGATGCAGCAAAAGCAGTTCTAAGAGGGAAGTTTATAGTTATACAAGCCACCTCAAGAAAGAAGAAAAATCTCAAATAAATTATCTAACCTTACACCTAAAGGAACTAGAGAAAGAAAAACAAACAAAACCCAAAGTTAGCAGAAGGAAAGAAATCATAAAGCTCAGAGCAGAAATAAATGAGTTAGAAACAAAGAAAACAATAACAAAGGACAATAAAACTAAAAGCTGTTTCTTTGAGAAGATAAACAATATTGATAAACCGTTAGCCAGACTCATCAAGAAAAAGAGGCAGAGGACTCAAATCAATAAAATTAGAAATGAAAAAGGAGAAGTTACAATGGACACCGCAGAAATAAAAAGTATCCTAAGAGGCTACTACAAGCAACTTTATGTCAATAAAATGGACAACCTGGAAGAAATGGACAAACTCTTAGAAAAGTATAACCTTACAAGACTGAACCAGGAAGAAATAGAAAATATGAAAAGACCAATCACAAGTAATGAAATTGAAACTGTGATTAAAAATCTTCCAACAGGGACTAATAAGAACTTGCTGTATATAAAAAAAATAGAGAAAACCTATTTATTAGGTTTATAGATGTGTGCAATTAAAAGAAACCACTACTGTTACCTTGAAAAAAAAGACATACAAAAAAAAAAAGAAAAGAAATGAAAATGAGTAAAAACAATTATTATCTGACTTTTACTTTAATGACTCCAGTGAGCTACATGGATTTACCCTTTTACAAGTATGTGATGTGTTCCTCATTATTTCTCGAAGCTCTTCAAATGGTCTTGGCCAGAATGAAGCATTAAAATACACATTTTTGTGCTACAGTTCAATTGAGGCTCCATCATGTTTTGTCTCACAACATAACAAATGTAGAAATTCTGGAATGAAACAGGAAACAAAGTAAATAAAGAATTGTAAAATGAGACATACAGTAAAGTTTAAGTCATTTGGATATATTTGCCACCAAATTCTAAAATCCTTTCATTGTTTTACTTTTCTTTATAGTACTTATCACTATTTAACATACTATATATTTTACTTGTCTTTCTTGGCATGTGAATTTTCCCACTAGAAGATAAGCTCCATGAGGGTGGGGTATGTGTTTGTGTGTGTGTGTGTGTGTGTTTGTGTGTGTTAACTGCTATTAGCTCTTAGACTTGTATCTCACACATAGCAGGTGATCCATAAATATATGTTGAATAAGTCAATCTCACTTTTCTAAAATTTAAGAGTGATTATTTCCCTGAAATTTAAGAGTGACTATTTCCCTGAAATTTAAGAGTGATTATTTCCCTGAATACTAAGAAAAAAAGAAGAGAAAGTCTTTTAAAATGTGACGTATCATCTTAATGTTTTCTTGACTAGCTGCTTTTTTATTATTGAGAGTGAATATTTTAAATATGTTTATTAGCCATTTATATTTATTCATTTGTAAAACAGGTGTCTGTGGGAACTTGCATTCTATTGATTTCAAAGAGCTCCTTAAATGTTAGAGACAGCAAGCCTTTATTTATCATATGTGAATTCTTAGTTAGAATCAAAAAATACAGTTCTATCCATCATGGACGTGGTATAATGGGAACACATTTTGACATTTAAATCAAGTAAATTGTTTCTTAAAATGATTTATAGAAATAGAAAACCTTCAGTTTGAAAATAAGATATATTCCACAATTCTCATGAAGAAATAGGTCTTAATTGTTCTACTAGAGATTTTAATACTAGTCATTTGATTTATAAATAGTAATAAAAAGGATAATTACTCCATAAACTTACTAGCAATCAGAGTGAAAATCAGGGGGTAAGTTACAGCTTCATCAGGAAAGCAATGGCTAGGTTTTCAGTTGCCAAGCCAAACCTCATTCAAAACTGTGGGGAAATATGACTGATAGCACATTGAAAATATGTACAACAGTGAAAAACCAGGGCTTTGTGTAGATGTAATTAATTTTATTTTTCTTTCAGAATTTTGATCAAGATTATATTGTTCTAGAAAGAAAGTTATACATTAAAAATAAATTATTCTGATAGCTTTATTAGAACGTATATGTTTAGTAATGAATTACCAAGTTTTTTTTTTTTATACAGCTGGTTCTTGTTAGTTATCCATTTTATACATATTGGTGTATACATGTCAATCCCAATCTCCCAATTCATCACACAAGCACACACACTGCGCCCCCAGCCACTTTCCCCTCTTGGTGTCCATACGTTTGTTCCTTGCCTCTGTGTCTCTCAATTTCTGCTCTGCAAGCTGGTTCATCTGTACCATTCTTCTAGGTTCCACATATATGCGTTGATATATGATATTTGTTTTTCTCTTTCTGACTTACTTCACTCTGTATGACAGTCTCTAGATCCATCCATGTCTCTACAAATGACCCGATTTTGTTCTTTTTATGGCTGAGTAATATTACATTGTGTATATGTACCACATTTCCTTTATCCATTCATCTGTCAATGGGTATCTAGGTTGTTTCCCTGCCCTCGCTATTGTAAATAGTGCTGCAATGAACATTGAGGTACATGTGTCTTTTTGAATTCTGGTTTTCTCTGGGTGTATGCCCAGTAGTAGGATTGCTGGGTCATATGGTCATTACATTTTTAGTTTCTTAAGGAACCTCCATACTGTTCTCCATAGTGGCTGTATCAATTTACATTACCACCAGCACTGCAAAAGGGTTCCCTTTTCTCCACACCCTCTCCAGCATTTGCTGTTTGTAGATTTTCTGAGGATGGCCATTCTAACTGGTGTGAGGTGATACCTCACGCTAGCTTTGATTTGCATTTCCCTAATAATTAGTGATGTTGAGCAGCTTTTCATGTGCCTCTTGCCCATCTGTATGTCTTCTTTGGAGAAATGTCTATTTAGGTCTTCTGCCAATTTTTGGATTGGGTTGTTTGTTTTTTTTAATATTGAGCTGCATGAACTGTTTATATATTTTGAAGATTAATCCTTCATCCATTGATTCATTTGCAAATATTTTCTCCCATTCTGAGGGTTCTCTTTTCATCTTGTTTGCAGTTTCCTTTGTTGCACAAAAACTTTTGTTTCATTAGGTCCCATTTGTTTGTTTTTATTTCTATTACTCTAGGAGGTGGATCAAAAAAGATCTTGCTGTGATTTATGTCAAAGAGTGTTCTTCCTATGTTTTCCTCTAAGAGTTTTACATTGTCCAGTCTTACATTTAGGTCTCTAATCCATTTTGAGTTTATTTTTGTGTATGGTGTTACGGAGTGTTCTAATTTCATTCTTTTACATGTAGCTGTCCAGTTTTCCCAGCACCACTTACTGAAGAGACTGTCTTTTCTCCATTGTATATCCTTGCCTCCTTTGTCATAGATTAGTTGACCATAGGTGCGTGGCTTTACCTCTGGGCTTTCTATGCTGTTCCATTAATCTATATTTCTGTTTTTGTGCCAGTACCATATTGTCTTGTTTACTGTAGCTTTGTAGTATAGTCTGAAGTCAGGGAGCCTGATTCCTCCAGCTCCGTATTTTTCCCTCAAGACTGCTTTGGCTGTTCAGGGTCTTTTCTGTCTCCATACAAATTTTAAGATTTTTTTGTTCTAGTTCTGCAAAAAACGCCATTGGTAATTTGATAGGGATTACATTGGTAATTTGATAGGGAGTGGGTAGTGTAGTCATTTTCACAATATTGATTCTTCTAATGCAAGAACATGGTATATCTCTCTATTTGTTGGTATCATCTTTAATTTCTTTCATCAGTGTCTTATAGTTTTCTGCATACAGGTCTTTTGTCTCCCTAGGTAGGTTTATTTTTAGGTATTTTATTCTTTTTGTTGCAATGGTAAATGGGAGTGTTTCCTTAATTTCTCTTTTAGAGTTTTCCTCATTAGTGTATAGGAATGCAAGAGATGTCTGTGCATTAATTTTGTATCCTGCAACTTTACCAAATTCATTGATTAGCTCTAGTAGTTTTCTGGTAGCATCTTTAGGATTGTCTGTGTATAGTATCATGTCATCTGCAAACAGTGACAGTTTTATGTCTTCTTTTCCAATTTGTATTCCTTTTTCTTCTCTGACTGCCGTAGCTAGGACTTCCAAAACTATGTTGAATAATAGCGGTGAGAGTGGATATCCTTGTCTTTTTCCTGATCTTAGAGGAAATGGTTTCAGTTTTTCACCATTGAGGACGATATTTGCTGTGGGTTTGTCATATATGGCCTTCATTATGTTGAGGTAGGTTCCCTCTATGCCCACTTTCTGGTGAGTTTTTATCATAAATGGGTGTTGAATTTTGACAAAAGTTTTTCTGCGTCTATTGAGATGATCATACGGTTTTTATTCTTCAATTTGTTAATATGGTGTATCACATTGATTGAATTGCGTATATTGAAGAATCCTTGCATCTCTGGGATAAATCCCACTTGATCATGGTGTATGATCCTTTTAATGTGTTGTTGGATTCAGTTTGCTAGTATTTTGTTGAGGATTTTTGCATCTATATTTCTGAGTGATATTGGTCCGTAATTATCTTTGTTTGTAGTATCTTTGTCTGGTTTTGGTGTCAGGGTGTTGGTGGCCTCATAGAATGAGTTTGGGAGTGTTCTTTTGTCTGCAATGTTTTGGAAGAGTTTGAGAAGGATGGGTGTTAGCTCTTCTCTAAACATTTGATAGAATTCACCTGTGAAGCCATCTTGTCCTGGACTTTTGTTTGTTGGAAGATTTTTAATCACAGTTTCAATATCATTACTTGTGATAGGTCTGTTTATATTTTCTAATTCTTCCTGGTTCAGTCTAGGAAAATTGTACCTTTCCATGAATTTATCCATTTCTTTGTGGTTGTTCATTTTACTGGCAATGATAGTTGTTTGTAATAGTCTCTTATAATCCTTTGTATTTCTGTGGTGTCAGTTGTTACTCCTCCTTTTTCATATATGTTTAGTGATGAATTACCAAGATTTTAAAACTAGATTTGGCTTTAGGCCTGTAAGTTGGTTCTTGCTTTGTTTCTCTGCTTGATTGGTTTGATTACATGGTTCTTTAGATACTGGGACTTGTGTAAAGTTTGACTTCTAGGAACAAGATATTCAAACAGAAAATCAGGACATAAGCCATCTTCCAGAAATCTCTATTCTACAGCATTATTTTAAAATTCAATCTGAAAACTGCAGTAATCATGCTTAGCTTTATCTTTTTCCTTCCTCAATTACTTTCTTCATTGGATAAACCTCTTGAGTACCAGAAGAATGACTTGCAGGTAGATAAGATTCTTCCTCCTGCTTTCATTTCTGAGTGTAGTTCAGACCCTTAGTTAAAAACATCCACCCGGTATGGTTAAACAAACTGTGGTGCATTCATACCATGAAATACCACTTGATAAAAATGATACACAACTTGAATGCATCTCAAGGTCATTAAGCTAGTGGAAAAAGCCAATATAAAAGGTCACAAACTACATGACTCCATTATTGATATAACATTCTTGAAATGAAAAAAATTACAGAGATGGAGAACAAATTAGCCAGAGGTTAGGGATGGTAGTGAGAGGGGAGTGGATATGACTATAAGAGGTAGTGATAGGACAGTCCTATATCTTGATTGCAGTGATGGTTACATGAATCTACATATGTGATAAAATGGCACAGGACTATATACATACATTGTACTAAGGTGATTCCCTGGGTTCTGATATTATATCATAGCTATATAAGCGGTAGTTATTGGGGAAAAGAGTTATATGATATCTCTCTCTGTACTCTCTTTACAACTTCCTGTAACTCTATAATTATTTCAAAATAATTTTTTCAAAATGGGGAAGTGGTAGGAGAGACGCCTTCTGAAGGTTCAAGGGTGAAGGAATAAGTTTTACCAGTCTACAAGCCAAATCTGTTTTTAAAAGTAAAAACAAAACAAACAAAAAGCTGCATGCAGAAAGTGTTGACTGCCCCTTCAAAAATATATGTTCATAATTCTCATTTTGAGGTTTAGGAAAAAATGTGTGCATGTGCATAAATTTTCCTAACAATTTTATAATGTATAATTTTAATATAAGTATTATATAATATATATTAGATTTTGTATTTTTTAACACATAATAGACTTTCTTAGTAAATATATATTATATACCTTTTACTATACATAATATATTGTTTTACTTAGCAAATTTATCTTTCTAAACTTAAATAGATTATTGTGCTAGCCAGGGAAGTCCTCCAAATGTCTAAATGGTGTTATATGCCAATCTCTGAGTGGAATCATCAATTCTAAAATATAACTGAAACTATATAAATCTAAAATATTTATTTTAAGATGTAGTTCAGCATATTAGTTAGCTTTCAGGTAAACTGAATTTAAATAAATTTAAAATCCTTATTTGAAGGTATGGATTAGGAGGTTAGTTGGCTTTTGCGTAAATTGAACTTATATAAACATGGAGTCTTGATTTAGAAATGTAGTTAAGGATGTCAGCTGGCTTTTGTATATGTGTATTTTTGTTTAATTTGCATAATGTGGCCAATTATGCAATTTGCATATTCTATCACCTAATAGTTGGGTGACCTGGGGCAAGTAACTGTAAGCTCTCTACATTTCTGGAATAATATCTGTTTTACCTTCATCACAAGATACAACACTAAACAAAGGTTATTGTTACTAATTAAAAATAATTGCAACAGGGCTATTCTGTCAACCTGTGGTATGTGATCTGTTGATAAACAATATCTTTCCCACCTTTAAAGAAAAATTCAAATGAGGGACAAACCAAAGATGTCCCTTATTAGATCTAATTAAATAGCTTCAAATGAAACACTTAAACAAGCAGATAAGGTAGAAATTAAAAAAAATAGTCATCCTCCATAACAGTGACACAGGACATGTATGTTCCTTTTATTATGCTAGTTGTAATTTCCTGCATCCTATTTGTGAAATTATTTTCTCTCTAGCATCCAAACTTTCAAGTTATGCTTACTCATTTGAAACTACTTATTGATTCTAATCTTACAAAATAATGGTAACAATTTTTATAATAACAAAACAAATATAAACAGACTATATATTCAACAAGTAGAGAATGGATAAACAATATTATATTTATTATAATCACATGTATGGCATTTTCAGAAACATAATTTAAAAAACAAGATGTATCAGCTCAACTATATGAAAATATGGTCTAAAAATTAGAGTGTCAAGATCCATTCATGATAAAAACTCTCAACAAAGTGAGTATAGAGAGACCATGCCTCAACATAACAAGCGTCATTGATAACAAGCCCACAGCTAACATAGTCAATGGTAAAAAGGTGAAAGCTTTCCCTCTAAAAACAGGAAGAGGACAAGGATGCCCACACTTATTACTTTCATTCAACATAATATTGAAAGTCATAGCCACAGCAAGTAGTCAAGAAAAAAAAAAGCCATCCAGATTGGGAAGAAAGAAGTAAAACTGTGTCTATTTGCAGTTGACATTATATTATATATAAGAAACCCTAAATGTTCCACCAAAACACTGTTACAAAAAATAAACAAATTCATAGTTGTAGGATACAAAATCAATCTATAAAAATCAGTGGCATTTTTATACACTAATATGAATTATCAGAGAAATTAAGAAAATAACCTCATTTATAATTGCAGCAAAAGAATAAAATACCTAGGAATAAATTTAACCAAGGAAGTGAATGACCTGTACACTAAAACTATTAAACATTGATTAGAGAACTTGAAGAGTTCTAAATAAATGGAAAGATATTCTTTGCTCATGAAACAGAAGAATTAATATTGTTAAATTGTCCATACTACCCAAAGCAATCTACAGATTCAGTACAATTCTTATCTAAATTCCAGTTGTAATTTTCACAGAAACAGAAAAAAAATCCTAAAATTTGTGGGAACAATGAAAGACCTTGAATAGCCAAAACAATCTTGAGAAAGAAGAAAAAGCTGAATGCATCACACACATCCTGATTTCAAACTATATTACGAAGCTAAGAGTAATCAAAATTGTATGGTACTGGTATAAAAACAGACACATAGATCAATGGAACAGAATAGAGAGCTCAGAAATAAACCCGTGCATACATGGTTGACTAATTTACAACAAAGGAGTCAAGAATAATGCAATGGGGAAAGGATAATCTCTTGAATAAATGGTGCTGGGAAAACTGGACAGCCACATGCCAAAGAATAAACTGGATTCTCATCTTCACCATACACAAAAATCAACTCAAAATGGATTAAAGACTTGAACACAAGACCTGAAACCATAAAATTCCTCGAAGAAAGCATAGGTGGTAAGCTCCTTGACACTGGTCCTGACAATATTTTTGGATTTGCCAACAAATAACAAAGGCAACAAAAGGAAAAATAAACAAGTGTAACTTCATCAAACTAAAAAGCTTCTGCACGGCAAAGGAAACCATCAAAAAAACCCAAATAAACAACAAAAAAAGAAAAGGCAGTTCTGGAATGGGAGAAAATATTTGTGAATGATACATCTAATAAGGTGTTAATATCCAAAATATACAAGGAACTTAATCAACTCAGTAGCACAAAAACAAAAAAACCTCAATTTAAAAATGGGCAAAGGACCTAAATAAACATTTTTCCAAAGGAAACATATACATGGCCTACAGGTATGTGAAAAAGTGTTCAAAATCAGTAATAATCAGAGAAATGCAAATCAAAACCACGAGACATCGCTTCACACCTTTTAGGATGGTCATTATCAAAATGACAAGAGATAACATATACTGGTGAGAATTTGGAGAAAAGAGAACACTTGTGCACTGTTGGTGGGAATGTAAGCTAGTATAGCTGCTATGGAAAACATTATGGAGGTCTCTCAAGAACTTAAGCATAGAACTACAATGTGATCCAGCAATTACACTTCTGGGTATATATCAAAAAGAAACAAAATCATTATCTCGAAGAGGTATCAATATTCCCATGTTCATGCAGCATTATTCATAATAGCCAAGGTATGTAAACCCATGTGTCCATCAGCAAATGAATCAATATCACATATATAAGTATATATATAATATTGATCTATTCATATATATATATATATATCCTATCTATCTATCTCATATATACAAGGATATTATTCAGCCTTAAAAAAAAGAAAATCCTGTTATTGTAACTACGTGGATGAAACTGGAGGGCATTATGCTATGTGAAATAAACCAGACAGAGCAGGAAAATACTGCATGGTTTCATTTCACTTATATGTAGAAACTGAAAAAAAAAAAAGTCAACCTCATAGAAACACAATAAAAAAATAGTTACTAGGATATTGGCGTGAGGGGAATAGAGAGAGTTTGGTAAAAGGGTACTAATATATAACATGGTGACTGTAGTTGATAACCCTATATGATGTAATTGAAATTTTCTAAAAAGAGTAGAACTTAAATGTTTTCACATACACACCCAAAGGTAAATATGTGAGGTGATAGATGTGTTCAGTAACTCGATGGGGGGAATTCCCTTCATGTTGTACACATATATCAAATCATCATGTTATACACTTTAAATATCTTACAATTTTGTCAATTAGAGAGCAACAAAGCTGGGGGAAAATATAAGCATAGACATACATTAAAGTAATATGAAGATTAAGTCTACAACTAAAATTGAAGGTTAGAAGGAGTTGCTTCTGAATAGTAAGCATGTGAAGATATGGGACATAGGATACTAGTTTCTTAAAATTAGCTCTTCTCTGCCATAGGATTTTCTAATTTTGAGTATGTACTAATTTGATTAAAAACAAGACGTTTTAAAAGTAAGTGTATTTAAGAAACTGTAATTTTAAAGATTCAATGAGATATAAATCAGTCTTAAAAATAAGTATTTTGGAGTGGAAAGGGGGGGAAAGGATAGTTAGGGAGTTTGGGATTGACATGTACATACTGCTATATTTTAAATGGATAACCAACAAGGACCTACTGTATAGCACAGAAAATTCTTCTCAATATTATGTAACAACCAAAATGGGAAAAGAATTTGAAAAAGTATAGATACGTGTATATGTATAACCAAATCACTTTGCTGTACACCTGAAAATATCATGACATTGTTAATCAAATATATGCCAATATAAAAAAAAGTTTATAAAAATAAAAAAAAATAATTGAAAAAAAAGAAGTATTTTGGTAAACACAGCTTCCCAATAACCAATTATTTGGTAATACTTTTTCTGATCTGCACAGCTCTTGTACCCTCTTAAAAAGATTATTCAGACACTTCACGTGATTTCTTTCTCTGCCTGCCTGGACTTCAATGACTCTGTTTCTTAAGAACCCTAGTTCTTAACTTTGCCCTCCCATAGACTCAGCTTTAGTTCTGCTTTGATCCACTGAGCTCTACACTGTGACCAAGCCTAGTAGGATGAAGCAAAGTCTTCAGCAACTGTGCTGAAGGCTTGTTCTGGCTTCACTCATTATTCTCAGTGTGCACCATCCTTACCATCTGAGAGTTACGATTAGTTACTCATTAGGCCATATACTTCATAAAAGAATATGGAATTATGAAGAAAATGGTTTAGCCTTTACTGGCCATCTCTAACTTCTCACGTTAAAATAATTTCTGACCTCAGCAACAGAGAAGGGAGCCAAAAGGGAAGCATTACCTCAGGACAATCTCATTGTTCAAACAGAAATAATAACCAATTATAATTCCTACAGCTTGCCTTACACATCCCATTCCCAGGTAACATCTATTAAACCAACAATGTTGTTTTACTTATGGTGGAAAGGGTCAGTAAAACAAGCTTCTTAAATTCTACTTTCAACCAGGCCAAAATAAAGGGCATAGGCTTCTGACTGATGCCAATTTAATTACATGAATCTGGACATGCCCACTTTTAATAGTTAACAAAGTAAATCTTCCATGTCCATTAAGATTGTAGATGATGCTGCAAAGTTATATTGAAGGGTATAACACACAGCACAAATATTTACAGCAGGCTAAACTGTTTGTTACAATACTCATTTCTAAATGAATTACTTTGTGGGTAGTAGTAAAGCTGAAAACTAAGAAATAAGGGTCAGATTCCTCCTGTGAGATCTCCCTTGTAAAATTATCCCAAATGTAATAATACTACATTGTTGACTTAAGGACACTTTTCAGTGACATGCCATAGCTGACCTGTAATTTTTATTCTACATGATGCCAGCCCTAATAAAATGACACTTGTGAATGTAAATTAAGCTCAAAAGGGGACAGATTGCATGATTCTGGTTTCTTTCAGATGCCTGTAGGCTATCACAGGTTCCATATGTGAAGTAATTATGTTCACTGAAGGAAAGAATAAATGCTGTCAAATTGTGTACTGAGAGAGAAAGCAGCTATTATATTTCAGTAGTCGCTAGAGCATTGCCCCCAGACAGTAGCAAGATGTATAAGAAAATAAAAACTGTGCCAGCCATATATTACACATCTGCCTTTATATTTGTAGCTGCCTTTAAACGTATATTATACAAAGCCAATAACTTACCAATGAATGTTTCGGCTGTCTTCTTCAGTATATTTTCTGTAGAGCCATTTTGGAATATGTGGCATGATGGTTATAGAAGGGATAATGAATATAGATGTTTCTTAGTTCTGTTTTCCCTTATGTTGTGCTGCAAAACAACAACCCTGTTGGATCCCTGATGTTTGGCCTTTGCTTTTTTCCTTGAATAATATCTCAAATTCAACCTCAGATCTGCCCACTACTATTTTCCTTATAGCTGATGGGAATGGGTGTGAGACAGTCTGCATTCCAAACTTCATTACCTATTGAGTGCATTTTAAAAAATGAATTTCGTTAGGATAACAGGTAGCAATGAGCTGGTACTCATGCATCATGTAATTCATTAGATGAATTCTCATACTTTATCTTGCTCAGTATCTGAAGTAAAGAAGTAAATGATAACAATCTTTTTATTTTTTTAGGTATAGAGTTAATGGGACTTCTCTAAACCATCCTTCCTTGCCTACGGGAAATAGCATTGAGACCTGAGTGACACAACCCACATGCATTATGTCTGCATAATCACTGGAAGAGGAAAGTTCTATCATTTTGTGGATCTTGCTCCTTCCTCTGAGAAAGGGAGGTAACTTTTAAGAATGGTGACCTCCCACCTCCCGTTTGTGCCCCCCGAAAATTCTGTTGCCCTTATGCTTGTTCTTAACTGACCAAAGAGGCTCCCCGTCAGGCTCTTAAACATACTCTAAATTACCTCATTCTCCAATCTTCCCCTCCATCCTCTGAAAACTAAACAAAGCAAAATCTAGCATAACTCTTCAGAACAGTTTATTTTAGTTGAGTACAAAAAACAAAACAAAACAAAAAACAACAAGGGACTTCCCCAGCGGTCCATTGGTTAAGACTCCGAGTTTCCACTGTGGGGGGGGGGCGGGGTTCGATCCTTGGTTGGGGAACTAAGATCCCGCATGCCGCGAGGTGCGGCAAAAGAAAAGAAAAGGAGGGGCTTCCCTGGTGGCGCAGTGGTTGAGGGTCCGCCTGCTGATGCAGGGGACACGGGTTCGTGCCCCGGTCCGGGAGGATCCCGCATGCCGCAGAGCGGCTGGGCCCGTGAGCCATGACCACTGAGCTTGCGCATCTGGAGCCTGTGCTCCGCAGCAGGAGAGGCCGCAACGGTGAGAGGCCTGCGTATCGCAAAAAAAAAAAAAAAAAGAAGAAAAGGAAAGGAAAAAAAAAAAAAGACAACAACAGCAAAAACCTAACACATACTATGGTGTTGATGAGTGGGAGATAGTTGTCATTATTTGCACTTTACAGAGGAATATTTATTAAACTCAATGAGTGTTTCCAGACTGGGTTATAAAATGAATTATGGAATCACAGGTGGAATAGATTTTAAAGTCCTTTTACATCATTTAATAAACAGGATTTATCAGTTTCTCTGTGAAAAACTCTCGACCTTCAGGGAGGTTCTAGTGAATCCACTGAGTGCTAAAAGCACTCTTCTTCATAATGAGGTAAAATAAAAAACTGGCAACGATGATATTTCCTTTCGATACCAGTTTTCCCTTTTAGAGCTGCAAAGAAAACTTGCTTTCTTTTCTAGCACCCTTCAAAGTTTGAAGGCACTGGCCACATTACCACTCCCCAGCTGAGAGGTTTTGCCTTGAATACATTCAGGAAATACAAGGGAGAAAATGTTGGATAAGCTTCGTATTTTTTAAGTCATACAACTTTACCCCATTCCCCGCCCCCCACTATGGTAATACCAGTATTTTGTGCTTTTATCTGTCTTGGATTGTTATCAATGAATACTGAATTCTGTGAGAGTGATAAGAAGAATTCTAAACTATTTAAACTTCCAATCAGTTGCATCCTGTTTCCTTTGGGTATCTAGAACTGGACTAAGTCCTCATGTTGGGATGTGTATAAAGAAAAAGTGATGTGGGATGACCAGGAAAATATCTACTCAAACTCACAAAAGATACATTCTGCCCTGTGAACAAGGCAGAGAGTAGAATCTCTCTTGTTAAAGCAAAATATGTTTCCTAATTAATAAAACACCATACTTCACCTTTCTGAAACTAAAAAAAAAAATTTTTAATTAAAAAGAAATGAATTGACTGGTTCAAAGCACATGACCATGAAGGTCCTATTGTCTACGAGCCTCCAGCATTTTGTCTCAGGTGAGCTTCTTTTTTTTTTTTTTTTTTGCAGTACGCGGTCCTCTCACTGTTGTGGCCTCTCCCGTTGCAGAGCACAAGCTCCAGACGCGCAGGCTCAGCGGCCATGGCTCACGGGCCCAGCCACTCCGTGGCATGTGGGATCTTCCTGGACCAGGGCACGAACCTGTGTCCCCTGCATCGGCAGGCGGACTCTCAACCACTGTGCCACCGGGGAAGCCCCAGGTGAGCTTCTTAATGTGACTTCAAACCACCCCAAGTCAGATGAATCAGAAGAGGGGTGTGAATAGCCCTACTGAAATGAAGTAGAATTTTACATAGTGATGGTTTTTCATTTACTCTTTAGTAGCAAAATTCAACTTTATAATAACAGGAATCACTGACAAAGGCTGTATTGGGGAAGAAAATTCTTTGCAAAACCTCTTCCTGGTAACTCAACTAAAGAGAAGGAAATGGAGGCTGGGAATGGATGTCCCTTAATCTCTGATATGGACTGTTTTTTTTTTTAACAGCTTTATTGAGATACAATTCACATATCATACAACTCACCCATTTCAAGTGTATGATTCAATGGTGCTTAGTGTATTCACAGAGTTGCGCAACTATCAGAAATCAGTTTTAGAACATTTTCAAAACCCCCAAAGAAACCTTGGACCCATTAACAGTGGGTACTTCCCATTCTTCCCTCACCTTTGTCCCTGGAAACCACTAATCTAATTCCTGTCTCTATAGATTTAGATTTACCTATTCTGGACACTTCTTATAAGTAGAATTATATGTGATTCCATATAATAAAATCATACAATGTGGTCTTTTTTTGCCTGGCTTTTTTCACATAACATACTGTTTTCAAGGTTTATCCGTGCTGTAGCATGTATCAGTACTTCATTCCTTTTTGTTACCAAATAATATTCCATTTTATGGATATACTACATTTTGTTTATTCATTCGTCAGTTGATGGCCATTTGGGTTATTTCCACTTTTTGGCTATTTTAATAATACAGCTATGAAAATACAAGTTTTGTATGAATGTATGTTTTCATTTCTCTTCTTGAGAATTGCCGGGTCACATGGTAACTTTAATATTTTTGAGGAACTGCCAAACTCTTTCCAATATGGCTACAACTTATCACATTTCCACTACCAATGTATGAGAGTTCCAGTTTCTCTACATTCATGCCAACATTTATTTTGTCCTTTTGATTATAGCATCCTAGTGGGTATAAAGTGGTATCTCACTGTGGTTTGATTTATATTTTCCTAATGACTAATGGCATTGAGCATCTTCTCATGTGATTACTGGCCATTCATATATCTTCTTCACAGAAATGTCTATTCAAGTCATTTTCCAACTGGGTTATTTTTACATTTTTATTTTTGAGTTGTAAGAGGTATTTATATATTCTAGATTCTAGTCTCTTTTTAGATATATAATTTGCAAATATTTTCCCCATTTTGTAGGTTGTCTTTTTACTTTCTTGATAGTTTCCTTTGAAGCACAAAAGTTTTTAATTTTGACGAAGTCTAATTTATCTATCCTTACCTTTGTCGCTTTAGTTTTTGATGTCAAATTCAAGGAACCTTTGCCTAATCTAAGGTCACAAATATTGACTCCTATGCCGTCATCCAAGAGTTTTGTAGTTGTGGCTCTTAATTTAGGTCTGTGATCCATTTTGAGTTAATTTTTGTGTGTGGTATAAGGAAGATGTCCACCTTTATTCTTTTGTATGTGGATATTCATATTCCAGTACTATTTGTTGAAAAGACTATTCTTTCTCCACTGAAAATTCTTGGCCACCTTGTTGTCAACCCATTGACCATAAATGTATGATATGTACTTTTGACCTCAAATTATGAGAGGCTAAAAAGAATGAGAAAAATATTTCCTATGAGTTAGCCAGGACATTAAAAAGCAATAGATCTAATGAAGGGCCAGGATGAAGGTGAAGCAAGTGAGGTACTTGCTTCAGGCACAAAATTTAAGAGGGCAATATTTTAAAAAATCAAAATTGATGGAAAGAAGTATGTGCTGAACAAAATATTAGAATGTTAGATACAGACGGGATCAACATCATTGATTTTCCCTTTTGCCTTAGGCTCCAGTATGGCTTGGCACAGCACTGCTACTAATGTTACCTTTATTAACTATTTTGGTATTTTGTTTATCATGATTTTTTGCATTGTTTTTATTTATTTAAAACATTTATCTATTTATTTATTTATTTGGTTGCACCGGGTCTTAGTTGCAGCACGCATGTGGGATCTAGTTCCCTGACCAGGGATGGAACCCGGTCCCCCTGCATTGGGAGCGCAGAGTCTTACCCACTGGACCACCAGGGGAGTCCCTGCATTGTTTTTTAAACTATTACATTGGAGTACATTTATTGTGATTATTGGAGCCCTCCACCTTTAAATGTTGCTCTGAGGCAAGTGCCTCACTCATCTCACTTACCTGGCCCTGGGCCCAGCCCTGCTGACAACTACAAATAATGACTTCACACCCTAAACTTGCTACACAAGTTTTCTGCAAGCTTGACCAGCTAACCACAAACAAATGTCCATTTATCTAGTTAACCAGACAAATTCCTCTTTCCCTACTTAGAGATTTTTTATGTTGCACAACACTTGTTATCTATTAGTTAAAGTGATGTTTGATATTATGACACCTGATGCAGTTTGTCTGCCTAAATAAAAGTGTATAGAGAGCAAATCAAAAGCAGAGAACCTAATTTCAAATTCCATCCCTTGATTAACTATCCTCTGTAGGGCTTTAGTAGTTCCATCCTTTCATTATTAATTATCAGTATTGGCTGGTTATCTACTGGTCTACTGACAAGGCCACAGAGATGACATAAATGATCATGACAAGAGTGTGATGCTCCTGAGCAGCTGTAATACTTGCCCAGAATACTATGGGATTAGGTAATTACAGGAGGATTCTACTTTGTTAAGCATATATTATGAGATGTGGCTGATGAAATGGGGTATGGTTGGGGGAGAGAAAGGTCTATAAGTATCAAGAAAGGATAGGTGAAATAGGAACAAAAAGAGATTCTGGGGCTACTAGAGTCTATTCTCCCTCCATTTTCATAGTGACATTTAAGTTTTTCCATTAAAGATAACTTGGTTTTATATATAAGCCTAATCCATAATTCTTTCTGTTATTGCTTTGGGGTTGGGCAGCCATGATTGGAATTAACAAAGCCAACAGTATTTTTTATTATCTATTAACAAATATATCTGATTACTTTCAAACAAGAATAATGATTGACTTAGAATCAAGAGTTCATAATAAGTCAGTTCAGACAGAGGTTGAAGAGAGAAATTTGAGGGAAAAGACCTATCAAGGAAAAAGTTGTTGTGAGACTAGGAATAGCAGAGAAGAATGTAGCTTCTCAGGATAGTGTTGATATAACAACATGGGACATCTGTGACAGAGCCACCATGGAAAAATGTGGAGGTCTGAGGCCACTGAAGGTCAAAAATCTAATTTTCTACTCAGGGGTGGGTTTGCTAGTCCAGGGTCAAAATAAAACAATATTGATACAAGATGCAATCTCATTATCCCCCCTAGTCTGGTTTCTTTTTTGTTATCAACTCACATTTAGCAGATCAACCAGTCTCACTCTGAGGTAAAATTTTAAAAAGAAAAAGGTAAAGAAATATTTACTCAAGCAAATAATTACCACTTTATGAAGGAGCTATGAATGGCCACGTCATGAAGGCCTTTGCTGTCTTACATAACTTCTGTTTACTACTACTGCCAGCTTCCACTCGAGCCATTCTCCACTTGAGACAGACACCCTTTCCTGAAAAACTCATTCCTCTTAAGGGTAATAATGGTGATTCTCACTTGTGCCATTGCAGTTCCCAGTTAACATGGCCTGTGCTCACCAGGACTCCCCACCATAATGCTTTCTAATGTGTTCTACTGAACTCTGAACTCTGTTGTACAGTTTGATGGTCAAATATGTTTTTAAAAGATAGGAGATTATTTTTTATGACTATAGGCTATCTGAGAAACTTTGGCATTGGGAACCTCAAGGGTGGGCTGCTAGTGATGATGCTGAGAGATAGTGGTAGGGGTGGGTGGGATCTACATAATGTCTGTTACAAAGATTTGCCCATAGAGTCTTTCTTCATGATCTTTTTTTTTTTTTTTTTCTTTTGCAGTACGTGGGCCTCTCACAGCTGTGGCCTCTCCCGTTGCGGAGCACAGGCTCCGGACACGCAGGCTCAGCGGCCATGGCTCACGGGCCCAGCCACTCCGCGGCATGTGGGATTTTCTTGAACCGGGGCACGAACCCGTGTCCCCTGCAGCGGCAGGCGGACTCTCAACCACTGCGCCACCAGGGAAGCCCCTTCATGATCATTTTGACTAGAGTAGGGGTAAGGTGGATGAAGTTGCAAGATAACATAGTGTTCCTTCAGCACCAGTTTGGGAAAATGTGGTCTGTCTCCTATTTCTTCAATTTTAAGGGAGGTTTAAGGTTCAGAAGTTTGAGGAAGAACTAAAAATTCCCAAATTCATTCCCATTCCCAGACTCATTTATAAGCATAATACAAATTGCCCTTCTATATTTGGTTTGTATGAAAATATTCTATTTCTCAGCTGTACCAGTTTTCTCTTTCTGTGTAACAAATTACCACAAACTTAGTGGTTTAAACAACACACATGTATTATCTCACATTTTTTGTGGGTCACATATCCAGGTTTTTTTTTTTTTTAATAAAGTCTTTATTGAATTTGTTACAATATTGCTTCTGTTTTATGTTTTTGGTTTTTTGGTCCCGAGGCATGTGGGATCATGTCTCCCCGACCAGGGATGATTGAACCCGCACCTCTCGCATTGGAAGGTGAAATCTGAACCACTGGACCACCAGTGAAGTCGCTCCAGGTATTATTTAGTTAAGTTTTTTCCTTCAGGGTCTTACCAGTCTTCAATCCAGATGTTAGCTGGGGCTGTGTTCTCACCTGGGGCCTGTGCTCTTCTTCCAAGTTCTTGTGGTTGCTGGCAGAATTTATTTCCCTAGAGCTGTACAACTCATGGCAATTTGCTTCTTCAAAGCAGGAGAGAGACTATAAAATCAGGGAAACTCAGTCCCTTTTCTAAAACTTTCACATGGTTAAGTCAGGATCACACAGAACAATCTCCCTTTTGATTATCCTACAATCAACTCATTTGGGACCTTAACTACATCTGAAAAATCTTTTCACATTTGCTACCCTCTATTGGCCAGAAGCAAGTCCCAGGTTCTTCCTGAACTTAAGGGGAGGAGATTTTACAAAGATGTATCCCACTGGGGTCACCTCAGGATATGTCTGCCTCATCAACCCAAAGCCAATTTTCTTTTTAGCGCAATTTTTATTTGTTCCTTGGAAAAGAGTTTTTACTGTTCAGTTTACTATGAATAAGCTATTAATTATAGTAACCTTCTAAAACCATACACACCAGTGAAACAAAGCTTTATATCAATTCCTATTAATACTTATTTAAGAAACTATACTACAACTTGAATTGGATTATTCAAAAGCTGCAAATTTAAAACCTGTTCCTATACTTGCATGTCAACCCTGAAAGAATAGTCATGGAGGAGAATATCACAGTAAAATATATAATTATATTAAATGTTGTTATTTTAAATGTTTCTGATGACTTCTGATGAAAATTAAAAACACATTGTGACCTCCAGCCTTCAGGTTCCTTTTGGTTGGTTAGCACCTGTGAATTGGGAACATCAAGGCTGAAATGATGTACCATTAACTCAAATATTTAAACAGAGAAAAATTAGGGCTCAAAAAATTCTAGAGCAAATGATCACTGTACTCCAATATTTCACTTTACTAATAACTCATTTGTCATGGTGATTGTTGTTTTTAGTCTCATAGAGAGGTTTACATAAGGGGAGAGGACCTAAATAAATTCTTAGTAACTGTAACTTCATGGTTTTATCAAAATAGTTACAAAATAACTATTTTTACTTTTCAGTTGAAAAAATAGAATTGCATTTTTTTTCCCCAAAGAGGCCAATTCTATATATCTATAGAGGTATTTTGCACCCAATTCAGGGTAATGACTAGTCAAAGCTATGTGCGTGTGTGTGTGCGCGCGCGAGTGCGTGCATGGATTAAGGGTAAAGTGGGGAGAAAAGACAAATTGCTTTTTACTATAATGATATCTTGTTTTGTAAGCAAGATGGTTTGTTCAGCTTAAATGGTTGTTATGGTACCTCCACACAGGTAAAGTCTTGAGAAACATAGTCCATGGACTGGAGGCATATGTCTGAATTGTTGGATTTTCTGTTTTTGAAAAAGGTTTAGTTTCATGAGTCTATGAGAACTCTTATCTTTCTGAAAAAAGAAAAGAATTCAGTTCTTTTTAATTATAGAAAAAGCTGCCATTGAAATATATGTGGGGTTAGGCCTTACTGTACAAAACAATAGAGACAAATGGATTATTGTCACTAGATTGTGAGATATTCTAAACAAAATGGTTTGAGCTAAAAAAGAAACACTAGAAGATTAACATGGTAGGACAAATGGGAACAAAAGATATAAGTAGTCAAGCTATTGTGCATCATTTTAGTCAAAATAGTGGGCATTCTATTTAAAGATAACATAGTGAGATTTGAACACTAGTAACTATGTCTACCTCACTATATTAACTGACCTTTAAATGTGGTTGTCCCTTTCTTCCGCCCAAAGGACATTTACCTCATAAAATAAGCTATTCATTCACTCTAGAAAACCTAAAACATGGAGAAATATGCTAAACTGACATTTAGAATTATCTCAAAACACCTTTATGATAACTTACGTTATTATTTCCATATGACTTGAATCTGAGATTTTAAAATGTATTTTAAATCCATTTAAAATAATAGCCAGATATCAGGTGGCTATTAGGGTTATCTGATAATGATATCAGGATTTTTCTTAACAGCTAAGTAATTGCTCCTTTTCCATGCTCAAGGCAGGTTGAACTCGATGCCCTCTTCAAGATCTACACTTGTATCATATGAGGTAATGGGGCAGCAGGCTGACGTTTTAGGTAACACAGCATTGTTTTTATAATAAGGAGAAATGCTTTTCTACATTGTCTTCATAATTTGGGAAACAGTGGGAGCAGAGCATCAGAGAGTTATCAAGGTTGCAGACAGTGGCTGACCCGTGATCCAGAGCTGTGATCTATCAGCTAGGTTTTCTCTTCAGGACGTCTTTTTACTGCCCAGAAATACATCCTGCCTCCCCAGCTGGCCCCACAGTGCTTCCCAGAATCTTACAAGTCATAGGGAACACATTAAACAAAAATATTTCAGCAAGCTTCAGTACCTTGGATAGCTGCCTTAATATGACATAAATAAAAAGACTTTGGACACCTCATGGCTATAATTACATCAAAGAGAGCACAGGCAATTCCACTTTCTAGTCTCATGGAAGTTGAAAAGCATAGGCCTTGTTATAAAGCAGAATTCAATTGGAGGTGTATTCCTGAATCTTTTATCCCTTGGAGGAATACTTTCCTACATGATTTTAGCATACTTGACACTAGTAACTGAATGGATTTTCCCACCCAAACAATTTCAGAAATAGAAAGTAAACAAATAGATATACTTAGGATGAAAAGTATATGAGAAAAGATCAGATATCCAGTCCCTAGAATCTAAACGGATATTGGTATACCAATCACTACTCTCTTTTAGTGCTAAGTATGAAATCTGGGCTAACAAGTACAGCCAAACAGGCCTAGTGAGCACTTTCAGTGCACTTTGTGTGTGTGTGTGGGGGGCTGTTATAAATATATACCTGTGCTACAGGGAGAACTCCTGTTGCTCCTCATGAAAAGAATGCCTAATTTTAAACACCTAATGAGCTTGGTGGGGTGATCCAAGCTTCTAAAGATTTCCATAGACTTAGAGCTAATGAGAGCCAAGTTGTGGGCTGATTTGTATCAGTGGGAAGCTCTGCTTTTTGCTTGTCTAAAGGATGGAAGAGAAGTGTATAATGGCTTTTGCCTAGAGGCAATTCTCAGGCTAGCTTTTCACTTAAGTAAAGGGCATCTCTTTGCCCCCCAGGGCTTCCGACAGAACAACTACATATGAGGGCCTTCTTAAAGGTAAGTTTATTTTTAGATACACAACTGCTTGAAAAGAGATAGTTCAGTCACATCTATGTATTTGAAGACAAACACCCAGATATTTGCTCCATTTTATTCCCATCCCCGCATCTCCACCTCATTTTTTTAATTTTTAAACTGAATTTAGCCAAACTAGTTGAATTCAAGGAAAAGGTTTGTTTTTTTTTCATAAACATTAAACATATTCAGTTGCTTTTAGCTTTCATCATAACATATTATCCAATTTATGATATATAAATTACTTCTTCCTGCCCTTTGTTATGAGTTATTTTTGTGTTATTTAATATCCAATTGGTACAAATTGGAACCATGGAGTTTCCATGAAAAACAACCGTTGGCTCTCTGTGGGTATTGATATTAAATTTAGTAATATTAACAACAGGCACCATCAGAATTACTTTGAGCAGAGCATTATCCAACAAGACACTGTGGGATTAAGATATTTTAGTGGCATTAAATACCTGTCATTTCATTTCCATCACTTTGCAGTGGGTGGTTGATTGGGATTAGTGGGTAGATTAGTCTTTTTATGGAAATGTTTCTATGCATTCAAGAAGCACACCCTAAATGACTGGCTGAGTCCTATGTTCCTTTGTCTTTACTAGTAATGTAGTCCACGGTACCTACTATTTAAGGGGAAACATGCAGGGGAGGGGGAGACACCTAGGGTTAGGTTGCACTTCAAAAAGCTCTTGATTCAAAAATATGGGTTGATCACATGTGTTTTTCCGCTCCAACCTGTCTCTCCCTCCTCAATCCCCCAAATCAGAAGGAGATTCTCAGGGCAAAAAAAATTCTGAGAGAAAAAAAGAAGCTGAAAGAATGATAACAGAAAAGAGAACTGGCTCAGAGAGGGGCTGACTTGCCCTGTAGACCCCAAACAGCTCAAGACTAAGAAATACCAGGTATGAAGGGAAGTCGACCAGAAAGCAGAGGTGTTAATTAAACTTGTCTACAGAACATTTGAAACCCATCACCAGTACCACATACAGGCATTGCATGAAATGCCTGGTAGTTAGATGTTTTTCCCAGGCATAGGTTGGAGGTTTCTTCTCAAAAGGAATAAAATGAGCTGTTTTAAGAGAAGTAGTATGACATTAGAACACCAGAGAAAGCCCTGGAATTTGGGGTTCCCAGTGTTAACAATTGGCCCAGATAGTCATCAGATCCTGCCCATATATGTAGTGCTCATAAGCAGTGTTTTTAAGCATCATTGTTCAGAATAAAGTAAAGATCATCATTTTAGGAAAGTCAGTCACATGGAAGTGAAAGAACAAAATAAACAGCCAGAAGAAAATACCCTTGAAAAAAGATAATAAAACCTCCACAAAATAACCCTTCTAATTAGAGCTCAAAGCATATGAAAAGAAATGGCAAAGCAAAATAAAACAAAACAAATGAACAAAAAGGCATGATGTATTAGGCAAAGTAACAGAGAATGAGAGATCTCTTAGAAAATAAAAATATGACACTGAAATACAAAATTCAACAGAAGTGTTAGGATTTTAACACACATTACTTCCCCAGAACATAGAATGAGATAAAGAAGCATAAAATACATGAGAAAAGTTAAGAGACATAGAAGATCAACGTAGTATGCTAATGATCTGATTAATAGAAGTTACAGAAAGACAGAATAGAGTTAATTGGTAGAGAGAAAATTATCAAAATGATGTGCTTGGGTTTAGGTCTTTCTGCATTAATTGTGCTGAGTACTCAGTGTCTCCTTTTAGTCTGAAGACATGAATGCTTCTTCTCAAGTAAATTCTCTTATATTATTCCTTTGATAATTTTCTCTCTATCAATTAACTCTATGCTCTCTTTCTGTAACCTCTATGTATCAGATATTTTCATACATGCAAGGACACAGAAAACTTGATGCCTCACATTCTTGGGAAATTACTTGAAGAAGGAAACACAAAAACTGTGGAAATTACAAAAACAAAACAAAATGAAACAAAATAAACTCTGCTTACTCAAATATTACTTTATTACACATCTTACCTGACCACCATTTTTAATAGAAATTCTTGTTATTCTTTTATCCCCAGTGGTTCTCTTTTCCTTGACAACACTTATCACCACTTAACATGTTGATATACTTATTCTGTATTTATTTATTGTCTTCTCCATCCTCCATCCCCAATACAATATAAGCACTATGAAACCAAGGACTTTGTTAACAGTTGAGTCTCCATACAGCAGATGTTTGCTAAATATTTATTGTATGAGCAAGTGAATGCCTAAGTAAAGGCACCTGGGAATTGTTAGAAAAGGAGAATCCATTCAAATTTGACTCCAGGAAAATTCACTCTGTGTGCCATATGATTTGTGTCATTAAATTTGTGGAGGAGGAAATATAGTTGCTGCAAACTCCTTGACTATGAAATGAACAATATTTACATAGCCATAATGTTATAAATGATGATGAATAGTTTTCATTAGGATTCATTCACACACAAATAACAAAGGCTTTCTTGTGGGTAAAAATGGAATCTAAATGAAATCCATTTAGACAATGAAAAAGTAAAGATAGATTGGAAGAGATGTTTAGAAAGGAATTGAGAAGGAGAGGTGGAGGAAAAGTGTGGGAAGGTTAACGTCATTTTTTTAAAGGTCAGAATGAAGAGCTACTGCTATGGGATAAGAAAGGAGGTTAAAAATGTGGTTTGAAATTACAAGGATGACCAGTGGAGAAACTGAGAATAAAATTTTAAGTATTTTGCATGATTGAGGAGAAAGTGAAAAGTGGTGTAAACGCATTAAATTCTCATGCATCATAGCTTAAGGTAAGAGGTAATATTTAAAGTAGGTAAGTAAAAAATGTCAGTATGAATGATCTATTTAGAGGGGTGGGAGAGAGGGAGATGTGTAAACACCAGGAGAACAAAACCAGAAACGGTTATATACCAAGCCTCTGGAAAGCAGAAGTGAGTATGGGGAGGGGTAAGGCAAGGCAGATGTTTTTTTCCATTGTTATTTGCCTTCTTTGTGTTTTAAACAATATGCTTGTATTAATTTAATAAACAGAAAAACAAAGCATTGTTTTAAAGAAGCTCTTTATAAGGAGAAAAAGATGTGATAGAAAACATACAAGTCGGCCACCCAGGATCATAGTATTTAAGTGGACCTGCTGCTAGCTTTGGAGGTGACCAGAGATGAGTTATTCAACAATATGAACAGTTTCCTCAATTGGGAAAGACTCAGAACTTTTTCCAACTCTATGATTTTCTGTGATTCTGATTCTATGAATTTTTTCTTCCTTGACTTTTGTTTTCTTCCTTGACTTGGGAAGCTACATAGCACATGACCAAGATTTGGAAACACACACACATACACACACCAAACTGAAAATGCAGCCCTTTGTTAATTGCAAAGAAAGACATGCTCATTCTTTGACACTCCCTTTATAACTGCAACAAATATCTGAGGACAACATTTTTGGCAAAGATTTTTTTTAAATAAAATCAACTAAAGTCTTTCATTAATTTTTACCTTTCAGAAATGGTATTCTTCATTATTTGGAAGTGAAAATATGAACCCAATAGCTCGGGTTAATTTAAGGTTAAAATTTTGATAAGTGTATTTACTTCTTTTATAAAGGACAAAATTTCTCTGTTTATGTACTGCCATACACATAGTATTCTGCATTATAGCCCTCAAAGAAAGAGACAAGCCTGTTTTATTAGAGATCATAACCCAGAAAAATAATGCTTACCTATGCACACCTGACAATTAAGAGTTGAATTTAAATTTGCATTATATAAGAGGATCAAAATTTAGTGTATATCTAAATATTTCTAATTGTTTGCTGGCTTCCATATTTAAATGCTTGCTTTTTTGTCAGTCCATAAACTAAGTTGGAGATAAACATTCTTCCTTGTGAACTATTTTTTAGAAAGAAGGTTTTCAAATGGCTCTGTAGTTGAGACCCTTTTTTCACCCAACAGCAGATGTCACACCACAGTCTAGAGTTCTTCTCTGTGTGTGGGAAATTTAAAATTACACACAAATGCGTTCTTACCATTAATACTCCTTCATGTCAGCTCTGAAATGAATGTGTGTATTGAAATATTAGGTCTCCACAACCAGTTTTGTCTAAACAATGTGCTGGAATAGTGTTATTTGAAAAAAAAGAAACCATTTGAAATAATCAAGCTAAATATGTAATTTAAGTGGTACCAAACAATACTGAGGTCTAGACGGTGATCCTCTGCCAACAGATTCCCTTTCTATCTGACTCTGCAATCCATAAGCTAATTACAGAACAACTATCCAGTTAATTTCAAAGGATATTTGCTGCTATGCCTACCATCTGACTGGCTTGAATGGACTCCATAATCCCGAGACCAGGAGCCACCTTCAGAGATGTATCACAAGTGAAAATATTGATGAAGCACAAGGTTTTGGTAAGTATTTTTGAGAGCTAAATAGTGATCATTTGTAACCTCTCAGAAGAAAAACGGATGAATCTCTCCTACAGGTTTTCAGAACTCCTAGTGTCTTCATTATCACTTTACTAGGCAATGATCATATTTGAAACACTTGATTAGCAAATGAGCCATTTTGAATTTATAAGGATATTTCAGATCGTTCTACATTCCCAATGGCTGTATTTGGAATATTTATTATTTGACTGCTAGTTTAACAGCACTTTGTATGTAGTATAATACATTATATGGGTAGCAGTACATTGAACATTTAAATGTTTTGTAAATGAAAAAACACTATTATTATATTATTACAGTATTAGGAATTGTGTTCATATGGACAAATAAAATACTCATAAATACAACCCAGTGATGGCAGTCATTTAAAAAACTAATGATAAGCCTGGTGGCAGATTTTCCATTCCCCAAATTAAAAGACGTGGTGATTTTAAAATGCCTTGAGTACATTTGTGCTGAGTTATTGATTGAAAGGCCATGTAGGGTTTTCACATAGAGACATGCTAAGGTGGACCCTTCATTAATTTTTGCTGCTACTTTTGGAAGAACTTGTCACTCTTTGAGTTTTGTCTCTTATACTGCTTACAATGGACATTGGTTGTGGCAGGAAGAGTTATGTGAGAAACCTACAAACTTCATATCTAAAGGATTAGTCCTTTTGAATTGTTGAAAGTGAGCAGATATTGCCTGGCAATATTCCTGAGTGCCCAAAGAGAGCACTGGCATTATGACTTTGTCTTATTTTCAATTTCATTTGCTTATCTCTCTTCAGCAAAATAGCATTGTTATTAAGGGTGACATAATAATGGAAAATTATATTAGCATTTAAAACTCTGTTCTTGTTTTTTAATGGGACTATAAACAATGACGTTATAATCATGTGATGGTCTCATCTTCCTCATTCTACTGAGACACTCACTGCCATGCCAGGTGGGCTAGGTGGCAGTAGCAATCAATCCTCAAGGCTGTTAGAAACCCAAGAGTCTGGCCTGAAATAGTGAGTTTGAGAAATGGGAGGATCTACTGGAAAGGAGCAGGAGCCATCTTTGTAGACAGCGGTGGTAGGGTCAGTGTTTGGTCACTTGATGTCACCCATCTAAGTTCTCTTCCACCCAATAAAGATAAGGATCTTCCCACGGGGCTTAAAATGTGAAAATATTGTTTCCTTAAATTTCATTATTTCTGGAATATAATGTCTCTTTGTATTCATAATTAGATTAAAATTGTCTCGATTTTTTTTCGGGGGAGAGGGGATGTGACATGGAGTCAGGAGAGGCTTAAGTTTTCCTTGTTGCATATCACAAATATGGGAGTCCATTGCTCCTTATTTATTTATAAATCCACTATTAAGTCTGGGTGGAAATTTAGATCTACTTCCCCCCTTAATGGCTTTATAGATTCTCAGAAAACAGAAAAAGAAAAAAAATGCCAAGAACACCTTTAGGACTAATATAGGAAAGTAATTTGAATTGCATTTAGTGACTAAAGAAATTTAGTGTTTGGTGTTATTTTCTTAGTCAAAACTAGTATTGGTGAAAACTATACATATATGGAAAAAATATACCTTCTATAAAATTCCAAAGATTGAGTATTCATTAGATTAAATTTCTATCAATTTTTTAATAAAGAGACAATATATGTCACCATGAAGCTAGCATAACAATGTGAATGTAATTCAGCTACTGAACTGTATACTTAAAAACAGTTAAGATGATAAACTTTGTTATGTGTATTTTACCATAATTTTTTAAAAAGTGAAGCAAATACTTTATTATAGAAAACGTGTCCTGGGTCTCGCATATGACAGGCGTTTTGAAGGGTCTTAGTGGAGGACTGGCCTCAATGACACAAACTCCTTCTTTAGACGCATAGAAGGCAGCAGGCTGAAAGACATTTCTGGAGATCACGCAGTCCAGCCTTCTCTTTTCATAGCCTAGGAAAATGTAGCCCAGACAGGTAGAGTGACTGGCCTAAGATCAAATAGATAGAACAGAAGGGGACTAGAAACACAGTCTCCCCGCTTAGTCTTAGCTGGTTCTGGTTCATGGCTCCATCTTTGTCAGTAAAATCAGCTTTCGTCCCTCTTCTTAAAAACCATCTACATTGTGTGTGTGCACTTAATATTGTCAATTTGACCATCTATTTTTCTCTACTTTTCTCTTTGTCTCCATTTTCCTCTATTCCCACCCTTCCCAATAACTTTCTGTACTTTCCATTTTTGTAAATATTGCTATTTCCTTTACTTCTTTTCACCAACTTTAGAAAGCTAGGCCTTGCATGATGGCAAGTTGATTTTTTTTCTGTGATAGGCAAAACAAAAGTAAAAGCAATTGTTTTCTTATTATCACCAGTGTAATATATGTAACAGATATGTTATAGGTTATAACAAACTTTCACATATATTTTCTATTTAATTCTTTAAGAGTAGATAATTTTAGAATGTAAGGCCCATGAGGGAGGATCTGGGCTGATTTTATTTTCATTGCTGTGTGCTGGTCCCTAAAATAGTGCCTGGCACATAGAAGTTGTTCAATAAACATTGCTGAATGAATAAATTAGTATCACCTTCATTTTAGAAATGAATATTTGCTCAAGAACACATAATAGTGGCAGAGCCTGTACTCAAGTTAAGCAGTCCTGACTCCAAATCCAGTGTACCTTGTAAATCAAGACAGTTAGATTTGCAAAATATGAAGAGGTGACGTAAAAGAAAAGCAGGGGTAGGAAACTTCTAGGAGTGAGTATTGGAGAAAAGACTTAAGAACATTGCATCTTTTTGTCATAATTTTGGAGAAGCCAGTGTAGAAGGTGGATAGTGATAGAAACAGGGCAACTGACTGTGGGTTGGGGACATGAGATATTATAGTCAGGAATCAGGAGTCAGGGTTGAGCTTGCAGGAATGTGCCATCAAGATGGACTCAGTAAATTGGAAGAAAGGGTCCTGATTCATCCTTTCTCTTACCCATTCTTGTATGATTCCTCCAAAAGAAAGAGAGAAGACATCCAGGCCTAATTTCATCCAAAAATGAAGGCTAAACAAATAAAACAAGCAACAAACAAAAACCCTACATGGCGACAAAATATTTATTTATGAGGCTGCTACATCAATAACATCAATTGTACAGTAATTGCCAAGAACAGAAATTAATGTGATTTTGTGGAAATCCACAATCAATCTCAGGCCTAATTTCTGTGAATGAATGCACTCTGAACAAAATTTCAGTTAGAGAGCATATTTTATTCTTAGAGCAGTTGGCAAAACGACACTGGGGAGGAGAACTGTAAGATGTAATAGTAGACTTCAGTCCTAAACTAGAGAGGCAACGAAGTCATTCCATTCAATACTGCCTAATCATAAGGCAGTTCCTTTATGGCCACGCAGCGAAACTGGTTCTGTGAATTACCAGACCTTACCTCTAGCTGTGAGAACATTCTCAAAGTAGCAGATTGAAAAGTTCAGTGATCTCAGTATCATAATAATATTTCCCCAGCCATACATGGAGGTACAGTAAAATTGAATTACTTTCTGTTTAGGTAGCAGGCATAAATGAGAGAGACAAAGGACCTTCTCCTGATCTGCTTCAGTACGTGGAAATGAAATGCATTTTGCACAGCATCTGATGTGAATGTTACGTTCTCTCTTTTGTGGTTAATTTTGAGCAACACTGTGGTTTTGCTTAAGGTTTTAAAAATCCATCTCACTTTCATTTTGTGAATGCTTCTTATCTAGAGTGTCGTTCTGATACTATGGAGCTGGGATGGAGCTAGACCTCTTGTTTGTATTTCAGAGACTAAACAAGAGCTGCTGAAAATAAGGCACCATATTCTAAACATTCAATTTTAGCACGGAAAACACTGTTTACACAGTCCGCAGTAATGGCAGCTGTTTCAGCTATTTAAATAGTGTAATTACACATTTCATTCCAGAGTATAACATTAACAGTTAGTTTACTAGTAAATCTCGAATTGAATGTACCTGTTCCTATATAAACATGTACAGGTAACCTATCAATAGTTACTGCCAATTATATCTGAACTACAATTTGGTGTTTATTGGAGCTGCAGTGCTTCAAAAGAACACTTTCCTTGGGAATGTTGAAACTTCCTCCCCACCTCCCCCCCAATGATGAAAAAAAATACAGTTGTCAGCATAATGTCTTGACATTCATGATGCCAGCCTGTCTTTACTGGTGTCAGATGTGAAAATAAATAGATATTAAACTGTCAGTCAATGAAATTGCAAAGTCAAGAACAGCTCTAGCTGTGATCCTGTGTGTTCTACTTGATGGACACAGGTGTTTAAGTGTTATGAATTCAGCAGGGCTGGGGAACAAGAGAAACATTTTCCAGCAGTTTTCCACTTGCTAAAATATCTAAGATGAACTTTCCTACATCTCAGGACTTCCGTAGAACCTCAGAGGCTTGAGAAAGTGCCAAGAATTCTGCCACTGTTTTCAGTGCTAAAATGTGAAAAGTCAGTTCCAATTCCTGGAGGTACATTCTTTCATCCTATATGCATGCAGTCTCCAACACCAAATCAAGGGCAGCTTCACTGGCCTTGCATATACATTTGTGGCAGACCCAGACACCCACCTGGTTAATTTATTATTCATAAGACACTTAAAGCCAATCATCTGTCACTAATAAACACTAACACTATTAAAAATTAACGGTCATCTTAAAGCATGCTGAGACCAACTCTTCCGTCTGCTTGATGGGTACTGGAGCAAAGCACACCATATTTACTCCTAACACGTATAACTGTTTATCCTTTGCTCTTGTTATTATCATTATCATTGTTGTTATTAGCAATATGATGTTAGCCTATGTGAGAGAGTACATCCTCTTGATGATACAAATTTCTCACTTTTCAATGTGTCATTAAATTTGTATCTCAGCAAGTATCATAAATTCTTCTACCAGAAAATGTTGCTTTATAATGCCATCATAAACAAAGCCCTGTATTTGAATACTAACTAGTGGTATGTAGAAAGAACTGGGTTCCTGTTGCTCAAGGACTCTAATCCTGCATCCTTGGCCCATGGGCAGGTAGTGTTCTCAAAAATCAAGAATTATAGCAGATGATTTTTGTGCCAACAGCTAGTTTAAATGCGATCAAACTGAAATGTTGCTCAAAGCTGATACGACATTATTTATATACCTGTGATCATTTATTAAATTGTATGTAGAAAATCCTATGTTTAGTGTTTCTCCAATAATTCTCTTGCATTTACAATTCTTTTTTGTGTCTGCTTCTCTAAGGACTTAAACCAACACAGTAGAAAAGGCAGTTCAGAAAGGTTATTCCAGTGGTGAATTGGACAATGGAATTTGACAGAAGTAAGTCTTACCAGATCAGATAAAATGCCTCATTCTGATCTATGTCTTCAAATCGGTATTCATGTTCAGGCATTTCCAAACTTGGGAAAGGATGGTGTTTGTGGTGACTCATGGTTGAAAGCAAGATGGGTGAGAATGATGAGCACAAGTGCCAAAAGAAGCTGGAGATGCAAAAATCTTAAAGCTTTAGAACTCAAAAACTTTATTTTCCTGATTATGGAATAAAAGTCCTGCCACATGCCTCCTTTCCCATCAAGATTCTGCACTATTTTCTTGTCATTCATTTAATTGACAAGGAGAGGCAATATTTGTCTGTTTTCACTTCCTCATCTCCTTCTCCATAGTAGATTGCAAAATTGGCCACAGCTCTTTATCTAGCTCTGTATCCTTTTGCAGTAGGTCAGCCATTCCTCCCATCAAGAGACAAAGTCCATTTTCTTTATTCTGCAATCTGGCTGCCCTTGAGATTGGTTTTGGCCAACATGGTGGGGCATAGTGTGCCATCCATGCCTGGATCTCGAATCCTTTCATGCTTCTGCTCACTCTCTTGGGTCCCTTCAGAGCTGCTATGTGAGCAAATCTGGGCTAGCCTGCTGGGCAATGAGAAACACACAGCTCAGTCACCATCACCACACCAGCTGACAACCACCAGAAGCTGACTGGCAGCTGACTAAACAAGCATGAGTCCAACTGAGTCCTGAAAGAATCACCCCTCTGAGCCTCATCTAAATGACTGCCCCACAGAATTGTGAATTAACAAAAATGGATGTTGTTTTAAAGCACAACAAAACTGATATTCCCTTTTTAACTCATAATGAATTTTTGGTCTTCATTTATGAACTTATCTTGTTATGGTCACTAACTAGTGAGCACTGTTGCCAGGTTTTTTTGTTTTGTTTTGTTTTTAAGTCTTTATTGAATTTATTAGGCTATTGCTTCTGTTTTTTGTTTTGGTTTTTTGGCCACGAGGCATGTGGGATCTTAGCTCCCCGACCCCAGGGATCAAAACCGCACCCCCTGCGTTGGAAGGCAAAGTCTCAACCGCTGGACTTCCAGGGAAGTCCCTGTTGCCAGGTTTAATGACCTAATTGTAATTCTTGCCCTACGTTCCTCCTCTGTGGCACTGTTGCCTTCACTTTTCTTGTATGCCAGCAGGACAGTCTTCTTTCTACTTCTCTATTGACAGTTCCAGTGATTTCTTCTGGTTGCCTCTTAAATGTTGGTGTTCTTTAAGGATCTGACCTTAATCATTTTCTCTATCTCTAAATGCTGTCCTTGGGTGATTTCATTCATTTGAATGTCCTCAACTTGTACACATATACTGATGATATCTATATGTACATTAATTAGCCCTGACAGATATTTGAGCTAGCTCAACTGGGATATCTAGGAAACACCTGAAATAAAATAAGTTTGAATTTTAACTCATAATTCACCTTCCCTCCAAATGTTTTTTGACTCTAATAGTCATAAATTTCCATTTTAGGAACCTCGGATTCATCCTTATTGTTTCCCTAAGTCTTTCTTTCCACATCTGAACTTCCAGCCTTTCTTAGTTTAAGACCACAAAACGTCAGCTCAGACCAATGCGCAAAACCACCAGTCTCTTTGTTACCAGTCTTTCCCAGTACTACCAAACTTTAATTACCACAAAGAGAAATAATACCCTGGTATTTCCCTTTTTACAGCCTCTGCTCTAGTAAAGTCCAAACACTTTAATATGTATTTTAGAATCAGAAAAACCTGCTTTAAAGTTTTAGCCTCCCAACTTAATAAATCTCTGACCTTGGAAAATTGTGTAAAAATTCTTTGCATTTCTATATGTTTCTCTATATGTACCTTCTCAATTTCTCTATGTTATAATGCACTTTGAAGTTGCTCTGACCATTGACATACTTTTTTCTTTCTTTCTTTCTTTTGGCTTAAAACAACACAAATTTATTTCCTTACAGTTCTGGAGGTAAAAGACATACTTTATATAAGGCTCTTATCAGAAGGAATGGCACATAGTGAATATTTAATGTTCACCTCTAAGTTACTTCTCTGACATTGTTTCTTGCTACTTCTATCATCTGTATTTTTTTCTTCACTCCTGGCCTTGAAATATTGAATGCATTGGCCACACTCAGTTTAGGACCGTTTCCTAAATGGTCTACCACATTTTATTGATTCTAAGATACTGTTAACATCTCTAACATGAGGATGTGTCTTACAATTAATGGCATATTATAGTTTAATTGGTACCTTTGCTTTGTTTTGTTTTGGTGGTACATATATGATGTATTTGATTAAATGAAATATGACATTTGCTGATTCCTTATTTTTTCATAATGCTATTTATTTTCCCTAGAACAATTTTCTTTCCATAACTTCTAGATAAACTCTTAGGCTTTTCCGAGTTGCCTAAACATTTTCTCCTTTTAAGTTTCCCATGATTCCACAGCTCACTTTTTATAATTCTCCATGTGCTTGGAGTAAATCAACTGTACAATTAGAGAGTATACAGTCCACATAAAACCACACTCACTTCTGACAATACCTACAGGTTCTAGGGATTCCTCAAACCACCCTCAGTTTAATAATTCTCCAGGATTATTCACAGAACTCAGTGAAAGCTGTTACCACAATTGTGGTAATGGTTTACTACAGAGAAAGGATACAGCTTAGAATCAGCCAAAGGAAGAAGAGCATAGGGCAGAGTACAGGAAAGTATTAAACGTGGAGCTTCCTTTGTCCTCTCCCCATGGAGTCAGGGTATGTTACTTTCTTGGCATCAATGTGAGATAATATGCATGGAGTATTGCCAACCCAGGAAGCTCTCCTGAGACTAGGGTCCAGAGTTGTTACTGGGGCTCCATCACTTAGGCATGATTGATTGACCTATTGCCAAAATGGTGGATCTCGGTCTCCAGGTGACTGATACCTTGTAACCCAAGTCCCACCCTAAATGATGTTGCTGGTCTATGCAGCATGAGCGAGGCAAACAAAAACACCCCTATCAGACACGACATTCCAAAGACTGCGAGATTACCTCCCAGAAGTACAAAAGCCAGACCTCTTTTTAAACAATGTTAAATTTTTTTACTACACACTATTATATACTAGATAGAAATTATTATAGCTTTTTATGTATCTTTTCTCTGTAGGCTCTATGCTCCCAGAGGATTAAGAGCACATGTTTTAAGTCAAATAAACCTGTATTCAAATCTTGGATCCATTGCTTACCTACAGTATGACCTTGGACAAGTTACAACTGTAGTATTCTTTTCCAAAATTTAGGTGAAATTATACTAATATTATGGGATTATTCTGTGATTGAATTAGATAACATATATGGAACATTTATCACACTATCTGTCTGGCCAGGGTAATAACTTAATAGATAGTTGCAAATATATGATTACCATCTTTTCTTTAATATCCACATGGATTATAATCAACATCCTAATCATTTTATTAGGGAGAAAATGAGCAAAAATAACAGAAGGAAAAAAAATTAAGTAACTCAGAGACTGAATCGTTTCACTAAATATATTATGAACATATCCAATTTATAGTCAATCCACGAGCTACTAACTTTATGTTTTAAATTATTACTTCTAAAATAAGAGAGCTATGGTTATTAACATATTGAAAACATTGTGAGAGGAAAACTATAGTTAATAGGTATTTCTTCATTGAAGAAAATTTGTATTTTAATTAAATTAAATACGAACATTTATAAAAGCAAACTGAAATCTCAAGATTAGTGATTGAATCTGAAAAATGAAATGTCAGATCTAGGAGCTCTTGCAAATGATCTTTTCCAACTTCCTTCAGGGTAGAAACTTTTAGACCACCTATGTCAAGGACACATCCAACTCCGCTTGGATGCTTCCAGTCCAGACAAGAAAAAAGAAGCTTTGTTTCAAGGTGGATTTGGTTTAAAATATTACCTTAAAAAATCTATACTGGACTTCCAATGCCAGCAAAATTGTAAACAAGATAATGTAAAATCTTTCTTACTACCAAACTCCAAAAATGCATGATAACATATAACCATCATCCTTGTGAAAGCTAAATTCTTAAGAAATCTGGGGAAATATCTAGGGACAAAAGTGAAAAAAAAAAAAAAAAAAACAGAGTTCTAAACAACTGACCTGATGCTGAAGCTAAGATAAGAGTGTCGTTCCATCAAGTAGTCTACACATTCTTGGGCTAACACCTTGGTGGAAATAGGAGACCAGATTATGGACCTACTTAAGGTGGAGAATGGGACCTCACATGAAAAGAAAAAAAAAAAAAGGTTTAGGGTCTTGCAAGCGTATTTAATAATAATTTAAAAATTAGAGAAATAAGGAGGTGGGGAGGGAAATCTAATAGAACAGTATATGTATAAGGAAACTTCAGACTTAAGACCTGGGTAGGAAAAAAGTCTGCTCTGAGATTTTTACCTATAGACCTACCCTCTTTAAGGTTTAGAATTAAATTTAGACTATGCTTGGGAGTTTAGGAATCCCCAAACTAGGGGAAAAATAGTAATCCAAAATTATTTTCATACTGATGACACTTCTGTTATATCTATAATATACACATTCAAATCCACTCTTGAGGCATATATATTCCAACCAGGCCACAGAGAATTTCCACAGATAAAGTCCAGCTGAATATAACCTCACAATTCAATGTTATAAACAAATAGAGAGTTAATGGATGTATCAAACATTCGTGTTAAATCCTTGTGAACCTCAGACATAGAACTAAGAAATTAAAAGTATGTTTAAAATTTATTAAAATGTAGAAGAAGGACTTATAAACCTAGAACTACAATTAGATGCAATAAAAAGCAAAAAGCAGATAGGAAAAAGATTCAAATAGAATATCAAGAAAGGAAAAATATATTCAGTGAAATTAAAAATTGAGTGGGTGAGTTAAAGAGCATTTTGCATACTGCTAAAAAGACCAGAGAAATGGAAAGATAGATCTGGTGAAAGTCCCCTTTGTCATATAAAGTAACATTCACAGTTTCTGGGGACTAAGATGTGGATCCCTTTGGGGGCCATCACTCAGCCTGCCACATGAGGTAATAGCTAAGAATTTTCCAGATTTAACAAAACATAATGATAAACTTCATATAATGATCTTTTTCCATAGAACCAACTATATTTTTGTTTTTAATTTAATATAATGATAATATAATACATTTTATTAACAGAGTAGAATTAAATAGAATAAGTAATTAGTGAATAAATAAATCCACTTGTAGTTACAGACTGATTATAGTAAAACTACAATACCCTAAATAAAAAGAAATAATAATATTCCAAAGATGTTAGAATGATAACTTTAAAATTCAGAGAGAAAGCTAGCTGGCACTATAAACTTTACATGGTTAAGTTCTCATCAAAGACTCAGTGTAACATAAAGCCCTGTTTGACAAAGATTGTTAGGCATCATCTCATTCATAGATCCTCACAGAAAGAGATTGTAAAAGAAGTATTTTACAAAGAAGAAACTGAAAAGGAAGGAGTGAGATGTAAGAAATGGAAGAAATTTTAGAAATATAAAGGCATGAGATATAAGAAACAGTAGTAGGCAGATAAACTAGTAAAGCACAGGCACATCCAAATAATGATGGCATGAGGTAATTACAGTGACTGCTCATTGTGGAAATAAAATATCAAGCAATATGTGTAGAACTGAAGGAGTTCTGAGTTAATGCATTAAGACTTTTGTATTGCTTGAGAATAGATAAGGATTATGATTAAATTTAAAAAGATAGCCATTAAGTTATATTAAAATTTGAAGGCTAACTACTAAAAGCATAGAAATAAAATATCACTTCTAACTCAGTAGAGGAGGAAGGTAAAAGCATAAATCTACAGCAGCTAGAATCCCGAAAAGAAGAAAATGACCGTGTCCCCGCAAAATGCGTGATAAATAGGAAGCAAACCATAAGATGATAGAGACATGTCAACAGACAACTAATATAAACAAAATAAACAGTTAAAAGTGAGAGATTTTTCAGATTGATCAAAAAAAATCCTTATTTGCATAAGGTACACCTAAAATATATAGGTGTTCAAAATTCAAAGTAAAGAGATGGGGGGGAAGGCAAAAAGTAAATTCTAATGAAAATAAAAGCTGTGGCAGCCCTATTTATATTAAATAGAGTTGAAAATATACTTAAGGATAAGAAGGGCCACAACACAATGAAAAAGGAATAATTCACAAAGGAAATGTAAAAGTTTTGGACTTTTCAGTACCTGATAAGACAGTCTCAAAATATGTTAGGAAATAAATTGATAGAATTACAAGGAATAATTGATTAATCCAAAATCATACTGGTTAAGTTGAAACAAATGCTCAATTATTGGTCAATTACACAGAAAAGGACGGCGGGGGGAAGATGGCGGAAGAGTAAGATGCGCCTTCCTCCCCACAGATACATCAGAAATACATCTACACGTGGAACAACTCCTACTGAACACTGGCAGAAGACCTCAGACCTCCCAAAAGGCAAGAAACTCCCCATGTACCTGGGTAGGGTAAAAGAAAAAAGAATAAACAGAGACAAAAGAATAGGGATGGGACCTGCACCAGTGGGAAGGAGCTGTGAAGGAGGAAAGGTTTCCACACACCAGGAAGCCACTTTGCGGGCGGAGACTGTGGGTGGCGGTGGGGGGAAGCTTCGGAGCCGTGGGTGGAGGAGAGCACAGCAACAGGGGTGCGGAGGGCAAAGCGGGGAGATTTCTGCACAGAGGATGGGTGCTGACCGGCACTCACTAGCCCGAGAGGCTTGTCTGCTCACCCGCCCGGCGGGTGGGGCTGGGAGCTGAGGCTCGGGCTTCAGTTGGAGCACAGGGAGAGGACTGGCGGCGTGAACACAGCCTGAAGGGGTTACTGCGCCACGACTAGCCAGGACAGAGTCCGGGAAAAGTCTGGACATGCCGAAGAGGCAAGAGAATTTTTCTTCTCTCTTTGTTTCCAGGTGCGAGAGGAGAGGGGATTAAGAGCGCTGCTTAAAGGAGCTCCAGAGACGGGCGCGAGCTGCAGCTAACAGCGCGGACCCCAGAGACGGGCATGAGCTGCTAAGGCTGCTGCTGCTGCCACCAAGAAGCCTCTGTGAGAGCACAGGTCACTATCCCCACTCCCCTCCCAGGAGCCTGTGCAGCCCGCCACTGCCAGGGTCCCGGGATCCAGGGACAACTTCCCCAGGAGAACTCAGGGTGCGTCTCAGGCTGGTGCAACGTCACACCGGCCTCTGCCACTGCAGGTCCGCCCCGCATCGTGCCCCTCCCTCCCCCTGGCCTGAGTGAGCCAGAGCCCCCGAATCAGCAGCTCCTTTAACCCCGTCCTGTCTGAGCAAAGAACAGACGCCCTCAGGAGACCTACATGCAGAGGTGGGGCCAAATCCAAAGCTGAGCCCCGGGAGCTGTGCGAACAAAGAAGAGAAAGGCAAATCTCTCCCAACAGCCTCAGAAGCAGCAGATTAAATCTCCACAATCAACTTGATGTACCCTGCATCTGTGGAATACCTGAATAGACAACGAATCATCCCAAATTGAGGAGGTGGACTTTGAGAGCAAGATTTATATTTTTTCCCCTTTTCCTCTTTTTGTGAGTGTGTATGTATATGCTTCTGTGTGAGATTTTGTCTGTATAGCTTTGCTTTCACCATTTGTCCTAGGGTTCTATCCGTCCGTTTTTGTTTTTACTTAAAAAAATGTTTTTTCTTAATAATTATTTTAATAACTTTAGTTTATTTTATCTTACTTTAGTTTATTTTATCCCCTTTCTTTCTTTCTTTCTTTCTACTTTTTCTCCCTTTTACTCTGAGACGTGTGGATGAACGGCTCTGGGTGCTGCGGCCAGGAGTCAGTGCTGTGCCTCTGAGGTGGGAGAGCCAACTTCAGGACACTGGTCCACAAGGGACCTCCCAGCTCCATGTAATATCAAATGGTGAA
Organism: Monodon monoceros; assembly: GCF_005190385.1. Classification (NCBI taxonomy): domain Eukaryota; kingdom Metazoa; phylum Chordata; class Mammalia; order Artiodactyla; family Monodontidae; genus Monodon; species Monodon monoceros. The sequence continues at coordinate 96,878,059 of NW_021703774.1, forward strand.
AATCTCCCAGAGATCTCCATCTCAACACCAATACCCAGCTTCACTCAACGACCAGCAAGCAACAGTGCTGGGCACCCTATACAAAACAACTAGCAAGACAGGAACACAACCCCACCCATTAGCAGAGAGGCTGCCTAAAATCATAATAAGTCCACAGACACCCCAAAACACAACACTAGACATGGACCTGCCCACCAGAAAGAAAATATCCAGCCTCATCCACCAGAACACAGGCAATAGTCCCCTCCACCAGGAAGCCTACACAACCCACTGAACCAACATTAGCCACTGGGGACAGACACCAAAAACAACGGGAACTATGAACGTGCAGCCTGCAAAAAGGAGACCCCAAACACAGTAAGATAAGCAAAATGAGAAGACAGAAAAACACACAGCAGATGAAGGAGCAAGATAAAAACCCACCACACCTAACTAATGAAGAGGAAATAGGCAGTCTACCTGAAAAAGAATTCAGAATAATGATAGTAAAGATGATCAAAAATCTGGGAAATAGAATAGAGAAAATGCAAAATACATTTAACAAGGACCTAGAAAAACTAAAGATGAAACAAGCAATGATGAACAACACAATAAATGAAATTAAAAATACTCTAGAAGGGATAAATAGCAGAATAACTGAGGCAGAAGAACGGATAAGTGACCTGGAAGATAAAATAGTGGAAATAACTACTGCAGAGCAGAATAAAGAAAAAGAATGAAAAGAACTGAGAACAGTCTCAGAGACCTCTGGGACAACATTAAACACGCCAATATTCGAATTATAGGGGTTCCAGAAGAAGAAGAGAAAAAGAAAGGGACTGAGAAAATATTTGAAGAGATTATACTTGAAAACTTCCCTAATATGGGAAAGGAAATAGTTAATCACGCCCAGGAAACACAGAGAGTCCCATACAGGATAAACCCAAGGAGGAACACGCTAAGACACATATTGATCAAACTGTCAAAAATTAAATACAAAGAAAACATATTAAAAGCAGCAAGGGAAAAACAACAAATAACACACAAGGGAATCCCCATAAAGTTAACAGCTGATATTTCAGCAGAAACTCTGCAAGCCAGAAGGGACTGGCAGGACATATTTAAAGTGATGAAGGAGAAAAACTTACAACCAAGATTACTCTACCCAGCAAGGATCTCATTCAGATTTGATGGAGAAATTAAAACCTTTACAGACAAGCAAAAGCTGAGAGAGTTCAGTACCACCAAACCAGCTTTACAACAAATAATAAAGAATCTTCTCTAGGCAAGAAACACAAGAGAAGGAAAAGACCTACAACAAAAAACCCCAAACAATTAAGAAAATGGGAATAGGAACATACATATTGATAATTACCTTAAATGTAAATGGATTAAGTGCTCCAACCAAAAGACACAGACTGGCTGAATGGATACAAACACAAGACCCATATATATGCTGTCTACAAGAGACCCACTTCAGACCTAGAGACACATACGGACTGAAAGCGAGGGGATGGAAAAAGATATTCCATGCAAATGGAAACCAAAAGAAAGCTGGAGTAGCAATTCTCATATCAGACAAAATAGGCTTTAAAATAAAGACTATTAGAAGAGACAAAGAAGGACACTACATAATGATCAAGGGATTGATCCAAGAAGAAGATATAAAAATTATAAATATTTATGCACCCAAAATAGGAGCACCTCAATACATAAGGCAAATATTAACAGCCATAAAAGGGGAAATCGACAGTAACACATTCATAGTAGGGGACTTTCACACCCCACTTTCACCAATGGACAGATCATACAAAATGAAAATAAATAAGGAAACACAAGCTTTAAATGATACATTAAACAAGATGGACTTAATTGATATTTATAGGACATTCCATCCAAAAATAACAGAATACACATTTTTCTCAAGTGCTCATGGAACATTCTCCAGGATAGATCATATCTTGGTTCACAAGTCAAGCCTTGGTAAATTTAATAAAATTGAAATTGTATCAAGTATCTTTTCCGACCACAACGCTATGAGACTAGATATCAATTACAGGAAAAGATCTGTAAAAAATACAAACACATGGAGGCTAAGCAATACACTACTTAATAACGAAGTGATCACTGAAGAAATGAGAAAGAAAATCAAAGAATACCTAGAAACAAATGACAATGGAGACACGATGACCCAAAACCTAAGGGATGCAGCAAAAGCAGTTCTAAGATGGTAGATTATAGCAATACAATCCTACCTTAAGAAAAAGGAAACATCTCGAATAAACAACCTAACCTTGCACCTCAAGCAATTAGAGAAAGAAGAACAAAAAAATCCCAAAGTTAGCAGAAGGAAAGGCATCATAAAGATCAGATCAGAAATATATGAAAAAGAAATGAAGGAAATGATAGCAAAGATCAATAAAACTAAAAGCCGGTTCTTTGAGAAGATAATCAAAATTGATAAACCATTAGCTAGACTCATCAAGAACAAAAGGGATAAGACTTAAATCAATAGAATTAGAAATGAAAACGGAGAAGTAACAACTGACAGTGCAGAAATACAAACGATCATGAGAGATTACTACAAGCAACTCTATGCCAAAAAAATGGACAACCTGGAAGAAATGGACAAATTCTTAGAAATACACAATCTGCCAAGACTGAATCAGGAAGAAATAGAAAATATGAACATACCAATCACAAGCACTGAAATTGAAACTGTGATTAAAAATCTTCCAACAAACAAAATGCCAGGACCAGATGGCTTCACAGGCGAATTCTATCAAACATTTAGAGAAGAGCTAACACCTATCCTTCTCAAACCTTCCAAAATATAGCAGAGGGAGGAACACTCCCAAACTCATTCTACAAGGCCACCATCACCCTGATATCAAAACCAGACAAGAATGTCACAAAGAAAGAAAACTACAGGCCAATATCACTGATTAACATAGATGCAAAAATCCTCAAGAAAATACTAGCAAACAGAATCCAACAGCACATTAAGAGGACCATACACCATGATCAAGTGGGGTTTATTCCAGGAATGCAGGGATTCTTCAATATACACAAATCAATCAACGTGATACACCATATTAACAAATTGAAGGAGAAAAACCATGTGGTCATCTCAGTATATGCAGAGAAAACTTTCGACAAAATTCAACACCCATTTATGATAAAAACCCTCCAGAAAATAGGCATAGAGGGAACATTCCTCAACATCATAAAGGCCATATATGACAAACCCACAGCCAACACCGTCCTCAATGGTGAAAAACTGAAACCATTTCCACTAAGATCAGACCAAGAAAAGATTGCCCACTCTCACCACTCTTATTCAACATAGTTTTGGAAGCTTTAGCCACAGAAATCAGAGAAGAAAAGGAAATAAAAGGAACCCAAATCAGAAAAGAAGAAGTAAAGCTGTCACTGTTTGCAGATGACATGATACTATACATAGAGAATCCTAAAGATGTTACCAGAAAACTACTAGAGCTGATCAATGAATTTGGTAAAGTAGCAGGATACAAAATTAATGCACAGAAATCTCTGGCATTCCTATATACTAATGATGAAAAATCTGAAAGTGAAATCAAGAAAACACTCCCATTTACCACTGCAACAAAAAGAATAAAATATCTAGGAATAAACCTACCTAAGGAGACAAAAGACCTGTATGCAGAACATTATAAGACACTGATGAAAGAAATTAAAGATAATACAAATAGATGGAGAGATATACCATGTTCTTGGGTTGGAAGAATCAACACTGTGTAAATGACTCTACTACCCAAAGCAATCTACAGATTCAATGCAATCCCTATCAAACTACCACTGGCATTTTTCACAGAACTAGAACAAAAAATTTCACAATTTATATGGAAACACAAAAGACCCCAAATAGCCAAAGCAATCTTGAGAACGAAAACTGGAGCTGGAGGAATCAGGCTCCCTGACTTCAGACTATACTACAAAGCTACAGTAATCAAGACAGTATGGTACTGGCACAAATACAGAAAGATAGATCAATGGAACAGGATAGAAAGCCCAGAGATAAACCCATGCACATATGGTCACCTTATCTTTGATAAAGGAGGCAGGAATGTACAGTGGAGAAAGGACGGCCTCTTCAATAAGTGGTGCTGGGAAAACTGGACAGGTACATGTAAAAGTATGAGATTAGAACACTCCCTAACACCATACACAAAAATAAGCTCAAAATGGATTAAAGACCTAAATGTAAGGCCAGAAACTATCAAACTCTTAGAGGAAAACCTAGGCAGAACACTCTATGACATAAATCACAGCAAGATCCATTTTGACCCACCTCCTAGAGAAATGGAAATAAAAACAAATATAAACAAATAGGACCTAATGAAACTTCAAAGCTTTAGCACAGCAATGGAAACCATAAAGAAGATGAAAAGACAACCTTCAGAATGGGAGAAAATATTTGCAAATGAAGCAACAGACAAAGGATTAATCTCCAAAATTTACCAGCAGCTCATGCAGCTCAACAACAAAAAAACAAACAACCCAATCCAAAAATGGGCAGAAGATCTAAACAGACATTTCTCCAAAGAAGATATACAGACTGCCGACCAACACATGAAAGAATGCTCAACATCATTAATCATTAGAGAAATGCAAATCAAAACTACAATGAGATATCATCTCACACTTGTCAGAATGGCCATCATCAAAAAATCTAGAAACAATAAATGCTGGAGAGGGTGTGGAGAAAAGGGAACACTCTTGCACTGCTGGTGGGAATGTGAATTGGTACAGCCACTATGGAGAACAGTATGGAGGTTCCTTAAAAAACTACAAATAGAACTACCATATGACCCAGCAATCCCACTACTGGGCATATACCTTGAGAAAACCGTAATTCAAAAAGAGTCATGTACCAAAATGTTCATTGCAGCTCTATTTACAATAGCCAGGAGATGGAAACAACCTAAGTGTCCATCATCAGATGAATGGATAAAGAAGATGTGGCACATATATACAATGGGATATTACTCAGCCATAAAAAGAAACAAAATTGAGTTATTTGTAGTCAGGTGGATGGACATAAAGTCTGTCATACAGAGTGAAGTAAGTCAGAAAGAGAAAGACAAATACCGTATGCTAACACATATGTATGGAATATAAGAAAAAAAATGTCATGAAGAACCTAGGGGTAAGACAGGAATAAAGACACAGACCTACTAGAGAATGGACTTGAGGATATGGGAAGAGGGAGGGGTAAGCTGTGACAAAGTGAGAGACTGGCATGGACATATATACACTACCAAACGTAAAATAGATAGCTAGTGTGAAGCAGCCGTATAGCACAGGGAGATCAACTCGGTGCTTTGTGACCACCTAGTGGGGTGGGATAGGGAGGGTGGGAGGGAGGGAGACGCAAGAGGGAAGAGATATGGGATCATATGTATATGTATAACTGATTCACTTTGTTATAAAGCAGAAACTAACACGCCATTGTAAAGCAATTATACTCTAATAAAGATGTAAAAAAAAAAAATACACAGAAAATATAACACTAAGTACATAGAATATCTTACCAGTCTGGTTATCAAGCTTATTCTAATAGATTTATATATAACCCAAGGTATTACTGTCAAACACAAATAGAACCTTTATGAAAATTGAAGTTCAAGGCAAGTCTCACTGATCACAAATAATCCATGAGATATAGATCATGTTCTTTAAAATGCAATTGAATCATTGCATCGTCATTAAAATCAATCAATAACAATTATTATAGAAACAATCTCATGAAAATTCAAACACAAACATTTGAGTAACCCATGAGTCCAAGAAAAAAAAATACAATAAATTTTTATCTGTTTTAAAAATTTACCTGTTTAAATTTATAAGATTTTTAAAAATTTATTTTTTAATTATGAAAAGCAGGATGCAAAGGTTCATTTTCAATATTATCCTAGCCATGTAAAAATGTGCTTAAAACAATATTTAGGAAAATTTATCCAAGGTGTTTGTAATGTCTGTTCCTAGGTAAAAGTATTATGGTTAATTTTTTTCTTTATATTTTTATGTAGTTTTTAATTCTCTCTAAGGAGCTGTACAGGTTCTTTAATGTTAAATAATAAACATCTTTAAAGGTTTGAAAACAAAAACAAAATAAAGTTGGTTCTATGGAAAATAAAACTTTAAAACAAGCTAAATTCTTATGGTTCTAAGGCTAATAGAAATGACTAAACTAAAGGTAAAGAAAAAGAAAGGAAATATAATACTAGAAATCACAAAGAAAACATAACTCCAGATAGAGGTTTTTTTTAACTATAATGTAATGCTATGAAAACTTTAAGTTTGGAATGCTTATAAATTTACTTATAAATGTATAAATTTGAAGGCTTTTATAAACAGTTTACCAAAAGAATTTAACTTGCCAGGCTGACTCGCAAACAAATTAAAGATATGATTACACTTACAACTATTATGCATATTTAATCAGTATTTAAAAATATATTCTATCCATATATCCTCAAATTACAGACCTAGATAGTTAAAAATAATTATATACTTAAAGCATCTGTAGAATTATTTTTAACAAAATTTCTCAAATATTTTAAAAAGGCTATTAGAGGAAAAAAATTATAGATTACCATTAAGTTGCATCTACCCAAGTTTTAATACTAGACAATATACATTAATGTAATTTCTCATGAGAAATTAAAGATGAAAGAACCATAAATACATCAATAGATACAGAAAAACCCAACATATATTAATGATAAAACTATAATCAAAATAGGAATAGAAAGAAAATTCCTTAACCTAACAAAGTGAGAGTCACTAAAACTCTAGTAAATATTATATCTAATGGTGAAACATTAGAAGCTTTTTATTTCCTAAGTCAGAATCAAGACAAGAGTGCTTACTATCATTGTTTCTAATTCATTGCTTGGAGGGACTAGCTAATATAAATAAACAATACAAAGAAATAAAATATATTTGGATAGAAAAAAGGAAATAAAAATCTAAATTTTCAGGGATAGTATGATTGCATAGGAAACCCAAGAAAATTTACAAATTATTAGAATCAATAAGAGCATTAAGCAAGTATTCTGGACACAAATTCAATATACAAAAGTGAATTAGAAAATGTAATGCCAAAATCTTCATTTAAAAGTGGCACAAAGACTAGAATGAATACAGCACAAAAGATGTTCAACTTTTACGTAGAAAACATTAAAACTATGTTGGGAGACATAATGAAGACCAAACAAATGAAGCAATGTAATGTGCTCATGGATGGAAAGACTCACTATTATTAAAACATTTAGTTTTCCTAAATTAATATATTAATTAAATGCAAGTCTAATTTAAAAAATAGGTTTTTCATGAAATTTGCCAAGTTTATCCTGAAATTCATATGGAAATACAAAGGCCAATATTGGCCAAGAAAATTTTGAGGAAGTATAAGGTGGGAAGATTTGCCATATCAAGCTTCCAGAAGTATTATCACAAAATTATAATTATAAAATACTGTGGTATTGGTGTAAAAAATATTTTTCTGAAACAGAATGGATTACTTAAAAACAGGCCCCTTCAACTTACTATAATAATAACTTAGTAATAGCAAATTACTATATTCCAGAGGTAGTATTGCACAACAGAAAGGAATTAACAAAAACAACAAATAGGACAAATGATTTTGCATCAATTATATCTGTACCTCACATAAATTACAAAAATTAATTAGAATTTAACATCTAAATGTCAAAAGAATAATTTTCAAAAGAAGAAGATAATATAAGAAAAGATCTTGGGGCTTCCCTGGTGGCGCAGTGGTTGAGAGTCTGCCTGCCGATGCAGGGGACACCAGTTCGTGCCCTGGTCTGGAAAGATCCCACATGCCACGCAGCGGCTGGGCCCGTGAGCCATGGCTGCTGAGCCTGCGGATCCGGAGCCTGTGCTCCGCAACGGGAGAGGCCACAACGCTGAGAGGCCCACGTACCGCAAAAAACAAGGAAAAGATCTTAATGAACTTCAGGGAAGGCATAAATGCATAAGCTGTGAAGGGAGAAAAACACATTTGATTACATCTAAATTAAAAATTTTTATGTATTAAATGATATTCAAAGCATAATGAAAAAATGTATTTTGCTTTCACTATCTACCTGAGAATTTCTGAATTTTAACTTCTTGTGCTGTTTACTTTTTACTATCAAACCAACAACACAAGACAGCAAATACATTGTATAACTTCATTTAAAATTCTATGTTTTTGGAACATATTCTATGCCAAAGCCTTTGTGACACATAGACAGCAGTGCTTTAACAAATCTTATTTACACTGCCTTCCACCCAACCTATTGCCTTTAGTGGTTACAATTATCCTCAAGGATGTATGTTATTTCAAAGCTTTAAATTCTTATTTTAAAGGCTTCAGCAAGAGAGTTTTGATTTCAAATCCCTGAGCTTTGGAGCTGAATTTGTGTCTTGAGAATGTGATGAGGTGCTGTCTAGTTTTTATTTGATGGAAACATTATTTTATTTAGAATGCCCAGTAATGCCACCTGCTCACCAAACCCACAACAGAATGGCTCTATCAAAAGATTCAAAACACCTTGATGTTAATTTGCTATGTCTATCTTTTCCTTATTTAGCTCAGACTCTTCTTTGGTAATCTTCCTAATTGAGTGTTTTCTTCACTGGGCAAATTCCCAGCTTGAGTCACATTTGTTATTCTGAATGAAACTGATTATTTCCATCCATGTTTATACATGTATGGTTAGCTTAAAAAGTTCAGGGAGCATGTGTGTGGGAGAATGTAGAAATGTTTATGTATATGCTTGTATGACTGTTGTCACTTACCATACATATACATAAACAGCTTTGAAAGAAAACCAATAGATTCTGTTCCTGCTCTCTTCACACTGTAAACTTTCCAATATAATCTTGTTTCCTCCTATAGACCTCATCCTAATTTGTCTTTTCTTTATCTCAAAATTCCTGGGCTGTCAAGCCAAGTTACTCTTAAAAGTACTCTGGGAATTTCAGTCAAGAGAAAGATGTATTAAAGAATCATTATTCAAACATAAAAATTTAATAAAAATGTTAATAAGGTTTCCCCAAGGTGGGGCTGTTTATTGCTTACAGTTTTGTTTTGTTGTGTTTTTTTTAACAACACTATTACATGTCTACAGAGAGAGGTCAGGTATAACTTATAGCACTTGCTATTAAAGAAAATGTGGGTGAAAGAGAACACAGTCCCCCAAACATTATACACACAACTTTCTTTCCTATGTAATTTTAAACTCTTTTAATTTTTCTCCAGTTTCAAAGGGAAGTTCAAATATGAATGATGGCAGTGGTTTTTTATTTAATTCATGACAGCTAATCTTTACTTTGGGCTTTGCCAGTCACATCTAACTATGTCTCATTGCATGTGCCCTGACACAATACATCATAGCCAAGGTGATCCAATATTGTGTGACACTTTTTATAAAAAGGATATTAAATGGTGGCAGAAGATACACCTGAAACACGTCAATGTGGGCCCACGGGGCATTGTTCTTCACTAATAGTTTGCTCTCTCAGGGTCTGGCTAGAAGAATTACTATTGTCCTTTATATATAAACATCCTTATCCAAATAGTCTCCTCTTATGCCTAATATATGCATTCCTGCCATATGAAAGCCACTTGCTTAAGCTGCTTTTCTGTCTATTTGTAGTCTGTTCAGGCACACAGTCCCCAGCAGGAGTCCAGCTCCATGATTCATTGCCTCAGATTTCCTATGGAGCTTACATGATGCTCGCTCAGCCCCATACGGTTTTGTATCCATTATAACCAGGGACAAGTAAGCAGGGCTCAGGAGTCTGAGCATCCATCTAGGAATAGCTCCCTGACGCCTTGCTTTACTCACAATAAATGAACAATGAATTCTTTACATGCTAACCCCGTGTGGTGAAGAGAAATTATAGGAGCTTACTTGAGTTAAATAAGGGAAGAAGCATTTAGAGTGAAGCTCCTTAAATGAGCAGGTCAATAACTAGTTTACAGAGACCAGGGCACCTGGCTAATGGGAGAATAAAGAATTATACTTGTCACAGAAAAAGAAAGATGCTGTCCTGGTTTAGTGCTAAATAATTACATTCATTATACCAAGAAAGCTCTGCAAGTGGTCGGCTGCACTAGTTAATTCATTAGTAAAACTAATCAGCAAACCACAAACAACAATCGGGGGTAAATTTAACCAATTCTAATGGAAGGTTTGGAAAAACAAGATTTTCTTTATACTAGAGAGGAAAATTATGCTGGAAAACTGCACACATAATTGTATGTATCTTCTTATTTTGTCCTGAGTTTCAATGTGAAAGAAGGAAATCATAGCTAAGGCAGAGAGAGGACATGTGTACAAATGATAAGTTCACTGAATTATTGCAGATGACCTAAAATATCCCAGAGTTTCATTGTTAATCCTGACAATGTATAGAAAACAGACTCCAACAGCAAGGGGTTTTCCACTATCTGCTTTGTGAGATCTTTGATTGTATAAATAAACATAATATGTATGTTATATGTAATATATAATAGCTATAGTCTAATACTCAAGAGTTAATAATATAACTTTGACTCATGTAACCAAGAGAAGCTTGGAGTAGTTTTACCTATTTACCTAACCACTTGAGGATTAAGTGGTTGATACAAAACTCCAGTGTAATTAGAATGGTTTTCATTCTGACTTTTATGCAATTAATTTGCTCATTTGTGCATTCAATATGCATCATAACTTTAGACAAAAATCCTGCTGAAGAAACAGCAAGTTGCCTTGGTGGAGGCGGGAAAAGCTTTTAGATACTACTGGGCACTAAGACCCTCCTTCTCAAAATGAATTCTTTTCCTTTATTTCTGGAAGGAAGACATTTTTTTTCTGTCTTTTAGAAAGGAAGAAAGAATTCAAGTATACAGTGCTAGGAAAGAAGGTAAGTTGAGGGATAAATTCTAAAGGGTTTACTGACCCTGGTAGGTTTATTCTGTGTCACCTCAGAGCAGCACTCTTTGTTTACACTTCCTAAAACACTGTTCAACTAATCTGTTTTTTGGGGATTTTTTGAATTTTTGAATTCTATTTAATTTATTTTTTTATACAACAGGTTCCTATTAGTCATCCATTTTATGCACAACAGTGTATACATGTCAAACCCAGTCGCCCAATTCATCACACCACCACCCCGCCGCTTTCCCCTCTTGGTGTCTATACGTTTCTTCTCTACATCTGTGTCTCAACTTCTGCCCTGCAAACCGGTTCATCTGTACCCTTTTTCTAGGCTCCACATATGCGTAAATATACGATAATTGTTTTTCTCTTTCTGACTTACTTCACTCTGTATGATGGTATCTAGATCCATCTAAGTCTCTACAAATGACCCAATTTCATTCCTTTATATGGCTGAGTAATATTCCATTATATATATGTACCACAACTTCTTTAACCATTCATCTGTCAATGGGCATTTAGGTTGCTTCCATGACCTGGCTATTGTAAATAGTGCTGCAATGAACATTGGAATACATGTGTCTTTCTGAATTCTGGTTTTCTCTGGGTATATGTCCAGTAGTGGGATTGCTGGATCATATGGTAATTCTATTTTTAGTTTTTTAAGGAACCTCCATACTGTTCTCCATAGTGGCTGTATCAATTTACCTTCCCGCCAACAGTGCAAGAGGGTTCCCTTTTCTCCACACCCTCTCCAGCATTTGTTGGTTGTAGATTTTCTAACTGGTGTGAGGTGATACCTCACTGTAGCTTTGATTTGTGTTTCTCTAATAATTAGTGATGTTGAGCAGCTTTTCATGTGTTTCTTGTCCATCTGTATGTCTTCTTTGGAGAAATGTCTATTTAGGTCTTCTGCCCACTTTTTGATTGGATTGTATATTTTTTTAATATTGACCTGCATGAGCTGTTTATATATATTGGAGATTAATCCTTTGTCCGTTGATTCATTTGCAAATATTTTCTCCCATTCTGAGGGTTGTCTTTTCTTCTTGTTTATGGTTTCCTTTGCTGTGCAAAAGCTTTGAAGTTTCGTTAGGTCCTATTTGTTTATTTTTTGTTTTCATTTCCATTACTGTAGGAGGTGGATCAAAAAAGATCTTGCTGTGATTTATGTCAAAGCGTGTTCTTCCTATGTTTTCCTCTAAGAGTTTTACAGTGTCCAGTCTTACATTTAGGTCTCTAATCCATTTTGAGTTTATTTTTATGTATGGTGTTAGGGAGTGTTCTAATTTCATTCTTTTATATGTAGCTGTCCAGTTTTTCCTGCACCAATTATTGAAGAGACTGCCTTTTGTCCATTGTATACCCTTGCCTCCTTTGTCATAGATTAGTTGACCATAGGTGCGTGGTTTTATCTCTGGGCTTTCTATCTTGTTCCATTGATCTATGTTTCTGTTTTTGTGCCAGTAACATATTGTCTTGATTACTGTAGCTTTGTAGTATAGCCTGAAGTCAGGCAGTCTGATTCATCCAGTTCCATTATTTTCCATCAAGATTGCTTTGACTATTCTAGGTCTTTGGTGTCTCCATACAAATTTTAAGATTTTTGTTCTATTTCCGTAAAAAATGTCATTGGTAATTTGATAGGGATTGCATTAAATCTGTAGAATGCTTTGGGTAGTATAGTCATTTTCACAATATTGACTCTTCCAATCCAAGAACATGGTATATCTCTCCATCTGAGTGTATCATCTTTAATTTCTTTCATCAGTGTCTTATAGTTTTCTGCATACAGGTCTTTTGTCTCCCTAGGTAGGTTTATTCCTAGGTATTTTATCCTTTTTGTTGCAATGGTGAACAGGATTGTGTCCTTAATTACTCTTTCTGATCTTTTGTTGTTAGTGTATAGGAATGAAACAGATTTCTGTGCATTAATTTTGTATCCTGCAACCTTATCAAATTCATTGATTAGCTCTAGTAGCTTTCTGGTGGCATCTTTAGGATCGTCTATGTACAGTATCATGTCATCTGCAAACAGTGACAGTTTTACTTCTTCTTTTCCAATTTGTATGCCTTTTAGTTCTTTTTCTTCTCTGATTGCTGTGGCTAGGACTTCCAAAAACTATGTTGAATAATAGTGGCGAGAGTGGACATCCTTGTCTTGTTCCTGATCTTAGAGGAAATGCTTTCAGTTTTTCACCATTGAGAATGATGTTTGCTGTGGGTTTGTCGTATATGGCTTTTATTATGTTGAGGTAGGTTCCCTCTGTGCCCACTTTCTGGAGAGTTTTTATCATAACTGGGTGTTGAATTTTGTCAAAAGCTTTTTCTGCATCTATTGAGATTATCATATGGTTTTTATACTTCAATTTGTTAATATGGTTTATCACATGGATTGATTTACGTATTTTGAAGAATCCTTGCATCCCTGGGATAAATCCCACTTGATCATGGTGTATGATACTTTTAATGTGTTGTTTGATTCTGTTTGCTAGTATTTTGTTGAGGATTTTTGCATCTATATTCATCAGAAATATTGCTCTGTAATTTTCTTTTTTTGTGGTATCTTTGTCTGGTTTTGGTATCAGGGTGATGCTGGACTCATAGAACGAGTTTGGGAGTTTTCCTTCCTCTGCAATTTTTTGGAAGAGTTTGAGAAGGATGGGTGTTAGCTCTTCTCTAAACGTTTCATAGAATTCACCTGTGAAGCCACCTGGTCCTGGACTTTTGTTTGTTGGAAGATTTTTCATCACAGTTTCAATTTCATTACTTGTGTTTGGTCTTTTCTTATTTTCTATTTCTTCCTGGTTCAGTCTTGGAAGGTTATACCTTTCTAAGAATATGTTCATTTCTTCCAGGTTGTCCATTTTATTGGCATAGAGTTGCTTGTAGTAGTCTCTTAGGATGCTTTTTATTTCTGTGGTGTCTGTTGTAACTTCTTCTTTTTCATTTCTAGTTTTATTGATTTGAGTCCTCTCCCTCTTTTTCTTGATGAGTCTGGCTAATTGTTTATCAATTTTGTTTATCTTCTCAAAGAAACAACTTTTAGTTTGATTGATCTTTGCTATTGTTTTCTTTGTTTCTATTTCATTTATTTCTGCTCTGATGTTTATGATTTCTTCCCTTCTGCTAACTTTGGGTTTTGTTTGTTCTTCTTTCTCTAGTTCCTTTAGGTGTAAGGTTAGATTGTTTATTTTAGATTTTTCTTCTTTCTTGAAGTAGGCTTGAATAGCTATAAACTTCCCTCTTAGAACTGCTTTTGCTGCATCCCATAGGTTTTGAATTGTCATGTTTTCATTGTCATTTGTCTCTAGGTATTTTTTGATATCCTCTTTGATTTTTCAGTGATCTCTTGGTTATTTAGTAATGTATTGTTTAGCCTCCATGTGTTTGTGTTTTTTACGTTTTTTCCCTGTAATTCATTTCTAATCTCATAGAGTTGTGGTTAGAAAAGATGCTTGATATGATTTTCAATTTTCTTAAATTTACTGTGGCTTGATTTGTGACCCAAGATGTGATCAATCCTGGAGAATGTTCCGTGCACACTTGAGCAGAAACTGTAATCTGCTTTTTCTGGGTGGAGTGTCCTGTAAATATCAATTAAATCTATCTAATCTGTTGTGTCAATTAATGCTTCTGTTTCCTTATTTATTTTCATTTTGGATGATCTGTCCATTTGTGTAAGTGAGGTGTTAAATTCACCCATTATTATTGTGTTACTGTCAATTTTCTGTTTTATAGCTGTTAGCAGTTGCCTTAGGTATTGAGGTGCTCCTATGTTGGGTCCATTTATAATTGTTATATCTTCTTCTTGGGTTGATCCCTTGATCATTATGTAGTGTCCTTCCTTGTCTCTTGTAACATTCTTTATTTTAAAGTCTATTTTTTCTGTTATGAGTATTGCTACTCCAGCGCTCTTCTGATTTCCATTTGAATGGAATATCTTTTTCCATCCCCTCACTTTCAGTCTGTATGTGTCCCTAGGTCTGAAGTGGGTCTCTTGTAGACAGCATATAGATGAGTCTTGTCTTTGTATCCATTCAGCAATCCTGTGTCTTTTGGTTGGATCATTTAATCCATTCACGTTTAAGGTAATTATCGATATGTATGTTCCTAATACCATTTTCTTAATTGTTTTGGGTTTGTTTGTGTAGGTCCTTTTCTTCTCTTGTGTTTCCCACTTAGAGAAGTTCCTTTAGCATTTGTTGTAATGCTGGTTTGGTGGTGCTGAATTCTCTTAGCTTTTACTTGTCTGTAAAGCTTTTGATTTCTCCATCGAATCTGAATGAGATCCTTGCTAGGTAGAGTAATCTTGGTTGTAGGTTCTTCCCTTTCATCACTTTAAGTATGTCATTCAACTCCCTTCTGGCGTGTAGAGTTTCTGCTGAGAAATCAGCTGTTAACCTTATGGGAGTTACCTTGTATGTTATTTGTCATTTTTCCTTTGCTGCTTTCAATAATTTTTCTTTGTCTTTAATTTTTGTCAGTTTGTTTACTATGTGTTTCAGCGTTTTTCTCCTTGGGTTTATCCTGTATGGGACTCACTGCACTTCCTGGACTTGGGTGGCTATTTCCTTTCCCATGTTAGGGAAGTTTTCAACTATAATCTCTTCAAATAATTTCTCGGGTCCTTTCTCTCTCTCTTCTCCTTCTGGGACCCCTATAATGTGAATGTTGTTGCATTTAATGTTGTACCAGAGATCTTTTAGGCTGTCTTCATTTCCTTTCATTCTTTTTTCTTTATTCTGTTCTACAGCAGTGAGTTCCACCATTCTATCTTCTGGGTCACTTATCTGTTCTTCTGCCTCAGTTATTCTGCTATTGATTCCTTCTAGTGTAGTTTTCATTTCAGTTATTGTATTGTTCATCTCTGTTTGTTTGTTCTTTAATTCTTCTAGGTCTTTGTTAAACATTTCTTGCATCTTCTCGATCTTTGCCTCCATTCTTTTTCCGAGGTCCTGGATCATCTTCACTATTATTATTCTGAATTCATTATTCACTTCATTATTATGAATTCTTTTTCTGGAAGGCTGCTTATCTCCACTTCATTTAGTTCTTTTTCTGAGGTTTTGTCTTTTTCCTTCATCTGGTACATAGCCCTTGCCTTTTCATCTTGTCTATCTTTCTGTAAATGTGGTTTATATTCCACAGGCTGCAGGATTGTAGTTCTTCTTGCTTCTGCTGTCTGCCCTCTGGTGGACCCTAATCTGTTGAATTCATGGTAAAATCACTGATTTCATCCATTACATATATTAGAGTCATCACAGATTTTTACCCAAATAAATCACAGTCTATTGTAGGATCTTTGTAGAGTCCAAAAGTTCCTTGATAGTCTCTAGAATCAGTGTAATGAGATAGTTGCATTCATCACTGACTTATCTCTTCAAGCAAGAGCACCTCTGCCAACCAAATGATGAGAGGAACAATGATATTAAACAGTTTTTTCTTTTCTTTTTTTTAAGGCTCTGTATTCCAAAAAATTTGGAGGAGTAAGTAGGAGGTTCATGGTTTCTACTACTCTCTAGCCCAGGGTTTCTCACCCTTTGTACTACTAACCTTGTGGCCCAAATAGTTCTTTGTTATCACGACTGCCTTGTGTGTTATAGGATGTTTAGCAGCATTCCTGGCTTCTACCCTCTAGAGGCCAGTAGCAACCCCCTCAAATTGTGACAATCAAAAATGTCTCCAGACATTGCTGAATGTCCCTTTGGTGGCCAAATCTCTCCCCTTCCTCCCCACCTCTCCTTCTCCCATTAATAACCATTGCTGTGATCCCATCATCCACTGTTTTTGTAGGCATAGCCCATACTTCAGGGTCCCTGGGCTGGGCTCTCCCAGATCTCTCTAACTTTGTACACCTTTCTCCATCTAACTGCCATTCCTCTTACTCCCTAGTCCACTTGGTCATCCTTCACACTTGAGTTTCCATCAGTTCTATACTGAGTTGGTGCCTGTTCACTGAACTCTCATATAAATATCTTTATGGAAGTACTTGGTCTCTTTTTAATTATTGATTTACCTGTTCGTGCCACCAGACTATAAACTCCTTATGGGCAGGGAACATATTTTATATATCCTTAGCTCCCAACATACTTCCTGGTGTACTGGGGGCAAATTCAAAGAAAGAGGAAAAGGAAAAATAATAAGGATGAAGGGAGAAAGTCAGAATGAAAAGTGGCTTATTAAATAATACTGTTAATGAGTAAATTTATGTAAGGGCATTTACAGCCATTATTAATCCACAACTTTCAGACCAAGTTAATAATAAGTGTATTTTTGGTTGTTCCATACAGCCTCAAAATCAATTTAGTGCAAATAAATTGTTTAGGTAAGTTTGCTAGCTGTGCTTTGGGTTGTATACATGTGTTTGCCCTTCTCCTCCATACCTCAGCTAATCCCTGAAGCCCCTGGGTAATCTACTACTTGGTTCAAAATTGTGCCAAGTATTCTCTAGTAATATTGAAAATTACTTTAATTTTGAGTAAAGATCCTAAGCTTTTGTGGAGGTTGACAGTTTTTGCCTTTGTCACTGTAGAAAGTTTTGTTTTGTTTGTTTGTTTGTTTTTTGATTAAGTTTTGCAATATGTTTGGTTTGGGGTTTCTTAAGCCTCATAGAATGGTTACATATATAACCAATTCTCATCTTGAATATTGCACTGAGAATTCTGCTTAGCATCTAAGGCAGAAAATATTATAGTTATTGCATTTTCAAAAAGTTACAGACTTTGAATGGAATGTCTTATAACAACAAGAGAGAAAAGGAGAGAGCACACATGGGAATACATGGTTAGAAGAACTAAAATTTACTTTTAATTGTGATCTCTGTTAGAGCAATTATTCTCACCTAGTTACCCCCAAACTGAAGATTAGAATCCATTATCACTTCCTTTTGCACTGTAGTCTTTCAACAGAACATAAAGACACTGTTGAGATTTTTCTCTGCTTTCAGATGACTTTTTCATATGTGTAATAGTGAAGGCAAATGAGGAGAACACTAGTGTGGTAGACTGTATAACTGTCTCAAATATCCACTGCCCATCCTTGTAAGAGGATCATACCCTACCCCACTGATATCCTGTCTGGCCAAGTTAATTGCCTTGGTCAAGGGAATGTTAATGGAAGTGACCTGTGCTGCCAACTGAAGATGTAACAGCTGTCCTGAGTTCCCTCATCAATTTTTCTTTCTGCAAAATAGCCAAGATTTTGGCTATTTTGTCAGCTGAGTCTCAGAATGAGAAGGTTATGGAGCAAAGATGCCTCTAATTCTTGAAAGACATGTTACACGAATGAGGAATTTTGCTGCTGTTGTAAGCCTGTAATGCTGTTGTAAGCCTGAAACTGTAATGTTTCCCCATTCATTTAACAATTATTTTTTAAGTGTGTACTATGTGCCAGGGATCATTCTAGACACTGAGGCTGCACAAGTGAACAAAGCAGACAAAAATCTTGTCCTCATAGGACTTATATTCTACTGGAGAGAGACAAACAATTTTAAAAAGTTAATAGTATAGTATGTTGGAAAGAAATAATATGATAAAAAATTTAATCAGAAAAGAGTAATGGGTAGAGAGGGTGGTAAGTGTTTCATTTTTTTAAAAAGTGATCAGAGTAGGTCTTAGTGAAAGATGACTTTTACTATTCTTAAATTGTCTTTATTTCACTTTCTAACCTAAAACATTTTTTCCAGGGGCTTCCCTGGTGGCGCAGTGGTTGAGAGTCTGCCTGCCGATGCAGGGGACACGGGTTCGTGCCCCGGTCTGGGAAGGTCCCACATGCCGCGGAGTGGCTGGGCCCATGAGCCATGGCCACTGAGCCTGCGCGTCCGGAGCCTGTGCTCCGCAACGGGAGAGGCCACAACAGTGAGAGGACCGTGTACCGCAAAAAAAAAAAAAAAAAAAAAAAATTTCCAGAGAATTTGAAAACATCTTTGATTAATGGTTGTTTTTTATCACAATATAAGTTAGTAAAAGTTGCCTGAGGTATTTAGAATCATAAAATGTTTCTACAAAAATGCAATTATATATTTTTGAAAGATCAAATTTTCACATATTTTCATGCTTAAATATTGACTATGAACTTAAGGAAATAAATGAATTCGTTAAGAACACATCCTTAGGTGATAGGATGGATTGAAAGAAAGTTGTTTGAGAATGTGCCACATGGGACATTTTGGCAAGAATGAATGAGACGACTGACCATGAAGAGGAAGCTGAACAAAGAGAATAGCTCTCATATGACCTTGCACATTCCTCTTTCAAATTCCTCTCAAAGGATAAAGTGAATAAGATGGACCAACATTATCCCAGATCACATACAAGAGGTTATGGTCTGAAGAAAATGCAGAAAGCAGGAGACATCTTTTCTACGGCTCCATAATACTTCCCCAAACCATGACTCAGTCTCACTAAAGAGAACAAATAACGTGAAGTTACTCAGACTTGTGTTGAGTTATATGCCTGAAAGCTCTAAGGGCAAGCAATAGAAGGGGTAACTGCTCAATACCATTGTCCAGAGAAGTCAAAGGGGTTTATGAGGGTTATTACTAGAGCATAATTTTGTATACTCAATATACCAATTACTAATATCTTCTAATAACAATATTTAGACATACTTAAGAAACATACTGCTAAAAAATATGACAAAAGATTGATCCTCAATGTATAAAAGCATATTCAATTCAATATAAATACTCTAAGAGGTAAATGAAAGAAATACAATTAGGTAAAATATTTAGGGAAAAACAGGTTTAACTAACAATCAAAGAAATGCACATTAAAACAGTGAAATAGTGTTTTTCTCCCCTCATATTAACAAGGAATAAAAAGGTTTATATTTTTGGGCTCCCCTGGTGGCGCAGTGGTTGAGAGTCCGCCTGCCGATGCAGGGGACACGGGTTCGTGCCCCGGTCCGGGAGGATCCCACATGCCGCGGAGCAGCTGGGCCCGTGAGCCATGGCCGCTGAGCCTGCACGTCCGGAGCCTGTGCTCCGCAACGGGAGAGGCCACAACAGTGAGAGGCCCACCTACCGCAAAAAATAAAAAAGGTTTATATTTTTATTTCCAGCAAGAGTGTGAAAGAAATTCGTAAGTAAACGAAACATGGCTATAATGCTTTTGGGAAAAGATTTAGAGCAAAATAACAAAACTTTTCAAATATTATCAGTAATTATATTTCTAGGAATATATCTTGAGATAATCTAAAAAGTTGACTACAAATTATTAATTGTTCTTTTGTTTATAATAATTAAAAACTGGCAACAAATTATATACCACAGGAGAGTGGTTAATCGAGGCTTATGGAGAAACCTTTATGACAATTTACCATAAAATTTCCTCTATTAAGGTAAATAAGGGCACAGAATTATGCAGAGACCACTAGACATTTATTGAAATCCTCTTTCCTGTCTTTCCAGAGTAGCAGAATTCAAGCTGACCGCATGGTTGGTCAGCCACACACTTCTCTGTTTCCCTTCATTTTGAGGTTCTTTCCAACAGAATTCACAGGAAAGTGGCTAGTGTCTAAAGACCTTCCTGCCAGCTGACACCTGGTTGTAATGGTGACCCAGCTTGACCGCAACAACGATGCCATAGGAGATGATGGAGCAGGTACCTGGAAGGAGCTCTAAACTCTTTGTGTGCACAAGGATTGAGCTGCTCATCAACCAGGCACCTTGGACTATTGTGAGAGACCTAATTTAAATTATTTGATGTAGGAAGGTGGGAGGTTACTGTGGGGTCTTACTAAAACTAATAAATACAGAAATATGGTGTTGTTTTATTATTCACTTATTCAATTACTTGTCATTTGTGTCTTCACTAGACCCAAAGCTATTAAGAACAGGGACATGATTTTGTTCACTATTGCATCTCAATGTCCAGATTTCTGCCTAGAACACAGTGGGTGTTCTCAGAATGAATAGAAGAATTGTATCTATTTTTATAATATGGCAGGTAGAGGTTTTAAGATAGAAACATCTTGAAAGAGATGTAAACAATGATTATCTAGAGGATTATGGTTAGTTAATAAAACATTTTTCAAAACTTAAAGACGAATTACCCTCACTCACTAGTAAGTACTTAGAATTTACCTCATGTTTATGATGTTTTGTACCTTTGTATATTTTAGTGTTATGGATTTTTAATAACAAATAGTTCAATTTACCTGAATATAGTCAACTATGAATTTTCTAAATCTCCATTGTATACTTGTGGAGATGTAATCTGACTACTTGATTTTTAACTTAAAATACCATGTAGTTAAAAACAATGAAAGACTCCCAAAGAGCAGGTGACACAGACAATTCTGAAGATAGAATAGTTCTAAGAAGCATTATCTGATAAATTTAATTATACTGTATGAGAGTAAGAACAAAATAAATAATCAAATACCTCAAGTACCACAGAACCAATTTAGCTCTTTATGCATTAAAATGCACACTCTGAACTATGCTCATCATCATCGTTCATCATCTTGCAGCCCTAACCTGGCGCTTCCCCTTCATTCACTGTTTCCAGGTCCCTAGACCCAGGTGTCATTTGATGGCTGTGGGGTAGTGGGTCACCTCGAAACAACACAAGCTCTAGAACCAGGGCAAAGGGTATGCCTTTTCTTTCTAGCTGCTTGAACTTGACAAGTCATTTCTCTGAATCTCAGTTTACTTGGTTGGAAGATGAAAATGATACAATAAATACAGGGCACATTGGATTTAACATTCATTGTTTCTACTATGAGAAAGAAATTTCTACTATGAGAAAGAAATTTCTCTTAGGTCTTGGACTTAGGAGAGGACCTTACCTGGTGAGTGTGCTTGCTGACCCATGAGCACACATACGCCGCCAACACACCCAAAGCCAGACTTTTCCTATCACAATTTTCCCTCCTTACAAAACTGCACGCTTGGGGGACTGAAATCTCAGAAAGCAATGCTTCAAAACGAAAACCTCAGAATCATTCTTCTTCCATAGCAAATCAACTAAATGACTTATATATTTTACTTCCTTAATCTTATCTCTCTTTACTCCATTCCCACTGCCTTCAGTAAGAGCTAACACCTTCATAGCACTTACTATGTGCCAACCACCTTTACCTATGTTTGTTCATTTAATATTTTTAACCTTAGAAGGCAGGTGTTATTGTTATTAACTTCATTTTTAAGCGAGAGAGGTGAGAGGCAGGGAGGTTAGACAACTAGCCCAAGACCACATAGTTAGAGAATGGCAAAGCTGAATTTGCATTACTGCAATAGCCATTTAACTGGCCTCTCTGTGTCCACATTTGCCTCCCTACAATCCATTCTCTACGCTGCAACCAAAGTTATTTTTAAAATTAATCTTCAATCTCATCACAACTTTATCAGCATCTATATATGGCATCTAACTTTTTCTTCCTTTGCAAGGAGTGTTTCTGAAGGCATAGACACCTCAGCTCTGTGGACTTGGGTCTGATAAAGATAGTTCTGCAGAGAGTAGATGATGGTGTCAGAGAGTGTGTGGAAAGCAGATACAAGTGGGAGGCATACAAGGGAAAGCTATGCGGCCATCAAATTCAGGGACTAAGAACAGATGTCCAAAGCCAGAGGACAGGAAACAGAGGGATGAGCATCAAATGGTGGCTGAGAAGATGTGGGAGCATTTCCAGCTAATACCCTAGGACAGTAACTGTTATCCCCTGGCTGGCTTTTCTCATCCCTAAGAGGGTGAGTAGCAGAGTGAGAGGAGCTACACGGGGCTGGGTTTGAATTCTGATTCCAACACACAGAGCAATGTAGCCTATGGCAATAGTTCAACTTTCCCTTTGGTAAATTCACTGGGTAGGTATCAGGGATAAGTCAGAAAATATACACTGCCTGGCATAAGATAGATTCAAATTGTGGTTATTAATGACTAGTTGGAAAGCATGAGAGAGACAGCTATGGGCCATGAGTGATATGGACAAAAAATATCTATATATTTCAAGGAGAAGTTCCACCTCTTCAATACACAGGGCCTTTACAGTCAGATTTACAACATATGTCAGATTTATAAATGATCACTAGATTCAACAGTCAAGCAGTAAGCTTATTGGTGTCTTTTGTTTTATTCTCAAGAGTTAGGCATTTGCAGTTGCCTGGAAGCCAGGTCTAATCTTTTATGTGGGGACATACTGCTGGCTATTTTGATTTGGCTGTTTCACTTCTTAATATCCATAAATTTGGGCTATTTTCTTGAGCAGAAATTTGAAGTTCTGACCTCCCCTAGTGCCCAGACTGTGCCAATTGAGGCCTAACCTTCCATGACTTACATAATTGAAATGTAGATGGTGGTGACCACTCTGTGTCCTGAGAATCCCAAATAAGTGGAGGGTGTTTAATCACATGCTTTATGAGTCTCTGAAAATCTGGGTGTGGCAGAACGCATATTTGGGCTTTGCTGTCAACTGACTTTTATCCTAATCTTACACCCATTCCTTACTAGCTGTATGACTTTGGGCAGGTAAATTACCTCCTCTGAGCTTCAATTTTTTTTTCATCCACTAAATAGGACAATGACAGCTACCTCAAAATACTGCTGGGAAAGTTAATAAAATTTCACATAGAGCTGTGTTTAAGTCATCTTACTAGAGCAGGGACTCAGGGGATTCTACGTACTTCCGCTGTAAGCCTCTTTTCCGTAGACATCGTTTCTGCAAGCATTTTCACCAAATAACTAATTGGCAGTAAGGCAATTTTGCCGTAAAAGAAAATAATAAAAAATATTAGAGGGACATTGAAAAAGACATAATGAAACATGAGAAATGAATAACAAAATTAAAAAGACTTTATTGAGGATACAAAATATTTGAATACATTTAAACTGTGCAGGATTTCCCTGGTGGTCCAGTGGTTAAGAATCTGTGCTTCCACTGCAGGGGGCACTGTTCGATCTCTGGTCCAGGAACTAAGATCCCACATGCCAGCACGGTGTGGCCAATAAATAAATAAAATGTGTTTTTACTGCAAAAATAACTGATTTTATTTTGTGAGTTGTACCTAAGTACTTGTCTTCCAAGTCATTTGTTCATAGTATTTTATACATTTTTTTCTTGTTGATTTGTCTCCTCATTCGACATTGAACTTTTGCTTTTTCACTAAAATTTCTTCCTTCATTAAGAGAGGTATCGGGCTTCCCTGGTGGCGCAGTGGTTGAGAGTCCGCCTGCCAATGCAGGCGACGCGTGTTCGTGCCCCGGTCCGGGAGGATCCCACGTGCCGCGGAGCGGCTGGGCCTGTGGGCCATGGCCGCTGAGCCTGTGCGTCCGGAGCCACAACAGTGAGAGGCCTGCGTAGCACAAAAAAAAAAAAAAAGAGAGGTATCAATTTCCAAATACTAGGTTGCATATTTGTAAATTTAGCTTTGTGTTGTGTTGTGAAAATCTCTACACTGTCCTTTGTTCTCGGCATATTGTCACGAGTTCATTGATAGACATTCCATATTTCTATGGGAAATGTGGGTTCAACTCTGCACCTTCAAATCACTGATGGATCTGCAAACTGATATGTTTTCATTTTTCAATATATGCAATCTGGCTTTACCCTCTCTTATTTCACACTTCCAGTGAGTTTTATCACCATATTTTCTATCAAGTCTATCTACTTAGTTGTTATCCACTATTTTAAAACTACTATGTCTCCTCTTCACTGTATAGACCATTATAAGGGCTAAGATTTACATAATATAAAAATGGGAATATTGTGTCAATGGAGAAATGAATCCAAACTGTCAACCAGTTGAAATGAAACTGTCAGCCAATTGTTTTATCGTTAATTAATTATGTGGGAAAAATACTTGGGGCAAAGATGTCTATGGCAAAGATGTTTACAGTGAAATTACTGGATATGGATTCAGGGTACCCCAGGACATTATCCTTTAAGGGATAAGTGGAAAGAACACCCTCTATGCTTATTTGCACCCTTACTCCCTCAGGGCCTCTGTTGCACTGCAAGGTGGTCTTCATGTGTCTTTCTGCCTGACCTAGACCATACCAGCCACATACCTTTGGAGTAAACCTTGTCTTATTTCTCATTTTTACCCCCACTGCTTAAAAAAAAAAAAAGAAAAATGGGAAACGTAGAAAGGATTTTAAATGTTTATCTAGTTAATATATCCACTGGGCACCAAATATTGTGGATTTTCCACCCTACTCTCCTTAAAACTCATTTATTTCTCCTGGTTTAATTCCTTCAATGTCTCATCAGTACTTTCTAAATGATGACAAACCTCTTAGGATGACTTACAGAAGAGTTCTCCTTATGACTATGAACACAGCGAGAACAGGGGCTGTGTCTGTTTTTCTTTTTCTTTCAACATTATTGAGATTGTCTACAGAAATAATCAATAAGCCAATCTATAATAGGAATAGAAAAGAGTTTTGTTCGAGCCAAACTGAGGACTATAGCCCAGGAGATATAGGTTCAAGAAGTACTTGAACTGTGTTGAGCCAGACAACAAAATGGGGGAGATTTATAAAGGCAAAACCTGCAAAACTACATAAATTGTTTTTCAAGAATTAGGATTGGACCTTTCTAGAAGTAAGAGTGCTTGTTAAGCAAAAGCTTCTTAGGGTCCAAAATGGTTTTAGATTACAAGGGGAGACCTTGAGACCATAGGTTGCAATGGACATCTGCTATCAGATACTGTTTTGAAAAAGGCTGGGAGTATCCTTGAGTCTGATACAATTCAGAAAATTCAAGTAATGCAAGGATGTGTCTGAAACCACATCCACAATGGCCAACCAGCTTCATTTTGGATGGCTGGACCACAGTTACTCCATTTTGATTTTTAATGCATTTTTTTCTTTAATGGTTAAAGCAGGTATACAATGTATGTTTAATAGGCCACAAACAGGCTGTTTTGGTTAGCCTAAAGTTTAAGTTGAATTATGTATAAGCCAGAATGGCTTCCCCATACCTCAGTGTGTGAAAATTTCTTCCATCAAGGTATAATTAACAAAATTGCATGACGATTTGATTTACGTATGTACAGTGTGAAAGGATTCTAGGGGCTGTGTCCTGTCATCTCTGTACCCTCATTGTCAGATTGTTAACCACTCAGTAAAAGTTTGTGAAAGTGTCTTGCATAAGCTATGGAGAATCCCTCATGTAATAGTAAGCCTGTGAGTACACTTGGTCACAAAGTCTTGTTCATGAGGCCATGGGCTTGGGCTTGACTCCCATGAGGGCTTTTTAGCCTGTCATATTGACAACCAGAAATGATGCTCCAACCCCGGAGCCACTACCTTAAAAGTGGAAAACTAGGAACAAGTGTCCATGGGGACTAAAGCAAGAATGAATCTTCGTGGACGGAGATGACATTCTACATTGAAATATTTCAATATCCACTCGAACTCAGCAACAATGACAAATGATATCTAAAAACCTGTCACAGAATGAAATTCCAAGTCCAGGAGAGGAAAAAAAAACTTGGTGTGACAAAATGTATTTTTGTCTTTAAGCATCTGTGTATCGAGCAGCAAACAAATGTCTGGGATAGGGATGGACTAAAACATAGAGGGGCTTAAAGCAGAATTTTCATGAAGAACCTGATTCTATCTGGTTTTCATTTGCCTTCCAAATGCTGATTTACTTAAAGTTGTCTTTTGACTGGCTGAAGGTATATTTGGCTTTCTCAGAGTTGCCTGCTCAGATCAGCACTCCCTTAAAGCAGGGGTCTCTTCTGGGTAAATTTTTCACCCCGCACTGGGTGCCACTCACATTCAAATGAAAATAGCATCTTTTCATGACAATGGAAGAAGTTTTCAAAGAAAAGCCCATTGATTATCTATAGATGGATCAGCTTTTCAGCTTAACATTTAAAAGCTTCCTCCGGCCCTTCTTCAGAAAATTCATATAGAAGGTAAAAAAATCAAAGCCAAAAATAATTGTCAGAATGGATAATAAGGAAGATATTAGATTTATATATTTAAGCTTCTTCCCTGGGCAAAGCTTACAAGTTAATTATAGCTCCAAAAAAGCTCTTCTTGTACAAAAGTGTAAAAGAGATGGTTAGTTTTCATGTGTTTTGCTTTCCTTTTACTGTATATTTCTATTTTTTCCGCTTTTTAAAGTAAATTTTAACCCAGGGATCTGCACTGGGTCCCTGTTTGTCTGGCTTTTGTTCTTGGCCAACTGCTGATTCATTAAAATTTAAAATGTTAATATATGCTTTAAATTTTACTGACAAAATTTGGTAGTAGAAATAGATAGATAGGCACACACACATACGTACATATTTATGTTTACACATGCAGAGGCCGGCCAAGAAGGAAAGATTGTCACATAATCTTCTTTGTCTTCTGTGGCTTCACCCATACGAACAAACCTAGTAGATGAATTTCTAAGAATATGAAGCTTAATATAGCTGCTCAGAAAGGAATCAACGGCCTGTTTACTGCACTTATCGACAATTTGTGAAAGAAGAGACCAGAAATCAGTCTAATTACCAGAGTGCCAGTTGTGCTTGTTAACACCAGCTTTGTGACCAAATGTTGTTCCACAGTTGTCACAGCACACGAGGGTTTCATTACTAACATAATAGTGAACAAGATCACATGAAAAGCTATTGATTGATCTGCCACACAAAGGAAGGACACACTTGTCTCTATTATAACACGTTACATCTTAGACTATAAGCAGCAGATGTAGCCCCACCATTCCTTTTACTAGAGAAGTGTAATTTAGATACTGCCCTGCTTCTTTAAGTGTTTGCCAATTAGGCCCCCCTTTCTATTTGCATCTGTCATCAATGGGCTGAAAAGACAAGAAATTATCCTGCTCTAGTTCTTCCTGATCTTTAAGCCAGACTCAATCGATTCTCTTGAATTGAATCCAGGAGATGCTTGGGGCGTGTACAGTGTTTATCAATTGTCATTTCTAGCAATAAAAACAAATGGCTGCTGCTTTGTGTTAGGTTGGTTTCATGTGTTTTCCAGGAGAGTTGGCTATTATTAAGAAATCTAGAAAGCAAAGAGGAAGCCAACCCCTCTTGTGGTCTCTTTTCCCTGAACTGTCAGAGCTAGATGGCAGAAAGGTGCCTGTGATCCCAAGTGAACTAACGTCACAGCCAGCACAGTTCTTCAGGTCCTGCCTTTTTTGTTGTCTGTCTGACAAAAGCTCCACACACCCTTCTACACAGTCCACATTTTTCGAAGGAGCGGCCACCTTTATTTTTAAATAAGCTCAATGAATATCTGGATTTGTTTACCACGGAGCAAGCACCTAAACAAGTCCACTGCAGCATCTTACCTGATGATGACTGATTTATCAGGCAGAACCTCACTGGCTCCATTTTCCTGTTTATGCTTGCTGAACAGATACAATTTAATGAAAAATATAAAGTACTTAAAATCTGTCTACCATTAATAGTTTAATTAAACTGACACATACTTCAAAAACAGAGCGACAGAAAACATTCATTTTGGTTATAAAGGGCATGGCATTATTAATGTGCAATTAAAAACAACATTCACTTACAGTTAACAGCTAAAACAATTTAATTATTTAACACTGGATTGTCACTTGTGACTAACTTCCCCTCTTTGATGTGGAGATGTTCTATGTCCCTGTTGATTGTTATGGTTCGTTCCCCGGAATTCCAAATAGGGTGGCATCCTCAGAGCAGGGCCTCATTGCATCCCTGCTGATTACCATACATTGTGAAGGATGAAAATTTAACCGACTATTTTGTAGTGGTAACAGCTACCCTACGATAAATGGTGATTAGACAGCATATTGTGAAAGGTTGTACTTAGTCTGAAAACATTAGCCAAGGTTATGCTTTCTCTTCAGGCACTTTGAACAATAAGAGTTCAACGTAGTATAACCATTAAAGAACATGGATTGATTCTGGACCTGTGCTGCCTGCTTTCCAATTGAAGATCCCTAACTTCTCCCTAGGTAATCTCAGGTGACATTTTCAAGCTTTACATGCCTCTGTGCCCTGGTCTGGAGATGGAGATAATAATAGCACCTATGTTAACAGGATTAAATGAATAAATAGATTTAAAGCACTTACAATGCTGCTTGACACATAATAAGCGCTCAAAAATGTTAACTTGGATCAATATTATTATCATTAAATTATGAGGATATAAATGAAGGTCTATTAAGCATAACCTCAATCAGTCAAGGATTAAGTAGGCAAAAATGAAGGTTCTGTAACGAGGAGTAATCCAGCCATCAGGAGACCACTAAATGGTATGAGAAAAATTCCCTACTCAGTATCAAAACTGCCTGAAAATTACAGACACATCAAATGCCCGTGTATATTGCCCATTTGCACTTTTATCTGTCCTTATGAATCTGTATATCTACATACAATTGACAACACTTAAAATTTTGGATTCTCTGGACTTGAGGATATGGGGAGGGGGAAGGGTAAGCCGTGACAAAGTGAGAGAGAGGCATGGACATATATACACGACCGTAGATAGCTAGTGGGAAGCAGCCGCATAGCACAGGGAGATCAGCTTCGTGCTTTGTGACCTCCTGGAGGGATGGGATAGGGAGGGTGGGAGGGAGGGAGATGCAAGAGGGAAGAGATATGGGAACATATGTATATGTATAACTGATTCACTTTGTTATAAAGCAGAAACTAACAGACCATTGTAAAGCAATTATACTCCAATAAAGATGTAAAAAAAAAAAAAAATTTTGGATTCTCTCCAGAAAAGAAAACATACAATCTAACACATGGAACCTTAGTCAATATAGATTGACTCGCCTCTGTCACAGATGAGAGCCCTGAGGACCACAGGAGTTACAGAAGCAACACCTTCAAGACCAAACCTGGCAACAGAGGCAGAATTGAGGTCTCTTAGCAACCAAGCTAATATTCTTTCCTCTATTTACATCATCTACTATTAATCTCCAAGGGTGAGAAATGGAGGTAAAAATGAGTTCCAGAACTTGTCTTTATATACAGAGTCAGAGGTCTTAGAATTGAGCACTGACTGAAAATTCTCTGGTGCAGGCAACATGTGTGAGATGTTTGAAGTATTACCGTACAGATATCAGGAAGACCAACCAAGAATATCTGAAAGGCAAGCTTATAGGGGTCCTCAACAAAAGATAGCAAAGAGCTGAGAAGAGAAATTTAGCAATTAAAAAAAATCTGGGATAACCTGCTGAAAGAGGATGCATATAAAAATTTTATTCCTGTGACTGATGATAGTTGGTCAGTGGTCCTTAGTATACAATGTCTGAAAACTTAGCAAGCAGGGACAAAAACATTTAGATTGGTAGACTTTAGGGAAATGTATGCTAGTAGATTTTAACCCAAATATTATCTACTTGTCATAGCTTGAGCTAGCATCCGGGAGCAGAATAACTTCATTAGTGCCCTGTTAAATGGACTTAAATTAATGGTCCAGCATTTATTAAGCACTCTTTGTGGATCTGTCAGAAACTGGTAGGCTCCTGTTTCCTCGTGTCCCTCTGCTCTCCAGATGTTCCCACCTGATTGCAAGTAGCTGTAAAGATCTGCTCATACACTGAGATCAGTCTGGATGCTGATCCTTGTACATTTGTAAGTACTAAGATAGTCTAGACACCTCTTAGTACTTACCGATTTTTAAAAAATTTCTTTTATTGAAGTATAGTTGGATTTACAGTGTGTTAATTTCTGCTGTACAGCAGTGATTCAGTTATACATATATATACATTCTTTTTCATATTCTTTTCCATTATGGTTTATTATAGGATATTGACTATAGTTCCCTGTGCTATACAGTAGGACCTTGTTTATCCTTTCTATGTATAATAGTTTTCATCAGCTAATCCCAAACTCCCAATCCATCCCTCCCCCCTCACCTTGACAATCACAAGTCTGTTCTCTGTGTCTGTGAGTCTGTTTCATAGATATGTTCATTTGTGTCATATTTTAGATTCCACATATAAGTGATATCATATGATACTTTTCTTTCTCTTTCTGACTTACTTCACTTAGTATGATAATCTCTGGGTCTATCCATGTTGCCACAAATGGCGTTATTTCATTCTTTTTTATGGCTGAGTAGTATTCTATTGTATATATAGTACTTGCCCATTTCTGATGCTGGAACATCACACATGTGATCCTGTTCAGATCCTGACTTTCTTCATGCTGTACTTTTAGGCTGATTCCTTGACCCTTACTCCCTTTCCTCATGGAACTCCTTCCTTTTCAGGATCTGTCCCTCTTGAACTTCCTTGCTGCTTTCCACCTAAGATCTCAGGCCATGCCTCACCTCTCCATGTGCCTGTGTGATAATATCTATTCCTATGCCAAGTGGGAGGGGGAAGGTGACCCAAAGGTATAAAAAAATTAAGGCCTACTGGCATGAAGCATATATGACAAACAGATATGAAATAATTGGATAATCAGGCAGGATTTGTAAGGTGTTCAGTTGCATAAGATGACATCTAAGCGATATAATAATTACAGGAGGAAGTGGTAGATAACCTGTATCTACCCATCCACGTCAGGATGGGCTTTCCAGAGGCTACAGGACTTGTGCTGATATCCAAAAGTGCTCAAGGTCTTCAGGCAGAAAAAAAGAAGGTGTTTCTGTATTAGTTGAATGAAATACAAGTGAGAGAAACAAAAAATAAGACAAAGAGACAACAGTAAGCGTAGGGATGGGCTGAAGGAAAGAAAGAGGGGCAGGAAGGACAGAGCTGAGTCTAAACTGAAAATTGATACTGAAAAGTACAGGTTAAAGTTTGACAGGGTATGTGGAGCAGTTTAATGTCTAACCTATTTTTTCAAATTTATTTATTTATTATTTATTTTTGGCTGCATTGTGTCTTTGTTGCAATGGGCGGGCTTCTCACTGCGATGGCCTCTCTTGTTGCAGAGCATGGGCTCTAGGCACGTGGGCTTCAGTAGTTGCAGCATGCAGGCTCAGTAGTTGTGGCGCACAGGCTTAGTTGCTCCACCGCATGTGGGATCTTCCTGGACCAGGGATCAAACATGTGTCCCCTGCATTGGCAGGTGGATTCTTAACCACTGTGCCAGCAGGGAAGTCCTCAATGACTGATCTTTCTATTTAATTATTTCCATATCATAATCTAAGAATAAAATAAAATAAATAAAAGCCATGACAACTGAGCCACAATTGGGCTTTGGGAATGGCCCAAGACTGTTAACACAAGGAGGTTTCTCCTGCAAAGTCCTCTGCCTAATGGGTACAGCAAAAGCATGGTAATGAATCAAAACAGGAGGCATGTGAGAGAGCTTCCTGTCTGGACTGTCCTTTCTCCCTTCACCTTATTGAGTGCATAGAGCTATTACAATTGTCCAACTCAATTTCCAGCAAAAAAAGTCTAAGTCAACTGATTTAATTTCACCCAGACAATCTTGCCGGCTCACTCAGTGAATCAAACAATAATCCTTTAGTTAGTGGATCAATAAGAAATTAAGAAACAATTAAAGAGAGATGAAAAAAACAAAAATTTACATTGATCTGACAGTCAGGTTTTTTTCCTTAGGAAATCAAGATTTAAAAACAATCAAACCCATTGTACTCTTCTTGCATTCTATCTGTTGGTTTGAAAATTTTTTAAATACAAAGTTAGTGAAAAAATACAGTAAAAATATGAGAACTTTAAGTTTTAAAACTCAAACAAGTAACATAATTACATTTATATTGGAATATAAAATGTCTTCTCTTCCCACTGATTTAAGCCATTAGCTAAATGGACACAAACATATTTTATGGAAATAGCTGTGACTGTGTAGAGATGCTATAGAATAAGAATCAGTTTTCCAAATAATCATTTCATTTTTAGCACAGAGGCAACATTTCAAAATTAAAACTGTCATTTTCAACTAACATCATTTCAGTGCCCACCTCTCTCCAAATAACCAAAGCTTAAAAGCACTACTCATTTCATCCACCTAACAAAACAAAAAGTTTTCTTTTTTTAATAAGAACCCTTCATATGGTGTCCAGCTTTTTATCTTTCTTGGGTCTAGAAATTACAGTTGCAAAAGCTGGGAAATAGAAATACATACTTTGGTATATTTCTCCAACTGAAATGTTGGCCAACCTTTGATAAATTGTTTAACCCCACTGTGTCTTTGGATCCACCTCTGTTTAAAAGGTGAGGAAAGTTGTTGCTTACCTATGAAAGTGGTGCTGGTGAGTGAGCGTTAAGTCTTTTAAGGGCTCAGAATAGAGACATAATATAACAATGAAATGGCGTGATTTTTAAAGCAAAATTTTAATTCAAGGATCATGATCTTCCAGACAAATTTCTTTGAGGAATAAAAGATGGCCCTTTCATTAAATGGGTCACGCATAACAACAGCAAACACAAAAGTCAAATAAAATGGCAAGAAAGTTAAATGGAAAAAACAGTGCATGTGCCTTCTAGCAAAGGGCCTAGAAAGAAGCAAATAGGACTTAAGCTTTATTCTCAAGCAGGCAGGCACACCCATTGTGCGCTGCTGTTCTATTTCCCTGCTATGGAATAAAACAGCAGATAATTACTAAGCATTACCTATTTTATGGGCACTGACTGCTGTGCGGGCACTGACTTCAGAAGGTGCCGACGTTGGATGAAGTCTTGTATACCATAAATGACTGTATTTCCTCATCTGTTTTAAAGGTGTTTTATTAGACAATATATGCCATCTTTATGTTTCACACTTAATCCTTCAAATAGAGAGGTATTATACAAGAAGCTGCGTGGGGCACTTAAAGGCCTGTACACCTTCAGTAATGCAATTAAAATTGGCATTTATAAAAGTATATTTTGATTCCTAATCCTGTTTTTATAAGTGCGAAATCACATTAGAAAACAATGTGATGCTAATTAAAGCTTTGTCACCCATAAGACCTTAGTGAATTGCATTTGTAATAGGCTCTGATGCAGAAGCAATTTCTGCTGGAGAAACTTAAGCAGAATATGTGACTACATTTCTTGTTACTCTATTAAAATCAGTGCTACTGTTGTGTATACTACTGCCATGTTTTTGTCTCTAAACTGAGCTTGAAATGTCATGTCATCTAAAGTTAAATTCAAAAACTGAAAAAAAAGAATCGCGTTATATTTGCATATGTAAAAGCCAATCAAAAGACCAGAGATACTATTGATTTTTACTGTATCAACAAATACTGCAGATCATATATGAATCCCACTTTGCAAAACTAAAAGTGGCTCTTGAGAAAAAAAAAAAAACTAATTGGACCTTGTTCTTATGTTTATATAAAATTACCTATAAGATGATAAAGTCTGAATGAAATCACTTTTTAATTCATACACAATTTTAAGCATATGAGTTTTTGTAGGATCCTCAGATCAGACCTAACCCACTCAGACCACGGTAATTAGTAAAATCCCAGCTATGATGGGCACTCAAACATAAATGCAGGCTCAGTTTCTCTTGATTCCAGGAGCCATCACTAGGGCTCTGATTATAAACAGAAGGAAACCACATGGATTGGAATCTGAAAACCATCCAGAGCTTGCCTTGACCTTTACACATGGCCACTAACATTACTTAACAGCTTTATGAACATAAATGTCTGTGTGTATGTGTGTGCAATTTAAATAGTCCTTGGACTGTGCCATTTTTATACTGAAAATCCCTCTACAATAACAAGAAAAAAAAAAACATATCATTTTAATGACTTACCCAAACAGCACAGTTTCAACCATCAAGAATAAAACTAATATGGTCTGAAGAAAGCAAAATGGACACGGATAGTTAATATCTATGACAGCAATTACAAGGAAGTTTTAAACTCTTAAAACATCTCAGAAAGTGAGAGTACATTAAAAAAAAAGTGAGAGTACATTAAAATTATTTTAAACTATTCAGATATGAATCCTCAAGGTCTGTTTCAACATGTGGTTATAGATAAACATCTAAACCATAAAAGAATTCCAGCCCAGTGTGTCTTCCACCCCTGCCAAAAAAAATCTATTTATATATGTAGATCTTGATCTTGATGAGTCAGAGAAATGGACAAATGGAGATATAAAAATTTGAAAGGGATGAAATAATGAAATTTTGACAAATGCCCACAGCAGATTGGACAGCAAACAAGTAACCCACAAAGTAACCAGAATGAGGAGGAATCAGTGAATATGGACAATGGTGCATTAGGGATTTTGAATCAGAAAGTTGAGCACAAGGCAAATAAAAATAGCCTGAGATTTAATGGCAGTGTACGAACAATAGGTGAAAATGAAAGAAAACATCAAATGAACCCATATATTTGGAAGAAAGAAATGCTCGATGGTAAGATGAAGGATAGTGCAGGGGGAAGCTGGTATGAGACCAAAGGAAAAAAGTGCATATTTCATCTTGTGAGGGAGTGGTGGCTATTGAAAACACAACCCATAATTATAGTAAACCCAATAAACAAAGTAAACATAAAGAGAAGGAGAACTGGAAATAGAAAAAGGAAATTATGTGGTTATTTTCTTCCCTTTAAAGCTACATTGCTCTTCTTTTTGTATTCTGCTTTTCTCATCCTTTTATTTCTCTTCAAGAGGAAGAAACCAGCAAAACTAATTTACAACCATAGATTATTAGTATCCACAGTCCATCTGTTTAGTTTAACCACAACAGAATGTGTGAGAGTGTTTGTATTTGGGGAGAGACGGGCAGGCACTCTTATGTACCAATGAGACAATCTAACGTATAAAACCCAGATTCTGTTCAGTAATAAATTCCACTGTCTATGTTATAATCCTGCTTGAAAATGCTCATAGGAATTCAACTTAAAGAATTCTCCTTCCTTTTTTTTTTAAGAAGTCAATTGTTTCTGCCATGAATATTCACAATACATGTCCCCACAAAGGACAGCTAACGCATCCAAAAGTGAAACTGGTAAACAGCCACTGGCAATAGAAATTTATGGAATTAGAAAAATCGGACTGGTTAAAATACATGACTGCATTCATTGTTGCAAAATGATTGGATTCATGTCTCATCAAATTTACATTGTGAAGACTGAATATAGTATGATTAGGCATTATTTTAACAACTACATTAAAATACAATTTAAAATAAAATGGCCCTTCATATCATACTAATATCAGTGTTTTAAATAACAAAGGGGATTTTTTTAAAAGAAAGGATTAGCATTTTGTTTCAATCAGTAGAAGCAATGAGATTCCAGTTGGGGTCTCAAAGATTCAGGATTTTATTAATATTCCAGAGATGCATTTGTGTTGCCTCTGGGTACGCTGAAAAGCCACTTAAACCACACTTAAAACAGCACTACAGGATCAAATTGATGTGCATCAACCATTTACAATAAAACTTGATTATTATAAAGGCATACATATTTGCATAATTACATGTTTGATTTTTTGATAATGCAGCATACAGGACAAAATGTGGCTTCATGTAGAAACACATCATCAAAAAGCACCATCTGCTGTAGTATTTAATGCACTGCACACTGATCAAAAATGTTGAAGATAGATATCCAAGTATCAGAAAGAAGAAAGCCTGAGTTGTATTTACACAGGCAGTATGGCTGGCTGGATCATGTAGAAAGGAGAAATAAAATTCAGGCAACACATGGTATAAAAAGATAAGAGCCACACATCTTCAAACACAGAAATGAGTACTTTCATGAATGCAGGATAAGAGGTTTGGATATCTGTTTATATGATGTCATCCTTGCATTTAGTAAATTCTCAGATTCTAGATGCTATATTTAGAAATGAAACACTTTAGAATAATTGCTCATGAATAGGGTTATCCTTGGAGAGGCTTCCATTATGTCTAACAGTGGATTCAGAAAGGATAAAAGAAAAGGAAAAAAACCCTGCATTTTTCATTGTGCATTAAAATGAGAGTAATAACAATGATTGCCTTGGAATTATAGGTGATTTTTTTCCCTTTCTTCTTTATGTTTTTCCCTTAAATAGTCTTCTTAATTTTTATGTAATGTACATTTAAAACCTGTATAAAATAAAAAGTAAAAAAAACAAATGTAAAAGTTAGAGATCTACTTTTTTTTAAAAGGACTGGTCTTAGGAAAAGAAGTCA
This sequence comes from Monodon monoceros, assembly GCF_005190385.1. Classification (NCBI taxonomy): domain Eukaryota; kingdom Metazoa; phylum Chordata; class Mammalia; order Artiodactyla; family Monodontidae; genus Monodon; species Monodon monoceros. The sequence continues at coordinate 96,915,025 of NW_021703774.1, forward strand.
AAACCAAGAGAATACACACAAAAAATGCTAACATGAAAAACAAACTTTCAACTTGCTTTGCAGAGCACTTAGGAGAGTAGAAGACATACCTGCGGGATAAATAGAAACTATCTGGTCATTAAGGTGATGATGCTGTTTTACTATAGGTGAAATTAAGCTACAGATCATAAGATTCTAGTGTAAAAAATGGAGGTGCACTTCTCAAAAGGGAGAAATGACCTCTTCATTAGAATTCCATTAGTTAGGGGTCTTCAAGAATTATTTAAAACCCCAAATAGTCTCATCTAGGTCTTTTGCTATGTGAGTCCCCAAAGAGGCATGACTTAAGAAAAGGAATCTCACAAATGAAGAACAAGTGGTGAATCAAGGACATTGGGAAATAGTGAATTTGAAATGAATGAAATCAGTTCCTACCACTAGTTCCAAGCCAAAAAAAAAGTGAAATATTACTCTAATCACAGATTTAATATTATAGACAGAAAATATCATCTTATTTGTATTCTGTAACAAGCACTGGGAATTAACAAAATAAATGTTCAATAATACTACCAGTTTTGTCCAATTAGAAATGCCCTGGTGAAAGGGAAAGTGTTCTGAGGAAAAGTTCTAAAAGCTTTTAGAACTTTTAAATGAGCTTTTTTCTCATTTTAGAACAAAATGAGAAACCTGGGAACCAAAGGAAGCAAGAATATAAATCAAATACTGGAAAACCCTGCAGTTTGGAACTGGGAAATTCTAGACCTAATGCTCCTTTGACGTTGGCAGCTCCACACTCACTGTGTCCTGTCTGAAACCCACTGCAGGAAGTTCTAACCATGCAAGCAGAAATGGTCACATAGACACCCTCGAAGGTGAAAGAAGGCTCGTGGGCAGGAGCTGGCTGCTCTCTGTGGATATCTTACATGCTGACCATGGATCCGAACATCAGAGAGGACAATGCACAAGGATCATAGCTACAGACACCACCCAAGCATATCTTATGTCTTACAGCTGTGTCCAAATCGGCTGTCTTGATAAGAGAATTTTTTGACTAACACTCCTTTCTTAAGACCTGGAATGTGTGTGTGTGTGTGTGTGTGTGTGTGTGTGTCTGAAGAAAAGCACTTGGAAATATGTCCTGGCTCACTAAAAAAAGATGAAATCTTTTTTTGTTTGCCTATAAATATTAGTATTAGACTCCCTTTTAGGGGGTTCACCACTTATTTTTGAAGTCTTCTTTTTTCATTTTTAATAAATTTATTTTCTAATTATGAAAATAATACATATTTAGAGTAGAAAATCCATAGCCTATAGGAAAAGACAAAGAAGAAAATTAAAATTATCACCAATCCTACTTTTCACTTACTTAGCTTTTAAATTTCCCATAGGAAAAGCTACAAAATATTCTTAAAACAAACAAATAAACAAAAACCCTTTTGATTCATTTAGAACCTCCTTTAAAAAATTTAGCTTTTTATGATAAAATAAACAAATGTTAATGGTAAAAATTAAATGAACACTGGTGAAATATACAGTTCCCACACTTCTAACAACCCCCTTCTAGGTTCGTTTGGCCAATACTCTTCTCCACTGAGTAAGGAGTTCACAGGACCAAGGGAAAGTGTCCCCACACCACTTGTACAATATGATCTGGGGAGCCAGGGCCCAAAATTCTCTCCCCAGAGGTTCACCCCCAAGGTTTTCACCTCTTCCCTGGGCATTCCAAGGGTGGGCTATACTACAGTTGGGTACACCTTCAGGTCTACAGGATAGCCCAGGGGCAGCTGATTGTAGATGACATAAAGGAGCTTGGACAGTCGGGCTGAGATGCCCACATGCATGCTCATGAGACCCTTCAAAGTGTGAAGTGCAGTTTAAGGTGGTAAGAGAATGGAGTGGGTAGCAGGATGAGGACTGGAGTGGAACTCAACAGGGTTTAAAAATAATATATTTGAATTGGATCTTCTAGGTCATTATGAAGATATTGCTAAGGAAGGAGAATAGAACATGTCTCATTTAATAGTTGTGTTAGCTTGATTTAAAATCCTCAAAGATTAGGCATATGGCATGTTGGCCTACATGTGTAATTGTTCTCCTCAAACTGTAAACGTTGGGGACAGGCCTGATGACAACAAAGAATGTGTTTCATAGGGTTTCCTGCAGGAAAGCAGTGGTAGTTTCGTTCTGAGTATTTCCATGTTTCCTCCTGGAAAATGAACAGAGCAAGGTTGCTCTGTAGAACACTGAGACGGAATGGTGAGAAGGTGTGGGCAGGCTAAGGGGCCGGGTGGATGCAGACCTCAGAAATATGCAGAAAACATACACTGCTAAAAGAAAAGAACTCCACCCTGAACAGGTACTGCTGGGAGCTAGACTGAGATCTTACAGGAAACAAATGATAGGAGAGACAAAGTGAGAGGTGAAGAAAGTGCCTGGTGGGGCCCAAAGGTAGGTCTTGGAATCTAACACAAAAACAAACAAATAATAAGTAAATAAGCAAATCAATAAAAGTACCTTCTAAAAAGAGTGGATGATCTTGGAAGGCAAGGCCTGTACCCATGTAGGTGTTGGGAGGTGTAGCAACTGGTGAAGGAACCAGGCAAATGCATATAGGACTGGCTGAATAAATCCTCCTGAATTAAATTAGGTTCTAGAAGAAAGATAGCACATTTTAAGGAAAATATCTATCTCTGTAGCAACAAAACGTGTCTTTGACCTATAATGTCTTGAAGGATACATTGACCCTACTCCTTCCTCCAAGTAACTCTGGCTATTAACAAATCCAGAAAAATCCAACTCATTCAATACGAGTATCAAACAAAGAGTAAGCACAGCACACGTACAAAGACACCACAAGAAAAAAATGTTTCTAAAAATTAGCAAAACTATTCTACAAATGAAGGAACTTCAGTGGGAAAAAATATCTGCAAAGCAGATAAAAATTATAACCTAACATTAAAACAATACTGAAGTAATTACTCTTATAAAAGAAAACCAAAAAACAGAAATATAAGAAATCATGCAAGTGTTGCTTGGGCCAAAGTTGTCAAAATTAGGAGAAGGTAAAACAGTTACTAGCAGAACTCAGGAAGGAAATGGATAAAATCAAATTATTTCAGAAATGAAGATTAATTATTAGCACTTGGGGGAATAGACACTACTGAGAGTAAAACACAGGATAGAAACTAGAAAAGCAAACAAAGTGAAACAAAAATAAAGAAAGAAATTTTTTAAAAATCATAGAGAAAAAATGGTGACTATAGAAGACAGTCAAAGGAGATTCAATTTGTGCATTAGTAAATTATTCTCCAAAGAAAACCCAAACAACAAAACAGAAAAAATATATATATAATTTAATAAATCTTTCCTGAAATGGAAGAAGACCTGAGTTTACATGATGATAGGGCATCAGGAAAAGTGACTCCAAGTGATCAACAATGACACATACTTGTTAAGCAGGGCTTATAATCTTAGAATTAAAGTTGATTTTTGGCTAACAAGAATAACAAAATAAAGAAGGAAATTTATAATGTTAAAGGGGACAATGAAATTTTAATGATATATGCATTAAAATGGCAGCTCCTATAACAAAGCAGAGTTTGCAGAAATTCATGGAGAAATAGAAAGATACAAGTTGTAAGAAGCTTCAGTTTACCACTTTTGGTCCAAGACAGATCAAGTGAACTAAAAATAAGTAAGTACAGAGAAGACCCAAACAATGTAATCAAAAAGGTAGAAAAATTTTTGTTTACATAACTGAGAATTTGAGTTTATTACCACAGCATAATCATTCTACTCTTGCTGAAACTCATCTCTTACATCATTATATACCCACATCATTGTTAATGGGGAGACCATAGAACCACTTCCATCAAAGTCAAGAACATGATATGCCTCTCAACCATTGCCTCTAACACCTGTATTATTTAATATTATATGAGAAGTATTCACTAATGAAATTTTTAAAAGTTACTGAAGATTAAAATTATAAATAAAAAGATAAATCTATCATTACTTACATAACAGTGTTTGGCCCCAACTGCAAAAGAATCAACTGAAGCCTACAAAAAATACAAAAGAATTTATTATTTAATGTGAATTAAATTTGTCTATCTACTTCTATTTTTATGGTTTTCATATATATAGCCAACAACCAGATAGAAAATATTTTAAAACATTAAAGCTTCATTAATAAAATACATAAAATATCTATGGAAAATTTAACTAGAAAATATAGACAACCTATATGAGGAAAACTGTAAAACTCACTTCATAAATACACAATGTAAACTTTTAATTTTAAACCTCATGTATCCATGGCAGACATGCTATGTATTTGTAGTAGTTAATTTTGTGTGTCAACTTGACTGGACAACAGGGTCCACATGTTATTCTGGGTGTGTCTGTGAGAGTGTTTCTGAATGAGACTAACATTTGAAGAGATCGACTGAGCAAAGTTAGATTGCCCTCCCAAATGTGGGTAGGTAGGCCTTATGCAATCAGTTGAAGGCCTGAATAGAACAAAAGGGTAAGTTTTCTTGAGGGTAAGTGGGAACACCTCTGGCTTGACTAATTGAACTGGGACATCAGTCCCTTCCTGCCTTTGGACTCAGATTGAAACATTGGCTCTTCTTGAGTTTCAGGTGCGCCAGGTTTTGGACTGGAACTTGACAGCATTGGCTCTCCTAGTTATCAGGCCTTTGGACATGGTCTAAAACTACACATCAGCTCTTTTGGGTCTCCAGCTTGCCAACTGCAGATCTTGGGACTTCTTATCCTCCATAATCACATGAGCGAATTCCTTATAATAAATCTCTTCTTATATATATATATATCTTCACATATATATCTCTTCACATATATGTGTGTGTGTGTGTGTGTGTGTATATATATATATATATATATCCTGTTAGTTCTGTTTCTTTGGAGAACACTAATAGAGTAGTCAAAATAAAATACAATGTTAAAAAATAATCTTTCAGTACAATCAAACATAATCAGGATATTATTTCTTCTGAGGATGAACTTGTAAATGTCAAACTCCAGGTATTCATGGTTCCAAAAACTTTCTATTTTATTCTTATGCAAAAGGTCAGTAAATAGAGACACTAATGTGCCCAAATAGACTAGAATGGATAATGGCTTCTTAGTCCCAGGAATGTTGCTGTTTCTTGAAGAATTGCTGAATTTGAAGTGAAACTTTATCTCAAAGTGGTGCTATCTTCTGCTCATTCTTTGATCCTACACGTCGCCTCAGGCAATCTATTTTCAGTCAATCAAAACAACAACAACAACAACAACAACACTTATAAGGTTGCAAAAATCATTAAGTTGTTCACCAAATAATTACTTAGTGTTAACAGGTGACAAGCACTCTGATAGGCACTAAGATTATATTTTGGTCAATTATGCAGAGGCTTCTACAGACTCAAGTAGAAGAAACAGGAAGAAATAAATAGCAACAAAATAAGTAAATAAATATGTAATTACAAATTATGGAAACAAACAAGACACAGAGACAAAAAATGGATGGAAGGCAGATGAAGATAAAGTCACCAGGGAAAGTATCTCTGAAAAGATGACATTAAGTCAGCAGCTAAAGATACATGAGTCCTGTATAAGAATATCAGAGTGAGTGGAGTTTTAAGCAGAGGAAACACCATGTGATGGATTGAGATGAGGAAGAAACTAACCTGCTTGAGAAAATGTCAGGAGTCAGTGAATCTAGAGTATGGAGGATGAGGGAATACTGTGTAATACGAGCTTTGGAAGCTGAGCAGGAGATTGACTAGCAGGGCGGCCACATCCACGTGCCTGGGCTTAAGACAAAGTGCAAGGAGAGATTTAAACTTGTCAGTGAGAGTCATGCCAGATTTATGTTTCAAGAAAGACTATTTCTGTTGCTGTGTACAGAATCAGTTAGGGATGGGAATGGCTATGTTTGGTGTGCATGGAGGTATTGCAGTAGGTGGGTTTAAAATCATGATAACTTGGACTAGAGTATGACAATGAAGATGGGGAGAAGTGATCACCTGGATATACATTTAGGAGACAGAGATGATTGGACTTAGTGATCAACTAGATGTAGAGGAAGAGAGACAGGGAGGAATTATGAGTGCCTCCCAGGTTTCAGGTCTAAGAAACTGGGTAGATGATGGTGCCAAAGAAAAGGAAGACAGAGGGAGATTTTCAGAGGAAAATAAAAACTGAGTCTTGGATCTATTTATGTGAAATAATCATGAAGCATCCATGAGAGGGTGTTATATAGATAGATATATAAGTTAGGAGGTCAGAGGAAAGGTTAAGACTAGAGGTACACGTATAGGAATTATTGGCCTAAAAGTGTATTTTAAGTCATAAGAATGGAGAAGGACGTTCATGAAAGCATAAGGCTTGGAGCTCAGATGAGAATATTGAGAAAATTTAATACTTAGAGATATGATATACAGAGGAGATGCAAAGGAGACTTAGAAGGAACATGTAGAGAAGCAGGGGGGAAACTGGGGAAATATGGAACCCTGTAAGCCAAGAACAGATAGAATTTTGAGAGAAGAATGGTCAATTATTGAAGGTTCTAATGTGGATTTTGCATTACGGAGGTCATTAGTGACCAACTGGGTTGTGAGTGTGAATGTCAGCTTCAAGTAAATTATGAAGTGAACATGAAGTGAAAAAGTGAGGGTACTGTGTACACACAATTATTTTATGGAGTTTTATGGTGAAATAGAAAGAAGAATGGAATGGTAGCTGGAGGGAGATGTGGACTGGCACAGAGCTTTTTAATTTTATTTTTTAGGTTGGTAATACTAGATTAGGTTTATATACTGGTGGGAATAATTCAGTGGAGAAGGTGTGACCAAAGCATCGAAGTTCCTGAGAAGATGAGAAGAATTGGATCCCAAGCATGATAGAGGGACAGGCCTTTGATTAAAAGAGGACACACTCAATTATAAGAGGGACAGAGACAATAGGAATCTTGGACGGAGGCTTTCAGATTTTGTGGTAGAAAACTCCTATTCTTCTCAATGAAATGCGAGGTGAGCAGAAAGAGAGTAGGGGGTGGTACCCTCAAGGAGAAGATGACGGTTAAGCAGAGTCTTCAAAGAAGAGTAGGTGGGCACATGGGAGGAGAAATGGGTTGAGTGAAGGGGGCAGACTGAATGGTGTTCCTAATGAAGGACTGTCTGTTGACCAAGTGACCGAGTCACAGAACAAAGATAACAGCCTGGTGCATTCTATTGAATCTATTCAGTAGATTCAATAGATTAATGTAGCTGGAGCAAAAGATGCAAGAGCTAAGATGGAGGACCTTGGATGAAATACTTATGAGTTTGGATAGTGTTCTATAGGTAACATGGAGCCACTGAAAGCTGTAAACAGTGATAAGAAGAACGTCACTCAGACCACAATGCCGATAATACATTTGAGGGATGTGAAACTAGGGACAAATCAAAGAGATTACTGCAGTGGTCCAGGTGAGAGAGGATGATATCCTGAGTTAAGGTAGTAACTTCAGGAATAGAGAGGAAAACACAGATTAAAAAGATATTAGACAGTTTTATTTGACAGAACTTCGTTATCAAATACTGATAATTATATAGGGAGACAGAGGAGGTGAAAATTTAGGGCATAATTCTGGTGAGCAGCTACAGTTAAAGTGCAGCAGGAGAGAAACAGCTAGAAAGGTGGGAAAATAATCAGGAGGAAATGGGAGCTGTCACAGAGTCAAGGTAAGAGAGAATTAAGTAAGAATAATCATAGTAAATACACAAAAAATAAAAACCACAGGACCTGAAATAGAAAACTATCCATTGTAACTAGTATTTGCAGAAAGGAAAACAAATGACAAGAAGTTTTTAAATACTGTACAAAAAGAGAAACAATAGAGTTGGTAATAAGGAATTCTAAAGGATAAATAAAAATAAGTTTTAAGGGACTCATCATTACAAATTTGTTTATCAAATAAAGTGAATGTCAGTGGCATCTGTAATATTTTATGTTAGGAAATAGAAAACAATTATGATAACTTCCTTCAATTCACTCATTAACTCCCCAAACTCTATTTTCCTCTCAAGGTCATAAGTCCCTCAAACATATAGCATGGGGATTTTCAGGAATATAACCTACAAGGTTGGGAAGGAAATACTGTGTCTCAGAATAGGTTCTGCCATCAGTTAACCACTGAATCTCCCTAGGCTTTTGTTTCCTCATCTGTAAAATGAAGTATTTGAGTTAGGTGACCTCTAGGGTCTCTTCCATGGTGAGACCCCTATAAGTCTGTGAATTTGACCATTATCTCCAAAATATACCTGTGACTTTTGTGATGCTCTTTGCAATAAAACTCAAAGTGACAGGTCTGCAAACCACAGCCTGCCTGCCCACTGATTGTTTACTTCAAATAAGTTTCTTCTCCCTTTCTGTCTCAATTTCCATTTTGTGAAAACAGACACATTTGCAAAAACAAAGCCAAGAACTATAGAATTTGAACAAGCAAGGTACCTTGTACAAGGAAACACTTAGTATTTCTTGTATGGATGAATATAGAAATAAATATTCAGAAGTTATCTCCTCTAATATACCAGAAGCTACTAGAATCCCTTCTATAATACCCGTGACCATCTACCTCTTTTTGAATATCTCCAGACAATAGGAACTCCTGATCTTACAGGGATGCCAGTGAGTCCTTATGGCTAGCACAAAGAGTGGCAATAGTGCAGCCGGGAATGGAAACCAGTTCCATTTAGCCAGGACAATGCCAGATAGCAGTGTCAAAGGTATAAGTGTCAGAAAACGCCAACATATGAAGCTGAAGTTCAGTAGCATTGAGGAGCTTCCAGGGACACAAATAGAAGGAAGAGTATTCAAACTGATGTTGCCATAATGTAAAGCTTTATCAGGGTATATCTTTGGCATTTTGTAGGAAAAAAGAAACCTTTATTCTTGATACAAAGTGAACTCTGTTTCCACTGTGATCTGCTCTTCCTGTAGACCTTAGCTCCTTAGCCATATAGGAGACACTTTATTTTTTACGCAACCCTCTTAGGTTTTTCCAAAGAATGGCCTATAAAATGCCTTCGTAATAGCTTTGCTGACGAGTCATGGGATACTCTCCACCATCAATATGGCAGATCTTCAAGAATCCAAAGATGTCAATTATATCGTCTGGTTTTTTAAAATCATGAAATACTTCAGACACCAAAAATAGTTTAGAGTATATGAATACTTACGAACCCTCTACTCAGCTTAAGAAGTAGAAAATTCAAATTTTCTTGTACCCCTCGTGCTGTCATTTCTTTTTCTCCCTAATGTATCTCCTGAAATTTGTCTGTATCATTCTCAAGCATATTTTGTATTTTTACTACACATGAATGATTCCATAAAAGGTATGTTTCACATTTTTTAGGAGTTTGGGATTAAAATATGCACACTACTATACAAAAAACAGATAGCCAACAAGGACCTACTGTATAGCACAGAACTATACTCAATATCTTGTAATAACCCATAATGGAAGAGAATGTAAAATAGGAATATATATAAAAAATAACTGAATCATTTTGCTGTACACTAGAAACTAGCACAACATTGTAAATCAACTATATTTCAATAAAAATTTTTAAAAATTATGATGCTTCAAAAAAACATTTTTGTTTTTAAACTTTATATACATGGTATTATACTGTACCTCTAATTCTGCAACTTGATTTTTCTCTTAAAACCCTGTAATTGACATTTATCCACATTGCTACACTTAGCTCAAGTGTGTTCTTTTTGTAGCTGGTGTAGCCCAATCTATAAATGTACCACATTGTATTCATTATTTCCCTGGATACTTATGATGAACTGCTGTCCTTGAAAGTGGAATTTTCAATTGCCTGAATATTCCTGAACCCCAGTGTGTGCTTTCTCACTCAGTAAGAGGAGATCTCATTTGCAGCCTCCAGGAAATGTAAAGACCTTTTAGTGAACAGTCTAGTAAGAGGAGGAGGCATTTTGATTTTTCCTTACTTCCCCAGGTGGAAAAATTCAGGGAATATGGTGAAATGTAATTACAACTCCCTTTAATCTTATTTATGACATAAAGGGATGTTTCTTTCTAATTTACACACATAAATTAGAGCAAGCAAGTAGAGTACTTCAAAGAAGGAGGGGAGATTAAGTAAGTGTTTGGCAGAAATTGTTTGTTCTATCTCAGGGCCGCTGTGGAAAGGTCAAATATTAGGACTATTAAGAGCAATGGGCCCAATGTTTTCATCTCATTGTCACGTGGCATTTCTCACAGATGCCCTATAACAGCCGTCTGACTTTGTGCTTTGTGAAACTGTGTAAATACACGTATACACTTGTTTGTGTATGCTTGCATACACATTAATGGAAAAAGAGGTGTCAAAAAGTAGAAGTAGGGCTTCCCTGGTGGCGCAGTGGTTGAGAGTCCGCCTGCTGATGCAGGGGACACGGGTTCGTGCCCCGGTCTGGGAAGATTCCACATGCCGCGGAGTGGCTGGGCCCGTGAGCCATGGCCGCTGAGGCTGCACGTCCGGAGCCTGTGCTCCGCAATGGGAGAGGCCACGACAGTGAGAGGCCCGCGTACCGCAAAAAAAAAAAAAAAAAAAAAAGTAGAAGTAATTATCTCTTGGTATTGAAATCATGGGTGGTTTCCTGGATGGGGTAGTTCCCTGCGTGCAACACTGGCTCTGCATCCTTTGTGTTGGCACTGAACCGGACTCTGCAGACACCATGGGCAGCTCCACACTCGTGGACTTGCCCTGCACTAGATGTTCTAAATCCTGTACTCTAAACATGAACTAATTTTGAAATAAGACAAGACCAATAAAAGTTAACATTTTTAAAGAAGCTATCAGATATGCTATTGGAATTAAGCTATGAATGGAAAGAGATCATTTGTTTTAATTAGCGCTATTTCACTGACAAGATAAAAAAATGGCAACATTTAAGATGCTACTAATATGTTTAAGTATATTCTTTTGCTGAGATCATTGTAGCCATTTAAAAAGAGAAAACTGGGGATAAGGAGAGCCAAACAGACCTATGTCCACAGCTTCTATTTGTCTGGGATGGGAGTAGGTTGGGGATGCAGGTAAACTGAGCAGAGCTGTGTGAAATCAGCCAGCTGGACCTCGGTCGCCATAGCCCTCTCCTGCTTGTCCTCTCCATAGGAGGTCACGCTGCCTAAACTCACAACCTTCAGGTCTGTTTACTCTTTCCGTCATTCTCTTTGCTCTGATTCCTCTGCCCTTCAATTTCCATCACAACCACCCTGAACACTGAAACAGAAATGATTCTAATGTTATTTTTTACTAAAATAGCATTACTTAAGATATTTTTTACTAAAACTCATTTACATGGAAATTTCAGCCCTTTGCCTATGGATGTATCAAGGTTTATTCATTTCTATGATCAGGACTTCTTGAATCTTGAAACCATCCATAGCAACTTCCTAGGCACCCAGCCAGGTGAGTCCCACCCAGGCAGGCCTGGAGTCACCTGTGACCATGCCCATCACCCACTATGCCCATGGTCTTCAGGTGGACAGCCTCCTTCTTATTTTAGCTTTATTCTCTTTCTCCCTCACTTCCATCTAAACAGTAAGCTGTCTGAAGGCAGGCCCAGGTTTAGATTTACCTATCATTTACCTGCTGTGGAGGGCAGAGCTCTGGCACAAAATAGGCACTTAATGTTACGTAGTAAGTCAATGAGTGGCAGTCTGCACAGGCATTTCAGTGGAAATTCAGGAAATGCTACAAAGGAAATGTAAACACCAGACACCGTATTAAGCTGGAATTCAGTGTGTTTGGTTCATTTGTCCCCATGAGAGAAAGTGCATGTACCCTTGCCTGGTCCCTGAAATAAAGCCATAGGCTCAGTGCTGGACTAAAACCTCATCTCCCAACCAAGGTGCCACCACTCTAGCGAATGATTCTTCATGGCATGGCTGTGTGCTACAATGGAGGTGCCTTCAGCTGCCAAAAGAAGCATGTAAGCAGTCAGCAGGAACTTGCTTCCTGGAAAACCCCATGCATAAGCCTGCCTTTGTCATTTTAAAGCCCACACAGCCGGCAATTCAGAGCTGGCTCAAATGGGGCAAACAGGATATCCAGAGGTGTCTTTTCTCTCTATTCCTTAAGCTTAGGTCTCTCCCAGGATTCTCAGGAGGAAGCTAGGGCTCTAAAGCTTTCTATTATTTTCTCCTGAAGAGATCTCAAACTTAAAATATTCAAAACTAATTTATGATCTTGCCTTCCCCCTCCAATAGCCATTCCTCTCAACCCTACATCCTTCTTCAAATTATCTAATTGAGCAACTTTGAGATCATCTTGAATTCTTCTCTATTCCTCACTCCCTGTATTAGTTCACTAGGGTTACCATAACAAACTAACGCAGATTAGGTGGCTTAAACTAGAAATTTATTGTCTCACAGTTCTGGAGGCTAGAAGTCATAGACCAAGGTTTCAGCAGAGTTGGTTTCTTTTGAAGACTCTCCCTCTTTAGTTTGTAGATGGTTGTCTCCTTCCTGTGTCTTCACACCACCTTCCCTCTGTACGGGTCTGGGTCCAAATGTCCTATTCTTATAAGGACACCAGTCATATTGGAGTAAGTTTCCCCCAGTGACCTCATTTTAATTTAATTATCACTCTAAAGACCTTGTCTCTATATACAGTCACATTCAGAGGTACTGGGGTTTAGGACTTCAACCTATAAGCTTTGGGGGCACACCTAACACTGCCCAACAGTCAGCGTGACCTAGTGAGGACTGGAATCCAGCTCTACTGTTTATATTACATGTGATCAGAGAAGAGTTACTTAACATTCTGAGCCCGTCGCTTTCTTAGTTTCTAGCAACAGAAACTAACTCTAACTAATTTAATCAGAAAACAAATGTATTAAAGCTATCAGTGTCTAACAGAAACTACAAGAGGGCCAGAGAACCAGCTTAGAGATGACCAGATGAACCCGATATTACAAGTCAAGACACAGCACTGAAAATATAAATCTATCTCTTCCATCACCAGTGCTCTGGTTGCTGTATATGCACTGCTAACCTCATAGTCACTGAGAACCTGACATGGCTGCAAGAGCCACGGTGATTCCTGCCTCTGGAAGCTAGGTGCAGTACAGGGATCCTGCCGCCGCTTTCACCAGAGTGGTGTCTCACACAAGCCCTCTTTGTAGCTTTAGATTCTGGATCAAATTCTGACACAGGCACATCTACATGTGGAGGGTCTTCCAACATCAGTGTTACACTATCAGGGAAAATGAGTATTTTGTATTTTCAACCTCGTATTGAAGTTGGTTTCTGCCTCACTCGTGAGGCTGGGCATTGTGCAACTATAGAAAAGAGCTTTTGATGCCAGCCAGCCAAAAAGTGGGAAAATATACAATATCTCTAATTTTAAGTCACTGTCTCTATATAATATACATATATAATATGCATATTACATAAAACATTCATAATACTAGTACCTACTTCTTAGGTTTATTGTTAGCATGAAATGAGGCTATATATGTGAAATCAGTGTGTTGGACATGGTAGGGCACAAAAGTGAAATGCTTTTATTTTGTCTCCAACTATTTGTTGTGCTGGGTTGTGGCCCCTTTTGCCACGTCTTGACGTCTTGGGTGGATCCCCTAGCTTTCTAGTCACTTTCTGTACTTAAAAAAATCCCAGCCGAGTTCAATACATTACAGTACAGCCCAATTTAAAATTTGGATCTCACATTTATTTTAATGTGGTTGGGGATGACAGAAAGTATCACTTGGTTCAGGTAGAAATTCAGAGATAGATGTTTTAGAAGATGCACAGGTCCCCACTTTTTTCAGCATCCTGTTGGAAAAAAAACATGTTTGAGGCAGGGCATTGCTAGATTCACCTGTGGCTCTGCTCCAAAAAGAGAGGGACCCTCTGCGAGACGATAGTTGTACAAGTGGCTTTAGATGGATAAATAAACATCTGGGGCTCAGGCATCAAGTATTCTTAGCTTTGGTGCTAGGAGTTTAGGGAAGTGCTGGAAAATGTCAGCTGTCCTGCACTTGGAGATCCCAGGAGCCCTGGGCCCAAGAGAAGCTGAGCTATAAGGCAGTTTTTCCTTGGGAGGTGGAGAGGGGAAATCCCGATGCCTGTTAGTTCATTATTAGGTGACTCTGAGAAGGATAATTGACATTACTGGATGCTCCTGCTTATCTTCCCAAAAGCTCTTCCCCTCATCAGAGCTCAGACCTGGCTCCTGGCTCAAGGGTCTGTAATTGGGGGGAGGGCACAGGCTGTTGTTACACTCCTGCTGATTTTTGCTCTTTTAGACCTTCAATCCTAAGGTGAGTTGAAGCTGAGGATGGGGAAGAGAAAGGGGTTTAAAAGCTTTTCGTAACTGCTGCTGCTCTGGGACCTCCATTGGCAGATGACTCCTGGTGCACTGCAGGCATTTAACTCTGGCTCCTTGAGGCATAAGATGTGCTCCAAGGTGACCTCTTCTCCGTACCATTCTCAGTCTTTGCCACTCCATGTACCCATCTCAGCCTCTTGCTCAACAGTAGCCTTCTTGGGCACAGTACCAGCAAAACAGCTCAAGCCTGACTACTGATCCTCACGAAATTCATCCAGCCTTGTTATGCCAAACACAGAGTGGTCTTCTCTGTGTTGGGCTTTTCTTTCCAACTTCTTCTCCCTTGCTCAAATAGACACACAAGGGAGATTAAAAACTCCATTACATAAGCAGACATTCAACTGAGAGAGGAGGCATCACTTCTCTCTTCAGGCTGCCTGCTGCAGCGCAGTCCCTGGGATTGTGTCTCTGAGAATCCATCCCTTCTCCTAGGGAAAGGGATCCTCCTCCACCCCTGCCTGCACAGAGATGGGTAGGGAAATGCCACAGCCCTATAGCTCACCTGCTAACTCTGTCTTGCCTGAGGTGGCTAGGAGCTTGAATTTCACTTGAGGCCGTTTTTATTTTTCCCTTACCTGGGCTGTCTGCAATCTGCTCTGTGCATGCAGGGCCCAGGGTTCAGTCAGGGACTTTGGTGGGTTTTGTCCACAGAATCAGGGCCTGTCCCACTCCAGCTCTCTCCTTTGAAGCATTCACCCTCAACTGCAAGCAGCTGGAGCTGCCCCAGGCTCTGTCCTTTCCCTGTCAGAAAGATGGCCAACTTCTATTCAGCTCTGCTACCCATACTAGCTCAAGACTGTAGACCACACTCAGGGAAAAACTACAGAAGTGAGAAATGCACCCTACGTGGTAACAATTTTTAGGTTTTCTCCCTCTCCCAAATTTGCTGCTTTTATTCACATTCTAGAGCCTTCACATAGTTGTTTTTTGTAATTTTTGCCCACAAATTATAGTTGCTATCTATGAGAAGATTGATCTTCTGGGGGCTGACTTTGTCTTACCAAATCAGAACTGCGTTTGTCTATTTTACATTCCCTGGACAACCCACCACCATGCTTTATACATAGTAAGGACTCAATCAGTTAGATGAAAGGAGGAATTAACAAAACAGCATGGCTTATCTTCCCTCCCTTTTTTTTTTTTTTTTTTTTTTTTTTTTTTTTTGCGGTACGCGGGCCTCTCACTGTTGTGGCTTCCCCCGTTGCGGAGCACAGGCTCTGGACGCGCAGGCTCAGTGGCCATGGCTCACGGGCCCAGCCGCTCCGCGGCATGTGGGATATTTCCGGACCGGGGCACGAACCCGTGTCCCCTGCATCGGCAGGCGGACTCCCAACCACTGTGCCACCAGGGAAGCCCTCTCTTCTCCCTTTTACATCATTCTTATTACACTTTTGTTCCCAGATGTATCATCCACCAATTATGGCCCAGAATTTCTATTCACTGAAACCCTCCAATATCCAGGGCACCTGGTAGAACCCAGCAGAGATTGCAAAAGATAAAGAGTATTCTTCCGCCCTCTAAGAGCTTGTGATCTAGGGCAACCTTCTGTACATCCAAAAGAAGAGTCAAGGGAGCATAGTAGTGACCAAAGGGAGGAGGACTCAGAGCCTGAGTTGAGAATCTTGTGTTTTAGAAAGTATGTTAGCGTTACCCAAGATAAGGGAGCATAAAAGGGAAGTATGGAAGATTGAAGCGGGCCAAGTGTATCTCCGGCTATTTTTACACCCCTCTAACTTCTCTCCCTTCTACGTTTCCACTGTCACATGCTTTTCTCCTCCCTGGTCAAGTACATACCCCAAAGTTCCCACCAAAGCCCGAATGGCACTTTCTCCAATAACATTCCTTTGAAAATCCGGTTCTCTTCAGAACCCTTTTTTGTCCTGTGGAGTTTTCATTTTTTCTTTACTTCCCTGAGCCACAGAAGAAAACTGTTTTATTGCTGTTGTTGTCATATGTGTGTTTCCTGTTCCTGAAAATAATAGTAATTTACATCTTTTAAGGGAAAATATGGAAATATTGTCATGTGCAAGGGAAAGAATAAAAAATGATCTATACCTTAGAACTCAACCAATCACCACTATCATTTTAATGTCTAGCTTATGTCCTTTTCCCATTGAAATAATTTTTACAATATTACATTTCTCACTTGATTTTTTAAATTTAATGTCACATCGTGGACATATTTTAGAGCTTTGTAGTCTTCAAAAACAAGATTTATGTCACCTTAGTTTTCTATCTTATTCTTGTACCAGGAGGAGTGTAAACATATGTCAGATAGCTTCCCTGAAATATATTTTGATTGAATCATAGTGAAATGAAGAAAAGACATTCATGATTTTGGTCAGTTTAAGTTCAACTTGGGCTAAGAGAGAATTCCTTATTCCAGCCCTGGGTAATTATAGCTGTTGAAAGAAACCATATGGTAATTATTTGGGGATAATATTTACTGAACATTATCTAGACTTTAATGTCAAAAGAAGCTACACTGTTTTAACCACAGAGTACAAATTCAGAGGTGGAGATTCCAAATAACTAAATTTGGTGGAGAGCAGCAGGGGGTTAGTCCTGCTGAAATTAGAAAACTTGACTAGGGAACACGGGGCTACAGAAAGCTCATATTTAAGCTAGTTAGTTATAGTTAATTAGTTTTGAAAAGAAAGATTTACATTATTAGAAAATATATATTCAGGAATTGTGTTACAATCAACAACATTCATGTCTCAGCCTCAGGTATCTCATTGGGGTAATGATTAATAGGTAATAAACGTAGTAGTTATGTAATAACACATGCAGCTACTCTGTTCCTAAAGGCGTAGATGAATACACCCCAAAGTAAAAGCAATGCTCTCCCATAAATAACTTCATCACTCACATTCACCCTTCAGATGTCACCTCGGGTGATGACCATGATGAGGGTAATAGCTGACTTTTAATGAGCACTTCCTCTATGCCGGAAACTGTCCTAAGTACTCTGTATACATTAACTATTAAGTCCTCTACACTGCCTTTGAGACAGGCACTTTAATTAACATCACTTTACAGCCATAAGACTGATGTACAGAGAGGTTAAGAAAATTGCCCAGTGTCACCAGTTGAAATAGAGGAGCCAGAATTTGAACCCAGGGAATCAGACTCGAGGCAACGCTCTTAACCTGAATGAATTATTATATTATTCTTAGCATGTTAATCAGTAGAGTGGTTAGCTTAATTTTGAGGAACGCCTTATTTTTTTCTCAAATAAACATCTACAATGCCTGTTACTTACAAGACAGTGCATAGCATTTGAAATACACACATTGCTTCATTCAATCCACACAAATACTTCTTTTGTTTAACAGAAGAAGAATGTGGACCTCAGATGAGTCAAGTACCTTGTCATTTACTGTACTACTCAAAAGGACAGACTCAAGAATAAAGCAAGTAACTATTGACAGTACTTCTAACTTTGATTTCATTGCCCCGGTCAAACATAGAGGCATCAAATGGACATAATGCTAACGACTCTAGTAGGAGCTCAAGACAGATTTTCTTGGCATTGAAATCTCATTACAAACCTAGGAAACATTCAGTGCAATCAACATCAGTAAAAATTATGACATATTTGGAAATCTGTGCTGCAGGTAAAACTTAGACTTTCCTGGTGGTTTTACTGCCTTAGAACAAATTCTATGTATTTTCTTGATGTGAAGAGTAGCCTCTGTAAGACTGAGATAGGGGTCAGTCCTAATCAGAGAGGTCAGAGAAGCCACAGTGGGTTGTTTCACTCTGAGTTCACTTTCTGGATCATTTTGGTGACAAATTTTGGAAATGGCCAGAGGTGAGCATGGACTACGAAACTCTCACTATGAAGGCATCCACCGTAGATGGCAGCCATTACACTGAAGAAGGGATAACTTTTTTGAAAGGGAACATGGGTCCCTTTACACACTACCCTTGGGTAAGCTAAAAGCTTCTGGCTAACCTCCTTCTCGGTAGACCTCAGAAATTGCAGGTAATGAAGGGGGGGTGGGAAGAAGTCTTGTGCAGTGTGGCAGTCCACTTCTACAGATAACATTTCATGATATCCAGGTATGACAGACAAGGAAAGAGACCAAATTCTATAAGTAAAAATCTCCACATACATACTATTGAGACTGTTTTACTACAAATGTCGTTATAAATGTTGCAAATGGCATCCATGGGCTTACAGGCTGATCTACGCAACTGAACAAGAATTCCAACCAAATCATCTATTTTTGCCTAAGTACCTCTGCGGCTTTTGAGTTCTTTTCTTATTGAATCCAAAGGGACACTAGCACATGTGCTGGTGAGTCATTGCATGTAAATGTGTCCCCAGTTTATTGACAGAAGAGGATGGGATGAGACTTGACAGAGAGGGTTTGTCATCCTTGGTGGGTATGCGGGGGGGCAGTTTCCTGGGTTTTTGTTGCTGGTATTGACACTCAGTTGTGCCTCGTTGGCTGCCTCCAGATGTGACTCACAACTCGAGAAAACCAAGCCAAATGCCAAGAGTTGATAAACAGAGGGGTAGAAACTCCTTTCCTCGAATCTTCACGAGGGGCAGCTTTTCCAGTTGAGTCTGCTGGAGCTGCCATAAACAATATAACCGTTTCCACCAAGCACTACTTTTTCCTCACTCTTGGAGCATGAGGTGGGCAGGCTTCTTTATTTCACACATCATGTTTGGCTGCCTCTGCGGTTCTGCAAAGACAGATGTCTTTAGAAAGTTAATGAATGAGGAACGTGCTGGTGGGTCGTTTCCTGTAGGGGAAGGTGGTGGAGTTATTGAAACTTTGACTCCCACGTCTGAGGCTGGCTACACTGAGAAGCTTCACACATGGTTACCGCCACTGATTTCCTTTTCATTGCATGGTACTGACAGGTTATGATTGCAGAGCCATTCATCTTAAGTTAATAAATCAGAAGGAGGTTAAAAAAAAAAAAAAGGCTGTCTGTGATGCCTCCTGTGGCAGCTTTGGGAAGTCAAAGGACACAGGGGTTTTAGCTTGATCCTGATTTGAGCTTAAGAGGAAAATTATTTATCTTCAAGTTGTTAATTAAGAAAGAAAAGGAATACCCTTTGTTGACTATTCTATCGCATCCAGGGACATTTCATGATAACAAGCTGCCTGGGCTGCTTCATCTGAAGCAATTCACCCTACTAGCCCAACACTGTCTATAACACTTTTCACCTTTCCTTGTATTTTCCACTACGGCGAAATCTCACCCGAATAGAACTGTTTTGTACTAATTGTCTACCACTGAGGCTGGTCAGAAAACTGACAAATATAGCCAAAGAAAAAAGATCGAACCAAGGCTTTTTTCATTCTTAAAAAATATATCATTCTTATTCTCATTACTATTATTTTTGAAAGTAAGATTACTACAATTTCCAGTTTATTGAACTGGTATGAAGAAAAATACTTGATAGAAGGAGTGCAGTCTTCCTCCATGAGTTTTGATGCTTCTAAGAGGAATGCTGTGCATGCAGATCACACCTTCCACATTCTTCACTTGAAGCTCATTCCACAATTATTTTTAACTAAGCACAACGCTTGAGAATGTGCACACCCTTCCAGGAAAGGAAGAAGGGCTGTAAAAATCACTGCCATGATAAAAATGAAGGTATTGTAGCAAGTCCCCACAGTGAGGCTGTTATCTTGTGATGCAAATGTCTCTGGCAGAGCTTGGGAAAGACTGGATAGGGACTGGATAGAAGAGAAGAAGTGAAAGAAAATGCTTCAGCCATTGAGAGATATTCCTGAAACTGGCTTCCTTTATTAGCAAGATAGCAGATCACAGCTGGGCTGTCTACCACTTCTATTTCAGCAAATAACTTCATTATAATGAGAATAATGGGCGTTATCCCCACTTCAATGCCCCAGAGAAATCTGGACAGGCCTGGGAGACACTGTGTAGCAGGGTGCCAGGAAATAGGGCAGGGTAGCTGGACTAAAGGTCATGTGTTTTGCAGCTTCTTTCAGTTTATGCTGTCTTTTCCTTTTAGTGAAAATTCGTATTTGTCCAAGAACTCTGAGCTTGCTTCTGGTAGATACTTGACTTCAGAGCTTTCTGAAAGTAAGGGGGAGGTGATCAAAATGGGAAAAGATCTATTTTGACTGGGGTCCATGTACATTTGGAAGAGCCCAAAAACCTGAAATTTAGGATCATTACCATGTGACAGCATGTCAGGAAAAGTTATTACCTAAGCAAAAGCTGGACAGGATGTGTTGATTTATATTTCTGCCTCCTCTTCCCCTTATCCTTTTCTTCCCTCTCTTCCTCCTCCTTTTTTCAGTGTTTTCTACTGTTAAATTCAAATGGCTGTGATTAAAATACTACAAAAAGGTCTTTAGGAACCATATTTTCACATAATTATTACCAAGATGAGATAAATGATTGTATTGATAAACAATCATTATAGCTCTTTTGCATTTCATATAACTCTGCTTCTGAAAGCTTTCAACAGAAAAGAATAAAGGTGATGATGGAGCCACCACTATGTGCACTATGTGTTTTCACAGGTGATCCTGTGGAACTCATGTGGAACTCAGGAGGTGGGTATTATTACGTCTGATTTTATCAAAAGAGAAAGAGGCCCTGGGAGACTAGATATCTAGCTCAGGTTCATAGACATGGAGCCATAATCTGAACCCAGATCTAATTCCTAAATTCCCACTTCTTTAAAAATAAGCCTTACTCCATTATTGTTTATAAATACATTTCTCACTCATATTTAAGAAATCCCAGTGATGTTCATAAAGGTTAGGAAGCCCTTTTTACAGGTAAAGGACCACGGCACAGAGATTCGTACTAAAACAAATTAAGGCAGCCTCTGAAGGCAGAGCCACTTGTGGGACCCCCCTAGGCCTCCCATACTGCAGTCAGTTCCTGTGTCAGTAATTACCTTCCCTCCCTCGTGCCGGAATTACACCAACACATCCTTCAAGAGCCAGGAGGCTGCTCCTCTTAGAAAAACTTGTTGACCTTTATAAGGTAGAATCTGATGCCCCTCATTTGGGCTCTTTTTAAACCTTGCATGTAGCACTATTACCCTAAGTGCAATTGTTAGTTTTCTTATTTAAGCTCTCTGCCAGCAATATGCAAGTTTGCACTTTTGGGACAGGCACGGTGCTGTGTCTTGTTTCTCTCCTGATTTTAAGCCATAGGACACATACTTTGGGAGTTTCTCCCAGATGTGTAATGAGAGTTGACGTTTACCGATCTCTTACCATGTTCCAAACACTACTTTTGTACTTTGGATGATCCAACTTTTTAAACCTCATGCAAGCCATCAGAGCTTTTACTAAGCCCAGTTTATAGGTCAGGACCTAAAGTATAGGAAGTAAATTGTTCAAGTTCACATAAAGAATAAAGGTGGAGATTCAAACGCATGCATTCTGACACCAGAGCACATGCTCTTAATCACTGACCTAGATTATGATGTTTTTCAAAGAAGTTCAAACAAGTTTGTGAAATGAATAAAAGAAAGTAAACCTAGAGTAAACCCTTCAAAAACTTCAGGCCCTAACAAAGTCAAATGAGGACATTGGGAATATGATATCTAAGCACCTTCACTTCATGAGTCTGAATCACATCAAATAAAATCTCACAGCTAATGAGTGTCCCAGTACAGGCTAGAAGCCTCGCCTGCTCAAGCCCTCACAACAAATTATGGAAAAGAACACACCAAGGGGGCTTACACTGTACACCACTCTTCATTATCTTTCCCTGATGCTAGTAAGCTTTTCGGTTTACACGTCTAGCTGGCTATGGATATTTTTGAAAAACAGGACTAATAGCTTTCATCAGATTTTCCCCTGATCCCCAAAGTGGCTCACTTATTAGTTCAGTGACTCAGACTTCACTGATTCCTTTACTGTCTGGGGATTCTGAAGTCTCATCCTTGTCCGTGTTTCTCCCAGGTGTCAGAACCCCAGTTCTCCATAGGCTCAGGTGTCTTTGCTGCCTGATTCACTCTGTTCACCAGAGCCAACAGCAATGAGGCTACAGGCAGAAGAGGAAGTAAAAGTTGGCATGGAATTTGAAGCTGCCAAATTTAATTCTTCTTTTCTGTGTATACAGCATGACAATATACTAGACACCAGAGGATGCAAAAATAAGTAAAATGGCACTTCCTTTGCTCTCAGGGAACTTATCATTTAAGGGAGAGGGAAATGGTTGGCTACCATACTAGCTCTTTTTACAAGGCTACATCATATACTTGCTCAGAAAGATTATAAACAAAGTTATTTTGAGGGGAGCTGTTGGGTGTGTGTTGCTTCAAGATAATGAAAGAGAAGGCAGCTGGAGTAAGAATTAGAGCAATCTTATGTTGGATACCATTATTAATGTTTACGTAGTGCACACATGAATGGACTGTGTCACACATGTCTGGAGAACCACATGTACAAATCCTTCAATCTGTACATTTTAGAGCTTAGTTTAACCCCTTATTTTACATTTGAGGAACTAGAAACTAATTACTACAAAGGAGCATTTTTAAAGCTCTTACCACATACTTTAGCATTTGATTTATATATCAAGCACTCAGTTCATTATAATTGAGTATTTTATACTTTCATATATGCATTCATTCATTTAACAATATTGAGTGCTGACTTTGAACCAGGCACTGTTCTAGACACTAGGGATAAAGCGTCAACCATATCTCTGCCTTATGGGGTTGACAGTCAGGTAGGAGAGAGATACAACCAATTAAACAAATGAATAAATAAATTTTAAATTGCAAAGTGTGCTATGAAGGAAACAAGGAGGCAAGAGAGAGGAAGAAGGCAGTTACATAAACGAATGAAAAAACAAAAGGACATCTTCCTGATTAGATTTTTAAGGGAACTATAATTTCACACTACAAGTGAACCAAATACACCTTTTGGTCTAACAGAGAACGGTTGATTGTTAAAAACAATAGGCAGGGCTTCCCTGGTGGCACAGTGGTTGGGAGTCTGCCTGCCGATGCAGGGGACACAGGTTCGTGCCCCGGTCCGGGAAGATCCCACATGCCGCGGAGCGGCTAGGCCCGTGAGCCATGGCCGCCGAGCCTGCGCGTCTGGAGTCTGTGCTCCGCAACGGGAGAGGCCACAACAGTGAGAGGCCTGCGTACCACAAAAAAAAAAAAAAAAAAGAAAACGATAGTCAACTGAAAGTTAAGGTTACCATCATGAAAATAATTCGTGGAAGAAAAGAATACATTTTAAATTATATCAAAAATTTTAATTAGGACTACGATTTTATTATTAGAACTTTGATAGTCACATTTCAAAGTGAAATTATTATGCGGGAACGGTAATGTTTAAGAACTATCAGCTGCTAGATTGTATGTACCATCACTATGCTGCACATATATGACATGAAAATATGCTTGTTTGCAATCACTAACACTAATAAACTTTTTGTGTCCAGCAGAAGGGAATTCAGAAACATGTTTTTCAGTAATTTCTCTCCTAAAAGAAACTCTGTGCCTCAGGTTTATAGTTTGGGCAACTTTCAAAAAGTCTTCTTTTTCAACTACTGAAAATGGTTAGCAATCTAGAGCAATGATTCTTCATACTTTGGTGCACCCTTGGGTCATTGGAGGGTTCCTAATAATACCCACAGTAGGCCCTGGACCCACAGGTGTTGCTGAACTGCTGGTTTAGGGACCACACTTTGAGAACTACTGGACCGGAACATTCAATCTGACAAAATTCAAACACCATATTTAACTTCCATATACTCAGAATTACAAGTAATTTTCTTAAACTTGTCTTGCAATGTCTGCTGCTTTGAAGTTTGGCTAGTGAGAACAAAATGTGTGGAGTACTTTCTTATTTCCTTCATGTCATTTTCTTTATTTTGTTATTTTGTTTGGATCAATTACTTATTCTGGGTACTGTTGAAATGACTTGGGAAATTTTTCTCCTTATGAAAATTTTGAGGTGGCAAAGTTGAAATCCACAAAAGTCATGAAAAATTCCAAATAGGAAGTTTTTGGAAAGAAATCTTGGCATAAATAGAATTAGATAGCTAAATACGAAACACGGTACTCAGGTACAATTTTGTTTAATGTTATAAATACTACTATGTCAAACAATTTTACAAAGATTAAATTTATGGTTTATTCACATCTTATATTACTTATATTTTATAAGCATGAGTTAACTCAGAAAAGGATATGTTCCAAAGTTGTCTATCCAACACTTTATTAGTATTCATAAGAACCATCAATTTCTCTATTTGATTCTTTGAAAATGCCAAATAATTGTTTTTGTAATAAAATCAATTACTTTCACAATAATTAGTCATGGCAGCACATTGCTTTGGCAATAATAAATATATATTTCTACTTCATCCTTAAGAATGTCATAAATATTATATAAGAAGACTAAAAACCTTTGGCACATAAATTTAATCAGTGTATGTCATGGATATGACATCACTATTAAGATTTGGGTGAAAGTTTATGCTGCGACTGGAAATTTGACTAGTTCAAGAGCTTGGATTTGCTTAATTTCAAAGTTATTTAAGCCAACTAAGTTGCTTGGGAGGAACAATAGACATTAACAAACCTAGGAAACAGAATTATATCAAGGAGTCAAAATATGAGGCCATAAGGAGGAAGAACACACGTAGAAAAAAGAAATGAAGGTGCAGAACACAAACACCCTTTCCTGAATCTGTATATTCCTCTCTATGTGTCTTGCAAAAGAAGCGGACTGGACCAAGCACACTAGGTAAAATTATGTTTGTTTCTGAAGAAGGAGGCTTTCAGCACTTAAAATTCACTTCCTCTTGTGCCTTCCTGAAGATCTGTGGGCTCCTGGCAATCGTACATTCTGAGTGTCAGACACTAAACCAAAGACACTTTGCAGAAAACCTCGGTTAGCAAAACACTCAGACTGCTTGAGCAGCCAGTGATAATTCTTTTCCCTTCAGTGAAGATCTCCTGGCTCCTCGAGTGTACAAATAGTCTTTAGTTAACAGGCAGGAGAGGGTTAACCAATAATTATACCAACCCATACCGACCGGCTATTTGGCCATCTTCCCTGCACTGATTTCCAGCCTCCTCCAATTATCTAGCCTCCTGCACTACACCTGGTAGTCAAGATCCCACCTCCGCAGTGCAGGACGCTGGTATGGCTGCCCTAAGACACACCTGTTGCGGGCAGATTCCTGCAGGTTAATTTCCACTACCAGAGAAATTGCTCTAAATTGCAATGACTTTCAATGGGCTCCCACTGGCAAACACCTGGAGGCAATCTCCTGCAGATGACTGCCCAGAGACCCAGGTGTGTTTCCGGAGGCTGCCTTGCCCCAGTTCATCCTGATGAGATGTCTTGGTGCTCAGAGTGCAAAACAACTACCCCAGGTTAATGAGTCGCAAAGACATTACATTCAAAAAGGCTCACAAAGAAAATGAAGCCTTAAAGGCAACAACCTCTGTCAACCAGGGGGAGAAACACTTGCTCAAGAGAGAAGCAATAAGCTAACCGGGAGGTTTCATTCTAACAACCATCCCTGAGCCTCTTAGTAGCCCCTCCCCTTGATGGAAGCAAGTTTTTCAGCACTGGCAGCCCGTATGGTAACTGTCTTTTCTGGACATTACATGCTAATGACTTGAGTATCTACTTGTACACACTTAAAGTTCTTTTTCTGTTTTTTCCTCCTGCATACAGTTTCTGAATCATCTGATTTTATGAAGACAGATTCTAACAAAATGTAGATGAAGGATAAAATCCCTAAATGTATCTGAATACCACCAAGCTTTCTGAGAACATATTTTTTTATTATTATTAAATGGAAACATGCAATTCTTGTATTTCTAATTATGATTTTCTCTAAATTAGCCACAGAGAAATTAGACTATCTGCTGGAAATAAGACAACACAAAAGAAATTTAGACTCAACTCATCTTAAAGGTTGTCTTGTATACAGGTTATCATAATATTTTGTTTGATGATGGTCACCGTTGGTATTTTGATTTTAGCCAAAAATTGGTGCCTCTGAGCACATACGGGTGAAAACCTGGCTAAAATTAATAGCAACCCTAATGATAAAAACTAACATTGACTTACGATGTGCTATGTGACCTGCACTATTTTAAACCCTTTGTGGATAATGGTATTCAGGTAGGAAGCGCTATCCCCAGTGTTAAGGCAAATTTGATGGCGATATGAATTTGGGAAGGAGAGGGGTAAGGAAGTTTTGAACTACAAGATTGCTGAGCCACTTTGATATTTGCCTTCCAGAAATGAACTAGAGGAGACCCCAATACCTGCTCCCTCCTGACAGAGCTGTTTCTGCACAGGCTTCAGGATCCATAAGTTTGATTTCTCTACTAGTTTTCTATCTTAATTGGGTTTGATGTGGTTGGGCTTTCTTAATACACAGTCCTTTGTCCTCGTCGTGATGTTGTAGCAGAAAGATCCAAGATGGGGAGTGGAGATGAATCACATACTTCAAATTCAACTGTGTGTCTGGTTGATGACAGGAAGCCCTGTACATGCAGGGAATGAGTGGAGAAATCCAAGGTCATGAGACCAAACCAGGAACTGGCAGTGCAGTCTCATCTACCAGTCAGTGTCCTAGCCTGGTCCAAGCTTTATGGGGAGTCCTTTATCTCAACTCTTTTTCACATTTATTTTCACATTATAGAACTTTAATTTTACTCTCTCTCTGGGAGCCAAGGGAAGGGGGGAGACAGAAAGTAAAATGCAAAATATAGATCATAGCTAGGCAAAAACAGGTATGAGACAGAGTCTTTACATATTTTAATTCTTTTTTTTTCAATTTTAAGTATTCTTTTTTTTGTAACATCTTTATTGGAGTACAATTGCTTTACAATGGTGTGTTAGTTTCTGCTTTATAACAAACTGAATCAGTTATACATATACATATATCCCCATATCTCCTCCCTCTTGTGTCTCCCTCTCACCCTCCCTATCCCACCCCGCTAGGTGGTCACGAAACACGAAACACGAAGCTGATCACCCTGTGCTATGCAGCTGCTTCCCACTAGCTATCTATTTTACATTTGGTAGTGTATATATGTCCATGCCACTCTCTCACTTCATCCCAGCTTACCCTTCCCCCTCTCCGTGTCCTCAACATTTCTCTACATCTGCGTCTTTATTCCTGTGCTGTCTCTAGGTTCTTCAGAACCAGTTTTTTTTTCCACATTCCATATATATATATATATATATATATATATATAAGCATACGGTATTTCTTTTTCTCTTTCTAACTTACTTCACTCTGTAGACAGACTCTAGGTCCATCCACCTCACTATAAATAATTCAATTTCATTTCTTTTTATGGCTGAGTAATATTCCATTGTATATATGTACCACATCTTCTTTATCCATTCATCTGTCGATGGACACTTAGGTTGCTTCTATGTCCTGGCTATTGTAAATAGAGCTGCAATGAACATTGTGCAACATGACTCTTTTGAATTATGGTTTTCTCAGGGTATATGCCCAGTAGTAGGATTGCTGGGTCGTATGGTAGTTCTATTTTTAGTTTTTTAAGGAACCTCCATACTGTTCTCCATAGTAGCTGTATCAATTTACATTCCCACCAACAGTGCAAGAGGGTTCCCTTTTCTCCACACCCTCTCCAGCATTTATTGTTTGTAAATATTTTGATGATGGCCATTCTGACTGGTGTGAGGTGATACCTCATTGCAGTTTTGATTTGCATTTCTCTAATGATTAGTGATATTGAGCATCCTTTCGTGTGTTTGTTGGCAATATGTATATCTTCTTTGGACAAATGTCTATTTAGATCTCCTGCCCATTTTTTGATTGGGATGTTTGTTTTTCTGATATTGAGCTGCATGAGCTGATTGTAAATTTTGGAGATTAATACTTTGTCAGTTGCTTCATTTGCAAATATTTTCTCACATTCTGAAGGCTGTCTTTTCATCTTGTTTATGGTTTCCTTTGCTGTGCAAAAGCTTTTAAGTTTCATTAGCTCACATTGTTTATTTTTGCTTTTATTTCCATTTCTCTACAAGGTGGATCAAAAAGGATATTGCTGTGATTTATGTCATAGAGTGTTCTGCCTCTGTTTTCCTCTAAGACTTTTACAGTGTCTGGCCTTACATTTACGTCTTTAATCCATTTTGAGTTTATTTTAGTGTATGGTGTTAGGAAGTGTTCTAATTTCATTCTTTTACATGTAGCTGTCCAGTTTTCCCAGCACCACTTATTGAAGAGGCTGTCATTTCTCCATTGTATATTCTTGCCTCCTTTATCAAAAATAAGGTGACCATATGTTCATGGGTTTATCTCTGGGCTTTCTATCCTGTTCCATTGATCTATATTTCTGTTTTTGTGCCAGTACCGTACTGTCTTGTTTACTGTAGCTTTGTAGTATAGTCCGAAATCAGGGAGCCTGATTCCTCTAGCTCTGTTTTTCTTTCTCAAGATTGCTTTGGCTATTCGGGATCTTTTGTGCTTCCATACAAATTGTGACGTTCTGTGAAAAATGCCGTTTGTAGTTTGATAGGGATTGCATTGAATCTGTAGATTGCTTTGGGTAGTATAGTCATTTTCACAATGTTGATTCTTCCAATCTAAGAACATGGTATATCTCTCCATCTGTTTGTATCATCTTTAATTTCTTTCATCAGTGTCTTATAGTTTTCTGCATACAGGTCTTTTGTCTCCCTAGGTAGGTTTATTCCTAGGTATTTTATTCCTTTTGTTGCAATAGTAAATGGGACTGATTCCTTAATTTCTTTTTCAGATTTTTCATCATTAGTGTATAGGAATGCCAGAGATTGCTGTGCATTAATTTTGTATCCTGCTACTTTACCAAATTCATTGATTAGCTCTAGCAGTTTTCTGGTAGCATCTTTAGGATTCTCTATGTATAGTATCATGTCATCTGCAAACAGTGACAGCTTTACTTCTTCTTTTCTGATTTGGATTCCTTTTATTTCTTTTTCTTCTCTGATTGCTGTGGCTAAAACTTCCAAAAATACGTTGAATAATAGTGGTGAGAGTGGATAATCTTGTCTTGTTCCTGATCTTAGAAGAAATGGTTTCAGTTTTCCACAATTGAGACCGGTGGGTTTGTCATGTATGGCCTTTATTATGTTCAGGAAAGTTCCCTCTATGCCTACTTTCTGGAGGGTTTTTATCATAAATGGGTGTTGAACTTTGTCTAAAGCTTTTTCTACATCTATTGAGATGACCATATGGTTTTTCTCCTTCAATTTGTTAATATGGTTTATCACACTGATTGATTTGCGTATATTGAAGAATCCTTGCATTCCTGGGATAAACCCCACGTGATCATGGTGTAGGATCATTTAACATGCTGTTGGATTCTGTTTGCTAGTATTTTGTTGGGTATTTTTGCATCTATGTTCATCAGTGATATTGGCCTGTAATTTTCTTTCTTTGTGACATCTTTGTCTGGTTTTGGTATCAGGATGATGGTGGCCTTGTAGAATGAGTTTGGGAGTGTTCCTCCTTCTGCTATATTTTGGAAGAGTTTGAGAAGGATGGGTGTTAGCTCTTCTCTAAATGTTTGATAGAATTCTCCTGTGAAGCCATCTGTTCCTTGGCTTTTGTTTTTTGGAAGATTTTAAATCACAGTCTCAATTTCAGTGTTTGTGATTGGTCTGTTTATATTTTCTATTTCTTCCTGGTTCAGTCTCGGAAGGTTGTACTTTTCTAAGAATTTGTCCATTTCCTCGAGTTTGTCCATTTTATTGGCATATAGTAGCTTGTAGTAGTCTCTTATGATCCTTTGTATTTCTGCAGTGTCAGTTGTTATTTCTTCTTTTTCACTTCTAACTTTATTGGTTTGAGCCCTGTCCCATTTTTTCTTCATGAGTCTGGCTAAAGGTTTATCAATTTTGTTTATCTTCTCAAAGAACCAACTTTTAGTTTTATTGATGTTTGCTATTGTTTTCTTTGTTTCTATTTCATTTATTTCTGATCTGATCTTTATGATTTCTTTCCTTCTGCTAACTTTGAGGCTTTTTTGTTCTTGTTTTTCTAATTGCTTTAGGTGTAAGGATAGATTGTTTATTTGAGATGTTTCTTGTTTCTTGACGTATGATTGTTTTGCTATATACTCCCTCTTAGAACTGCTTCTGCTGCATCCCATAAGTTTTGGGTCTTTGTGTTTTCATTGTCATTTGTTTCTAGGTATTTTTTTATTTCCTCTTTCATTTCTTCAGTGATCTCTTGGTTACTTAGTAGTGTATTGTTTAGCCTCCATGTGTTTGTATTTTTTAGAGATTTTTTCCTGTAATTGATATCTAGTCTCATAGTGTTGTGGTTGGAAAAGATACTTGATACAATTTCAATTTTCTTAAATTTACCAAGGATTGATTTGTGACCCAAGGTACGATCTATCCTGGAAAATGTTCCATGAGCACTTGAGATGAAAGTGTATTCTGTTGTTTTTGGATGGAATGTCCAATAAATATCAATTAAGTGCATCTTATTTAATGTATCATTTAAAGCTTGTGTTTCCTTATTTATTTTCATTTTGGATGATCTGTCCATTGGTGAAAGTGGGGTGTTAAAGTCCCCTACTGTAATTGTGTTACTGTCGATTTCCCCTTTTATGGCTGTTAGCATTTGCCTTATGTATTTAGATGCTCCTATGTTGGTAGCATAAATATCTACAATTATTATATCTTCTTCTTGCATTGATCCCTTGATCATTATGTAATGTCCTTCTTTGTCTCTTGTAGTACACTTTATTTTAAAGTCTATTTTGTCTGATATGAGAATTGCTACTCTAGCTTTCTTTTGATTTCCATTTGCATGTAATATCTTTTTCCAACCCCTCGCTTTCAGTCTGTATGTGTCCCTAGGTCTGAAGTGAGTCTCTTGTAGACAGCATACATATGCGTCTTGTTTTTGTATCCATTCAGCTAGTCTATGTCTTTTGGTTGAAGCACTTAATCCATTTATATTTAAGGTAGTTATCAATATGTATGTTCCTATGACCATTTTCTTAATTGTTTTGGGTTTGTTATTGTAGGTCTTTTCCTTCTCTTGTGTTTCCTGCCTAGAGAATTTTCTTTAGCATTTGTTGTAAAGCTGGTTTGGTGGTGCTGAATTCTCTTAGCTTTTACTTGTCTGTAAAGGTTTTAATTTCTCCGTCGAATCTGAATGAGATCCTTGCCAGGTAGAGTAATCTTGGTTGTAGGTTTTTCCCTTTCCTCACTCTAAATATATCCTGCCACTCCCTTTTGGCTTGCAGAGTTTCTGCTGAAAGATCAGCTGTCAATGTCATGGGGGTTCCCTTGTATGTTATTTGTTGTTTTTCCCTTGCTGCTTTTAATATTTTTTCTCTGTATTTAATTTTTGATAGTTTGATTAATATGTGTATTGGTGTGTTTCTCCTTGGATTTATTCTGTATAGGACTCTCTGTGCTTCCTGGACTTGATTGACTATTTCCTTTCCCATATTAGGGAAATTTTCAACTATAAGTTCTTCAAATACTTTCTCAGTCCCTTTCTTTTTTTCTCCTTTTTCTGGGACCCCTATAATTCGAATGTTCATGAGTTTAATGTTGTCCCAGAGGTCTCTGAGACTGCCCTCAATTCTTTTCATTCCTTTTTCTATTTTTCGGCTCTGCAGTAGTTATTTCCACTATTTTATCTTCCAGGTCACTTATCCATTCTTCTGCCTCAGTTATTCTGTTATTCCTTCTAGAGAATTTTTCATTTCATTTATTGTGTTGTTCATTGTTTGTTTGCTCTTTAGTTCTTCTAGGTCCTTGTTAAATATTTCTTGTATTTTTTCCATTCTATTTCCAAGATTATGGATCAACTTTCCTGTGATTACTCTGAATTCTTTTTCAGGTAGAGGGCCTATTTTCTCTTCATTTGTTTGGTCTGGTGGGTTTTTACCTTGCTCCTTCATCTGCTGTGTGTTTCTGTCTTCTCATTTTCCATAACTTACTGTGTTTGGGGTCTCCTTTCCGCAGCCTGCAGGTTCATTGTTCCCATTGTTTTTGGTGTCTTCCCCCTGTGGCTAAAGTTGGTTCAGTGGGTTGTGTAGGCTTCCTGGTGGAGGGGACTGGTGCCTGTGTTCTGGTGGATGAGGATGGATGTTGTCTTTCTGGTGGGCATAACCGCATCCGTTGGTGTGTTTTGGGGCGTCTGTGACCTTATTATGATTTTAGGCAGCCTCTCTGCTAATTGGTGGGGTTGTCTTCCTGTATTGCTAGTTGTTTGGTTTTGGGTGTCCAGCACTGTAGCTTGCTGGTTGTTGAGTGGAGGTGAGTCTTAGCGTTGAGATGGAGATAGAGATATCTGGTAGAGCCTTTGCTGTCTGATATTACATGGAGCTGTGAGGTCTCTGGTGGACCAATGTCTTGAACTTGGCTCTCCCACCTCAGAGGCACAGGCCTGACACCCAGCTGGAGCACGAAAACCCTGTCAGCCACACAGTTCAGAAGAAAAGAAAGAAAGAAAGAAGGAAAGAAAGAAAGAAAGAAAGAAAGAAAGAAAGAAAGAAAGAAAGAAGGAAAGAAAGAAAGGGAAAAATAATAAAATTAAGTTATTAAATAAAAAATTAAAAATATATTAAAAATAAAAAACATTAAAAAGTAATAAAAAAAGAAAGAAAGAAAGAAGCGAGCAACCAAACCAAAAAATAAATCCACCAATGGTAACAAGAGCTAAAAATTATACTAAAAAAACAGAAAAAACGGGCAGACAGAACCCTAGGACAAATGGTAAAAGCAAAGGTATACAGACAAAATCACACAAAGAAGCATACACATACACACTC
>NW_021703774.1:96948277-97106487 GCF_005190385.1 Monodon monoceros
TATATATATATATATATATATATATATATATATATATATAAAGAAAGGGAGCAACCAAAACAATAAACAAATCTACCAGTGATAATAAACTCTTATCACTAAACTAAGATAAACATAAAACCAGAAACAAATTAGATGCAGAAAGCAAACACCAAGTCTACAGTTGCTCTCAAAGGCCACCACTTCAATTTTGGGATGATTTGTTGTCTATTCATGTATTCCACAGATTCAGGGTACATCAAGTTGATTGTGGAGTTATAATCCACTGCTCCTGAGGCTGCTGGGAGAGATTTCCCTTTCTCTTCTTTGCTCACACAGCTCCTGGGGTTCAGCTGTGGATTTGGCCCCTCCTCTGCATGTAGGTCGTTGGAGGGCGTCTGTTCTTTGGTCAGACAGGATGGAGCGGCTGATTAGGGGGCTCTGGCTCACTCGGGTCGGGGGGAGGGAGGGGTATGGATGCGGGGCAAGCCTGCGGCGGCGGAGGCTGGCACGATGTTGCACCAGCCGTGTGTTCTCCCAGGGAAGTTGTCCCTGGATCACAGGACCCTGGCAGTGGTGAGCTGCACAGGCTCCCGGGAGAGGAGGTGTGGAGAGTGACCTGTGCTTGCACACAGGCTTCTTGGTGGCTGCACCAGCAGCCTTAGCGTCCCATGCCTGTCTCTGGTGTCCGCACTGATAGCCGCAGCTCATGCCCGTCTCTGGAACTGATTTAGGCGGTGCTCTGAATCCCTCTCCTTGCACACCCCGAAACAATGATCTCTTGCCTCTTAGGCAGTTCCAGACTTTTCCAGGACTCCCTCCCGGCTAGCTGGGGTGCACTAGCCCCCTTCAGGCTGTGTTCATGCAGCCGACCCCAGTCCTCTCCCTGGGATCTGACCTCTGAAGCCCGAGCCTCAGCTCCCAGGCCCCGCCCATCCCGACGGCTTAGCAGACAAGCCTCTCGGGCTGGTGAGTGCAGGTCGGCACCGATCCTCTGTGCGGGAATCTCTCCGCTTTACCCTCCACACCCCTGTTACTGCACTCTCCTCCATGGCTCCGAAGCTTCCCCCCTCCGCCACCTGCAGTCTCCGCCAGTGAAGGGGCTTCCTAGTATGTGGAAAGCTTTCCTCCTTCACAGCTCCCTCCCACTGGTGCAGGTCCCGTCCCTATTCTTTTGCCTCTGTTTATTCTTTTTTCTTTTGCCCTACCCGGGTATGTGGGGAGTTTCTTGCCTTTTGGGAAGTCTGAGGTGTTCTGCCAGCGTTCAGTAGGTGTTCTGTAGGAGTTGTTCCACATGTAGATGTATTGCTGATGTATTTGTGGGGAGGAAGGTGATCTCCACGTCTTACTCCTCCGCCATCTTGAAGGTCTCTCTCCAGACCCTGTTCTTGACTTCTGGTAGTTTATCATGAAAGACAGACAAATAAAGGGAATGGTTTTCTGTGGCTATTAAGTGCACCAGTGAGGCTGATAAAAGTTGCAATTTTTGTTGTTTCTGTAATGCAGTTCAAATATGAAAATGAAATGCTTTTGTAAATTAAAAAAAAAATTTTTTTTTTACTTTTATAAGAAAAGCAACCTATTTCTACTTTTTGTTAAGCATTTAATAACAAGGGGAATGGAGGAAGTTCACTTTGACAAGGTGAATAATTGGAGACTTCTGGGGACTTCTGGGGAACTACAGATGGGTCAGGTAGGAATTGAGGTCACAGGAAGCTATAGTTATTCATATGGATCTTCACACAGGAGACCTAAAGACAGAGGCCATAGACGATTTGAGTCTATATTAAGCTTGAAGAAAACTTGAATAATGATATATAAAGAGCATTATTAAAGGCTAAATGTAGGATTTAAGCTTTGGAAGCCTGAGACAGAAACTAAGTTTCAGGAGGGAAATAGGTTCTTATTTTGTCAGCCCCACTGAGCAAGCGTGTGGTCCTTTTTGTTTCACTCTTCTTTGATTTAAAATCTGATGCCTATAATAAAAGTCATCTTTCATTGACTTGTACATAATTAATGGCTAAGAATCAAAACTATACTTAATAGCAAGAACTAACAAGCAATAAATTTGAGAATTACAATTATATTTACAATTCCATAGTGCCAATCAGTTACTTAGGTTTACTTGATTTATTGAATGGTTATACATTAGTCAAGAAAATATGTTCTAATTCCCCAAATCCTTTGTGTGCTGGCAGGAATCCATGTTTATGCCATACTTTTCTAGGCTTTATCCCTAATTGAAACTGCCTTTCTGTCAGTCCCTCATTTGTTTCCAGAGAAGTAAAATGTGATTGGACTTAGAGCCAAAGTGCCCTCCTGCTGACAATTCAGCTTTCTTCTTCTGGATCCTGTTGACTTTTACCCCTACTCAACAAAGTACTTACTTTTAGGTTTCACATAGCTTTGATTTAAAATGAGAGTAATAACTTTTTAAAAGTAAATCAGGCTTACATTGCATATTTAGTAACGTCTGATGATGAGCTGGAAATAAATACATAGTAAACCAAATGGAAGAGGTCAATGTTGCATATGTCAAGTATACACTCTGAGCAAGTAAGCATCCCAAGTAAGAGTTCACAGGAACTACAGAGATTCATTCCTTTCCTTGTCTCTTTGGTTTCCACTTTATTTCCTTCAAATTCTGATGTTTGACTCTCAGGCTTTTTCCTACTCTGTACGAGTGATTCTGGTAATGACTTTTCTGAGTGTGCCCACTGCCCACTTTGTCTTGCATTATATGTTCATAAATGTTTGAAAAGTTTCCAGAGAGATCTATTCCTTAATAAACAATTTGAGTTTAGAAAGAACTTTTCAATTAACCAAAAACAGTTGGACTGTCACTCAGGAGTAGAAGGAAGATCATTTTGAGACTCAGCCAGAAGTAGGGCACCGGGCTGCAGCATAGTCAGAAGCAGAAGATGTGCATGTCCTAGAAATAGAATCAGCAGTGTAGAACTGGAAAAAAGTACAACCTTGGGAATAGCAGGGTTGTTCTGCCTCCATGTTGATAGTATTGGGATCTTCAGTAAAGGGAGAAGAGCCCTACCTGCCTGTCCAACTTTGGAACACTTTGGTGAAAACAATGAGACAATGTATTAGTAGAATTTCTTGGTCTTTGAGAGACAAAGCTGGAAATACTTTGGGACTATTGGTGTAGCAAAAGTAGTGATGGGGAGGAAATGAACAAAATAACTGCCCCAATTTTCTTCCACAGGGGACGAGATTCATGGTACCTGCTCTTCCCTTCAGGGCACTGGCTTAGGGTTCCTCTCACTTTTCAATGATTAAGTCATAATGTCAATTCTATAAAAACTTCCCACTCCTCATGTTTTCAAGCTGCAATTAATCATTCATTCATTGTAGTCCAACTGCACTTTTTTTAAAAAAATAATGCTTAACAGGTACTGCCTCTATTATAGTTAATTCTGCAGATATCTATGCCAGCAATTAGCAAACTTTTTTGTAAAGGGCCAGATAGCAAATATTTTAGGTCTTGCAGGTGTACAGTCTTTGTCATAACTACTCAACTTGCCTTTGTAGCACAAAAGCAACCATGGGAAATATATAAACAAGTGAGTGAGGCTGTGATCCAATAAAACTTTATTTATGAAAACAGGTAATGAATCAGACTTGGCCCATGAGCTATAGATTGTTGATCACTGGCCTATGCCAATAGTCTATAAAATAATTGAAGACAAAAAATGTGCTTTATTATTCTTTGTAAATAATATCAGGTTTGATAACAATGATTAAAAACCTGGCCTCTGGACTCAGACTCTTTGGCTTAAAATACCAACTGTATAGCCTCGGGACCCTGGGCAAATCATTTAACTGCTCTGGGCCTCAGTTTCTCATGAAAAACTATGATAAAAATGAAACCTGCTTCATAGAGCTATTGTGAGGGTCAAGTGAAATAATTCCTTTAATGCACTGGTACATGTTAAACATTCAGTAAACGTTAGTTAGCCATTAATATCTTTTATAGGATCATGCTCAGTAAATAGATATTTGTTAAATAAATTCACAGTGAGATATTAAATTCATGTTTCAAATTTATCTGTAATGGATCAATGTTATTTGAAGATGAAAAAATATTTATTAAAATATGTTAATAAAAGACATGCTTACAAATATAAATATCTGTAGTAATTTAAACTGTCTGTTATCACCTTGAAAAACAAAAACTCTTTTTGAAAAGATGTAGAATACAGATATGAAGGGGGAGATAGAAGACAGGAAAAGCCAGTGCTTAATTTCATGGGAGTAAACAAAATCAATTCTGGAAATTTATCATTTTTTTAAAAAGTAAAATATCAACAAGTTAATCCAATCAGAAGTAATAAATACAATTTTTAAAGAACAAATCAATGCCAGAATTTTTGATTATTTAATAAAGTTAAAACATTAGTAGGTGAGTAGGTCTACCAAATCAATTTCTATATTTATTTTAATAAAAATGTTGATATTTAGCCATAATTGTTATTTATATTCAGCATTATGTCTCACAAATTAATAAAAACTGGAATACACAAAAGCTTGCTACATAAAAGGGACACAAGATGAGGAGAATATTCAAATCATATTCAGTGAAGGAGATTTGGGATTTTTAAATGAGAACCATCTCTCTCTCTCTCACACACACACACACAAACACAAACACACACTCACACATTTATGTGTGTAAAGTATTTAAGTTAATAAAATATATGAGGCAGTCAACCTTAAGAAGTACTGGTGATGATTAGGCTCCCTTTGCCTGCCTCCACTCTCTCTGCCCTGTTGTATGCCCTTGTCTGCTGGCTTCCAGTTTGTGGCACCAGTGAGGTGGCGGGGGGGGGGGGGGGGGCGGCAGCAGGAAGTCAAAAAGTGCTTGGAAGAGAGAGAGGCCATAGTATTTCCTTGTCACTGCTCCCACATGTTTGGAAGCTGCATCTCCAGTGGATCCTAGCCGCACCTCCACAGTTACTGGATCCTATGCTGGGGGACCACAGCGCCCCCTCCAGGCCTCTGCTCTCACTGAGCGTCATTGGTCATGCTCTCCCCAACCCCTTTCCCCCAGGCTCAGGATAACAACAGCTTCTCCCTTCTGCCAGTCCCTCGGCATCTCAACATTCCTTATTTATTCCTTTACCCTGCCCACACCTCTGTAGGTAGTCTTTCACCAACATTTCCCAACTCTGACCAATACAACAAAGACCTCCTAAGGATACCAGTATTTTAGCAAAAGCAAAATTTAGAGAAGGGTAAGAAGCGAATTAACATTAATAAATGCATTTCAAGTTAATATGTTGCAAAATGTTCACTTGGGGAGGTAATTTGGTTTTGGAAACAAAACCAGAATGAAAACCCTAGAATGTAGTAGTAACAACTTTTTGAATGTATATCTGGTAAAATGAGGCTGCAGGGCTTGGATAAGCAGGAAGAATCATTATTATGTATGAGCTGGTATGTAAAGGCAATTTCTAAACATTTTACTCTATCCTTTGGTCTCAGGCATATCCTAATCAGCTCAAGGCTCTTAATAAATCTCTCTCTGTCCGTGGACAAGATCCTAGCTTCCCACCAAAACATGGCCCCTCCTGCAGATCATGTCTCCTGGCTCTGGCAATATCTCCGGTTTATATCTCCACTACGGGATTGCACATTCTGTCCTATTTAGCCTGCCCCTAGTCTTCCCCAGGCCATCTTAGTACAGGTCTCTGTTCTGAATTCGATTTTCCTCTGTGCTCTGAAGCTACAGGACTGTCCTGCCCACTGCCCAGTCCCAGCCTCAGCTCCCAGAAGCCCAACCTCACCAGCATGCAGGATCCCCACCCCCCCGTACACACACACTATCCACTCACCCAGAAACGATTTCAAATAACTCATTTTGACATGTATTCAAAAAGTGTACAAATGTTCTTCTCATTTCTCAGAGGGAGAAGTCATAAATCAAAGGGTTTCAGGGAGCAAACCTGAAATAGAAACCATATCTTCTCAATGATTTACTTCCCTAGATTCCATTTGTTAGAACAGAAGTCCTCACATTATTCAGCTCATGTAGTTCCTACAATAATTTTTGAAAAAATTATGTACCCTCTTGCCCATTTTAAGCTGACATCTCAAATTTTTCATCATAAGTTTTAAATAAGTTCATTTCTTATGAATAGTGAGAATTCACTGTA
The DNA here is from genome assembly GCF_005190385.1 of Monodon monoceros. Taxonomy (NCBI): domain Eukaryota; kingdom Metazoa; phylum Chordata; class Mammalia; order Artiodactyla; family Monodontidae; genus Monodon; species Monodon monoceros. The sequence goes on from NW_021703774.1 coordinate 96,954,424, forward strand.
ACTGAAATAAATATTTCTTAATATAATTCAATAAAATATATGTTAACTATCTCATTAAATAAAGCTTGCCAAGTCTGACAGAAATCTCATAAAATTTTATCTGTTTTATTCAATGTATTGTCAAATAAAGACAAATCCGGACTTATGAAAGGATAGACTGTTTGAAAGATTATTGCAACAGCAAGAAGGTTCAGACCACAAGATGACAAGCATATCTAGGGTCAGGCAAAAAAGGTTTTCTTCACAGGGAGGAGTAAACAAGGCTGAAAAGAACCTGAATTGGACAGGTGATCAGGGAATGCTGCTCTGTGTGGTCAGTTTTGGGAAGGGGTCATTAAAAGAAACCATTCCTTATTCTGATGCTGGCTCAGGCTGAGGGTGGGTCAAAGTTCAATGTCAAATGGGAAGGAGAAAAGCTTAACTATAGAAGCTGGGTCAGGTCAGGTTAACAAGCATTTTGTTCTGATTGTTCAGTGGAGACTAAAAGTTCAGCTAGTCATTTATGAGGCAAAGGATGGAAATTTGGAGGGTCTATGTCTGGCTTGTGTTAGGAAAACAAGGAGATTATCCCTATCACTTATCTCAGTCATATGAGAAAGAGTGGTTTTTGCAGTAAGCCGTTTCCCAGAATACAAACGAAGGGGAGATTTCTTTAACCACAGATGATTTCCAGAATTACAAAGCTCAGATAAAGTTTAACATTTTCTGTAAAATACTCCTGTTACATTAATATGACTAAATGTCACTAATCTATACTGTTCCATATATTCTGAATTCAGAGTGCCCCAATACGGGCCAGCATATCCCAAGGAAAATGCAGGGAGTGCTATGTGTTTAAGGTTCCTTGAGTTGTAGTGAAGGGGCATCTCCTAACCAGTGTTTCCATATGTCTCATTGTTTGCTGCTCTGGGTGGTTTCATGCTCCATGGTAATGTACCACAGTAGGATCTAGAATGGATGTGGGCTCTGCCTTCCTTCTATAAACTGGGAGAACTACTTAAAGTTATTCTTTCCTGGAGTATCCTGGGAAAGTCTTTGCATAACTGCCTCTTAGTGTAATAAACACTGTTCTAGACTACCAGTGGTTTCTGCCAGGTAAAATTTAGCTGACATTTTTGTTAGTATTCTTTAAAGTTCAAAGGTATCAGATAATGCAATAAACAATAATAAATATGTTCCCTATAACTACATCTCCTTCTCATGGGTCATTAGACATGTATATTGCACTGAACAAAACCTCTCTGTTAGGCATATCAAGACCTTAGAAGACAGCTATGAGTAAGTTTTAGAAAATCTAAACTTATATATTCATTGTAGTGGGCAATGGAAACAAGAGAGGAAGGATCAGTGATGTGTATTTCTACCTAGCTCGTTAAATTTTTCATTGGTTATCTTATCCAACACTCGATATTCTCTCTTGGAAATATAGAATATTCTGTCAGTTTTTGAATGAGAAAATTCAGGGTCACAAAGTTATTCAATTTGCTCATGGTGTAACCGAGCAGAACCCTACGAGTCCTTCCCAGAAGAGACCCCCACCCATGTTCTCCGTCTGCCTTTTGTCTGTAGAAAAACTTTAGTCAAAGAATAAATTTAATCAGAGAAGTGAGAAAATACAAAAAGGAAAGAAAGACGTCAAGCAAGACAAAATAATAATACTTTAGCCACTAAACAAAGTCAAGGACCTTTAGTTCTTCCTCGAGGACTATAGATAATATTCTGAGCCATGTTCTTTGAGCTGTTTGGCAGATAATGAAACCCCCTTCTTTGGCAGGTGGAAGAAGTTAACTGTATGCTGCCCACAAGCATGTAGACCCCAGAAAGTTGGAACCAGAAAGTTGATGGTGCTGACTCCCAATTACCTCACCACCAACCAATCAGAAGAATGTCCATGAGCTGATCTTGCCCTTGAATACTATGAGACTCCTCGCTACCCCATCCAGGGTGGGACAAACGTTCTTGAGTGCATTAGCCCACTGTGGCACCCTTTGGCTGGCAAAGCAATAAAGCTATTTCTTTCTACTTCACCTAAAACTCTGTCTCCAAGATTTAATCCTGCACTGGTGTACAGAGGCTGAATTTCGGCAGCAATGGGAACCAGAGTCAGTGGAAGGACCAAGAACTCTGAATAGTTTTGCATTACCCCAAATTCTGTCCCCAATCTTTTACACTAGGCTTCCTATTTTAAAAACTGCTAAATTTAGAAGCAGACCTTGATAAGATCTGGTTCTGCCATTACCCCCTGTACCATCCAGTACAAGTCCATGAGACTCTCTAATATTTGGCTTTCTTTGTCATAAGATGGAAATAGTATTATATACCTCATACAGGGTTGAGAAGGCAAAATGAGACAAAGTATGTAAAAATACTTTGAAAACTCTACAAATATTAGATATTGTAAAGAAACATGGGTGTTGTCTAATTCCAATGATCTTGACCACAGCTGGTTTCCAAAATATTTACATAAAGAAGATTTCCAATCCGCTCCCCTCTACACACACACACAAAGCAATTTTTATTTGGCTTTACTAAAAAAAAAAAAAAAAAAAAATCAGTACAGATCAGCTGCGCTTGAAATACAATTTATTGTATAACCATTGAATTTATACACAATTTACCAGGAAATCATGTATTTATATAAAATAAATATATCATTGAAGACAAAAAATAAATGATTCTCTCTATATACAACCTAAGACACAGTGAAATAGTGTTTCATTTTGGGTCCCCTATCATCAGAATAAGTATACACATTGGAACATGCTCAAAGACATGCAGAAAGAATGATGGAGGGCTGAGGTGATTGATTCATGAGGAGAGATTAACAGAATTAAATGTACATGGGTGGGTCAGGCAAAGACTACCAGAAGGACAAGATAACTGCCTACTGATAGCTGATGGTGTAAACACCAAAGCAGAAGAGAAATTATTTAGCAAGCTAAAAGATAATACGACTTTGAGTAATGGGGTAAAATTTAAAAAAGAAAAGAAAAAATATACAAGCTAAATTTTATGAAAAAATAACAAACTCCTGACAGTGAAATCTATTAGCCCGTGGAAGTGTCTCTCATAACAAAATTTGAAGAAGTGAAACCCCTTGAAATATTTAAAACAAGGGAAAAAATAAACTTAGCAGTTTATGATAAGAAAAAATAAACAAAAGTGAGAAGGGACACCTGATGACAAAATAAATCCTTGCTATCCTTGATCGTCATATTTGGTGCTTTTAATGGTCAAATCCAAATTTTTTTAAGTTTTTATTTTATTAAGAAATGATCCATTATATATCAGGCTGCCTTCAACTGTCATTCTTATTTACAACACTCTGTTCCAATGGTTTTATTAATGTTGAACTGAAAAACGCTTTATGTAACCAAATGCTAACATAATTTCAAAGTGCAGGCATTATGATGTCAAATTTACTTTAAAAAGTGTATCCTAGGGCTTCCCTGGTGGCGCAGTGGTTGAGAGCCTGCCTGCCGATGCAGGGCACACGGATTCGTGCCCCAGTCCGGGAGGATCCCACGTGCCGTGGGGTGGCTGGGCCCGTGAGCTATGGCCGCTGAGCCTGCGCGTCCGAAGCCTGTGCTCCTCAATGGGAGAGGCCACAGCAGTGAGAGGCCCGCGTACCACACACAAAAAAAGTGTTACTCTAAAGGAAAAATAGAAAAGATTAGTATTTAAATTTTATTATATTTAGAACTATTTTTAGGCATTTAGTCTCTCACAACAGGGTGAACAAAATAATTTTAAGAACATATTGTTCTATTATGATACAGTGCAAGAATTTTTTATATTTATCTTCTGCATTCAAACTTTTGCAGTTAAAAAGAAAAACTTGCAGTTTAGCATAGTGAAAAGAGAGCTAAATTTACAGTCAACACACTTAATTTAAATCTGACTTTATTATATCTCTCTGATCTTCAATTTTTTTCTTTTATAAATAGTGAGTTACATTAAGCTGGTCCTGACGTAATTGCAAATAAGAGAAATAATGTTGCCTCTGAGAATGACACTTTAAAACCAACATGCTATAACTAAGAGCAAAGACCTACATGGCATCTGAATACACAGAATGATTTCCCTTATAAATTCACAAATTCGTACTTGGGGTTATACTTCAGCATATTGTGAATTAGGTTATCCTACCCTGAGTATTCTAGCTCTAGATTTATAAAATTGATTATCAAACACTTAATCATGACAAATTCAGCAAAATAAGGATAGCATGAAGAGGCTCTTGGGTTGCCATCGAGTGGCAACACTTTTTGCATTGTCACTCCTAATTTGATCTTCATAACTGAGGGGAAAATATCTTTTATTGATCAGTGGAGAAATACCCAGCATCAATCCCACCAATCATGTACTTTATTTCTAAACCATAAATGCCGGCCTACAGAGGGCCTCTTGACCCTCTCTCTTGCCACTGCATGGCCACACACGCACTTCAAATCTTCATCATTCCCCATCCGCTCTTCTCCTAGCCATTGGAGCTGTTACCGTCTCTTCATCATAAGCATAAAGATTTGGCCCATTCACAAGTATTTCAAATCTATACAGTGTTGAAGTATTTCATTTCTTTCTAGCATAGGTACGAACCTTAAAAATAATTCAGTTTCTGATACTCATATTACATGAGACAGGAAAAGAGAGTAGAAAGAGCATTTAAAATCAAGTTATTGTAGAAATAAATAAACGTATCTTTCTTCCCAGTTTAGGAGGAAGAAATAGTGAGACCTGGAACATATGGCCCATTGTTAGGAAGAAAATATTATGAAGTTTTGGATATACCACAGGATGCTGAGCTTAGGTTATGAGTAGGTCTACATGCAAAAAAAAAAAAAAAAAAAGAAAAGTTTGGCCTCTTGAGCAGGCAGGGACAAGGTGGGTTGAGGAAAGAGAGAGCAACATTGCTAAGAGCTGGAACTCAGATTGCCATAAACAGCTGCTAAGGGATTTCTTAAGGACAGGAAGGCCCAATAATCAACCTAAAGTTGTGAGTGTTGCTGAAATGTAAGTCCTCTCTATCTCCCCAAATATTCACTAAATTCTGCTCTACACAAAAAGGTCTTAGAGTGCTTACTTTTGTTTGCATTTATTATTTTTTTGAGAGGTGGTAATTGTTTAATTATCTTTATTTCATTAAACTGTAATTATGGATATTTTGTGGATAAAAAGACAAAGGGGCTGAATTCTATGTCAGTTTCAATATAGAACAGCTCAGATGAGTGGTGGATAATTACAGACAACCAGTTAAGCAGGATTTGAAGGACAATGCAAGCTACTCTATCCTCCCTGAAATCTTAATAAAGAATGACAGAAACATAGGCTTAGAAGAGCCCTGTCTTAGTCCATATGTGCTAAATACCACAGAATGGTTAGCTTATAAATAGCAGAAATTTATTTTTCCACACTTCTGGATGTTGGGAAGTCCGAGACCAGGGTGCCAGCATGGTCATGTGAGGGACCTCTCCCTGGCCACACATTGTATCCTAACACAGAGGAAGGGACTAGCTAATTCTCTGAGGCATATTTTATAAAGGCACTAATCCCATTATGAGAGCTCCACCCTTATGACCTAATAAACTCCCAAAGGTCCCACCTCCTAACACCATCACCCTGGGCTTTAGGATTTCAAAATATGAATTTGGGAGGGAAAAAAACAATCAGATCATAGCATTACCCAAAAGCTCAGCCTCTCAGCCTCTCTGTACACCGAATCAAATGTGCCAAATCAAATCTCGGAGACAGAGTTTTGGGTGAAGTAGAAAAGGATAGCTTTATCGCTTTGCCAGGCAAAGGGAGACACACCAGGCTTCTGCCTTGAAAAACTATGTGTCTCCACCCCAGAGGATGTGATGAAGGGTTTTATAGCAGTGGTTCAAAGGTGGTGTCTCTGACAAGATTAGGGTGTGAGCATCTCATCGCTTAATCTCATGAGCTTCTCTGGCCCCTTCAATCTTGCCTCAAGTGGTTTCATGGCTGCTCCTCCTTTGATTAGCAACAGTTCAAATCCACCCTTTGGAAGTCAGGGAAGGTCATGGAGGCTGGAGTCTTGCCTATAAGAAATGGTGGACAAAAGGAGGCCTCCATGCCCAGACCCCACTTGGTTTCAGTGCCTGGGAGCCCCACAGGGCCCCACTCTGTTCCAATATTATGTCCTATTTTACTGTATTTCATTTGACTTCTAAAGGTCAAGTTACTCCTGTATGCATCTGAGTTATATAAAATGGAGAAATTGAGACCCAAATTGTTCAAGCGGTTTACCCAGGATTTCCCAGCACAATTCGGGTTTGCTGATTCTCATAGCTTTCCTCCATTATAAGAAGTTAATTTCAAACTTCACATTGGTCAATTACAGCCTCTGGAGTACAGGTTCCTGCATATGGCTCTTGGGTATTTGAAAATGTAACTTAAAATGCTACTGGGGCCCCAGAACTGAGACAAAGCCAGAGGGCCCTGGAAAGTTTCCTTCCTTCAACCCCCGAACTGTGGCAACCACAGATCCACAAGCTTATTAACAATTTAATAAGGCCTGAGGTACTTGGCTTTAACTAGGCTTGCTGCTCAACTCCAGACTGTTTCCTTTGATGGCAAACGTATGGCAGGGAGCTCTTAAGGTTGAAAAATACACCAAGAGAAGACTCACTTTTCCCTACGGCCTTGCTGTTCTGATGTCAGTCGTTCTATTCCTGCTAACCCTTGGATTACATGACCACTTCCACCAAATATGTGGGTACTCTGGCCTTGCACTAGGCTTATGTCAAGGCTTAGATTTAGTTGATGAATGCCAAATTAATTATTTCTAGAAACACAGGGATTTTTATTTGGTACATACTTCTCATTTAATGCATAGAGCTGCTCTGAGAAAATATTTATTGTGAAGAACTCAAGTGAATGCTTGCTATGTGATATTTTTGGCCTCTCCTGGGGCTAGGAAGGCAAGAGCCAAACTCTTGAAGCTGAAGGTCCATGGTAGGGGACAGTTTTGTTTCTTAGATCAAGGAGTTCCAGAGCTGAGGATACGTTTGTTTCCCAGATCAAGGGCAAGCACTGCGGGTGCTCAGGAGTAAAATCCTACAAAGGCTGTGACTCTCAGCACTCCTGCTGCCAGCTCCTGTATATTGAGCCTTAAAGGAATACAGAAACAAGTTAAACACATTTTATTGGGTAGAATTTACACCAAGCTCCTGAGAATTGAGAGAGTAAATAACATTTTCCTTCTTTATTATGTTGGCTGCCTCTTATGAACTACCTCGTAGAATGCGAGGCTAGTATACAATCAAGTTCCAAGTAAATAACATCATTAATTCAAATGGAATGAAGTGTGAAACATGACCCTATCCAAACTATTATATGTATATATACTTTTTTAAATTAGAATGATCTCATGTGAAAGTGACAGGAGTGTGCTGTAATTTAGAAGCAGATGAATCATCCAGTGTTCCCAGGATAACATTTTTATGTACTGATGAAATCTATGTAATATATCTTCTCAAAAAAAATAAACCTCTGCTCATAAAATACCTTTATGAGAGTTTACTGAGTTGGGCAGAAATGGCAGTTAATGTCTGGAGTGCCTATTAAAGTACAGGTCCTTTGATAGTGATTATAGAGCATATTATTAAAACTGCATTCACAAAATGTTAACAATTCTCACTGTCTACAGATCCACACAGAAAATAAGGCTTTTAACTTGTGGAGATTAAATACCCAGTAAAATATTGTTGCACAATGTATTGTTAACTATGTTGACTACTCTTCAGTAAGGTGCTACATAAATGAAAAATTAACCGCTGTAGAATAGAAAATAGTTTAAAGTCCTGAAGCAAGTTCCTATGCATACAAAATAGCTTTGTCCTGGGCACTGTAATGTGGAAACATTTCAGTGAAGAAGACACCGTAGTAAGATACTTGACAGCAAACCAAAACCAAGACCAGCACTGGAATTGCTAAGTTAAGGAGCTGCATGCAACCGTGGGTGGTCTGAATTAATGGTGTTGAAGGGCGCATGTGGAGTTTGGGGAGAAGATGAAATTTCACTGATACTGTAACTGCATCTCAGCAATCAGAGGCACAAGTCTGCTGCTGTTGTGTTGTGAAATTTAAGAGAGATAATAAACTTCCACATTAAAATTTCATTTCATATTTTGAGAATTAAAAAAAAAAATGATTGCCTTCCTCATTCTGTGCTTTAGAAACCTCTCTGGTGAAATCACCCTACAGTCTGAAATGTGAGTGTATAGTGGATTACATTTTTAGTGTTAATCAGAACACTTCACTCAAACAGTAATCTCGGAATTCTTTCTCTTCATTGATTTTGCTTCTTTCTCCCTTTAAAACTCTGTGTTAGCAGACTTCCTTTTAGACTTTTGAGAAATGACAATTTCTCTCGTGTGTTCTGGAAATTAGTTTAAAAAAACAGCTACCTCACTTTGCTGTTTGCCTAAAACACTTAAATAGGAGCCAAAAATACCAAATTTTCATCCTTCTGGTACTGAAGTAGCCTAAGATATTGATGTGAGTTAGAACCCAACTGGGAAGGAAATCTTACTGTCCAGAAATTACCTAGTTTGTATGTGTTCTCCTGTGAAGGCTTAATTAAGTTGCTGAATCCATTTTCTGAGTTTCTGCAAGAGCACAGTACCTGACAGCACTAATCAAGGTAACTTTTTTTCTTGACTTTTAAAACAAGTTTGGAATCAAGGGTTTGCCTAGGATCTTTTGTGGTGAACCTCATTCTCATAGATGCCTCCCAGTATGTAAACCCCATACACATGTGAGCCTACTACTAGTTAGACACTACTGTAAACTGAATTGACTTTGTACATTCTCATTCTTCGTTCAGAACATTCCAAGACTGTAAATTGTCCAGTATCTTAGAGGAATTGAAAGGATGAGTACCGTGGGTGAAAAATGTCACCTGCCCTATCAGTCAACAAAGGATGTTGCAGCCATCAAGCCATCAGCCATTGAAGCCGCCCCCAACTGTGCACCCTGAGGGGATTCAGGATGGAGAAAAACAGGATACTGGCCCTAGATGGTTAAAGTGCATAGTAAAGGAATGATTTCAATATGCCCAGACTCTTGCATCTTCCCATACATAGAAAAGCGCTAAATTTATTAACTTGAGATGTCTGTTTTTCTCTATTTAACAGTAATCTTTTGATGTTCTGATTAACTGGTTTTTGTTGCAAAAGCTCCTAAGTAACCCGTCTCCTCCCTCACCTCTTCAAAGCTGTCCCTCAGGGCTGTCTGAGAGGCTGCTTCCTGGGCTTAAGTCCTCAGCAAGTCCACTAAATAAAACATAATTCTCAACTTTTATGTTGTGCATTTTTTTCAGTCAACACTACCTACATCCTCTTCTTAGCTGGAAAGATATCACTTTTTACTATAAAAATCATACAGAGTCAAGATAAAAAGTACTTTTAAAAAGCATTCTCTCGGTGTAATTAACCTATTTCTTGGAATTAATTACACATAGACTGGATTTTGAGATGCTTGAGTGCAGGGAGCATATTTTAATTCATGTATGTTGAATGTGTCTGGTTAATAATCAGCACTCAGTAAATATTTGTTGAAAGAACAAAGAATGAATGGGTGAGTATATATTGCTACCTCCTTCTACATGCTCCAAGTTAGTATTGTGGTTGAGAATATTATCTTGAGAGTGAGACATTGTAAGGCAGGTGGAAGGGGATTAGAATTAACAGGAGCTCATATCTTTTTGAAGAAATTTGAAGAAAAACGTAGAAGAATTTGCACTGTCCTAGAAAAAGGGTCAAGAGACTTTACAAACATTAATGTGTCTGAACAAATTTCTTTATTCTTGAAACATGTGAAAGAGCTTGTGGAAAACATGAGTCTAAGAGGTGGTCAAATCTGGTGTTTTGCCGAATGCTTATCATCTTTAGCCATCTCTTTATTGTCTTGCAAAGGGGGGATTCCCTTCCCCATCCTTACAAAGATGGCAGTTCAGTTCTACTTATGCTTATCTGTCAACAGGCAAACTTCCTACAGAAACAAACAAACAAAATATATAGATATAGATATATTTTGTTTATAATATATATATAGTTTTTTTTTTCCAGCCACATAACCAGAAACTTCTTTCCACTCAAACGACAATGAACAGAATGAATTGAGGCCCTGGAGAAAAATTCCGCGTTTTAGACTTTTCAGAACCCTAGAAGGAACATTCTTTCTTTAAAACAAAACAAACATAAAACAACCTAGCAATGGGAAATTATTTCCTTGACTCACTACTGCAATAGACATTCCTAAGAAAAGCCCAATAAATGAAGAAGTCAGGCTCAAATCTGGGCTCCTAATGAATCTGTAAAAGTTGATGACAAGCTTTCTGATATAATACATTACATAGAAACAGTGTTGCTATTATCAGCCTGTCCTGCAGGGAACAACAATAGGATTACTCGCTAAAATGTCAGTTGCGTGAAGCATCCGATAAATGCTATTATAAGCCACAGATATAGAAACTTAAGAGTAAAGAAAAAAGAAATTGGGATAAGGAGCTTGGTTACTATCTTGTTGCAAGCTCAATTAATCTTTGTTTTCCACTTACTGAAGAAAGGATGAAGTAAGTCATTGCTTTTGCCCAATTTAAAAAACCTGTAGGGCTTCCCTGGTGGCGCAGTGGTTGAGAGTCCGCCTGCCAATGCAGCGAACACAGGTTCGTGCCCCGGCTCGCGAAGATCCCACATGCCGCGGAGCGGCTGGGCCCGTGAGCCATGGCCGCTGAGCCTGCGCGTCCGGAGCCTGTGCTCCGCAACGGGAGAGGCCACAACAGTGAGAGGCCCGCACACCGGAAAAAAAAAACCAAAAACTTGTATTAGACTTTCTATAGTATGAAGAAAAATATTTGCATTTTGTAAAATAAGGGACTTACACTAAATTCACCTTTCATGTCTAATTATTTTCTGTGATTTTATAAATTCACTTAAAAATCAACAGCCATCCCCTTCTAAACAAATGAGTTACCCATGATACCAGTGTCCAGTCTTGTTCTTAGAACAGGGTAAGTGTATAATATATTTTTGTTGTTGCATTGAATCTACAACAAATCTTTCAAAAAGAAAAAGATAAACTATGTCCCCAGCATTTTAGAATGCAATATTGCTTTTAAGAAGAAAAGTTAGGGAACAATATGCATCTTACACCTTCAGATTGCCTTTTTGCAAATATCACAGTGTAACAAGGAGGATGCAGAATAGCTTGTGGAACTGAGTTTTAAGCTTCTCCTTCTACAATAGTCTTTGATCATGTAGAAAAATATGTTAAAAATGTCCTTCTAATATTGAGTAACAGCTGTGCTACACATTCTGCTAGTACTAGCAATTCATAAATTAAAATAACTGGCAATTTTTCACTAAACTTATGTCAACCAGTGCCTGGTCAGTGTAGGAGAGGATGTTAAATCATAAACATTAAAGAAGTTTTCCTAAACAAAAAACCATCCCCATTAATTTCAGCGGTTTAAATAAATGGTTAAATAAACCATCTGGTATATTCTGAGAGACTTGTATTTTTTCTCCTCAAAAAATCTGAACAGATTAACCTTAATTCACAATTGAAACTCTCCTGACTGCTGGATGATAGAGGGCAACAGTATATCTCAACATCAGACAAGCTCCTGCGTATCCCAGATACAATGTCGCAGAGGCTCTGCTTTTAAGAGGCCAGTATCCGTAAAGGCAGCCACTGGTTTGTGTGTTTATTTCTAAATTTGTGCTGTTCCTTAAAAGTAATGTACTCTTATTGTGCTCTATCTGCACGCTGATCTGCTAACATTTATTCAGCATGTTTTTGTGATTAGAACTATAAAGGAAGGTATTCCAAATATTTGTACATACAAATGGTCTAATTTGGGTGAAAAGAAAAATAAATAAATAAATGGGTGTGTGGAGGGTGAAGAGAAAACTCTGTTAGAAATACAGTAGAAATGACCTGCTTTGCCAAGACAAATCCTTGACAAAGAACCATCCACTGAGCCAAATTCTGATTGTCATTGAAATCCAAAAGGAAAGCAGTCTTTAGTAATTCCGGTTTAAATGACACATTAAATTCAAGGAGGAAAGAGTTTAGGCTGACTTCAGACTTCTTCAAAGCCACATTCACTGTCAGAAGAAAAGGAGCAATTTCTACAAGATTCTCAGGGAATGTGTGGCTCAAAATATTAGACCCAGACAAGATACAAGTCAAGAGAAATGGCAACCAAAAATATTCTCAAACGTGCTTCTGGGTAGCAGAGTCATTTTCACAATGTTGATTCTTCAAATCCAAGAACATGGTATATCTCTCCATCTGTTTGTATCACCTTTAATTTCTTTCATCAGTGTCTTATAATTTTCTGCATACAGGTCTTTTGTCTCCTTAGGTGGGTTTATTCCTGGATATTTTATTCTTTTTGTTGCAATGAAAAATGGGAGTGTTTTCTTAATTTCACTTTCAGATTTTTCATCATTAGTGTATAAGAATGCCAGAGATTGCTGTGCATTAATTTTGTAGCCTGCTACTTTACCAAATTCATTGATTAGCTCTAGTAGTTTTCTGGTAGCGTCTTCAGGATTCTCTATGTAGAGTATCATGTCATCTGCAAACAGTGACAGCTTTACTTCTTTTCCAATTTGGATTCCTTTTATTTCTTTTTCTTCTCTGATTGCTGTGGCTAAAACTCCCAAAACTATGTTGAATAAGAGTGGTGAGAGTGGGCAACCTTGTCTTGTTCCTGATCTTAGTGGAAATGGTTTCAGTTTTTCACCATTGAGGATGATGTTGGCTGTGGGTTTGTCATATATGGCCTTTATTATGTTGAGGAAAGTTTCCTCTATACCTACTTTCTGGAGGGTTTTTATCATAAACGGGTGTTGTTGAATTTTGTTGAAAGCTTTCTCTGCATCTACTGAAATGATCATATGGTTTTTCTCCTTCAATTTGTTAATATGGTGTATCACGTTGATTGATTTGTGTATATTGAAGAATCCTTGCATTCCTGGAATTTTCCCCACTTGATCATGGTGTATGATCCTTTTAGTGTGCTGTTGGATTCTGTTTGCTAGTATTTTGTTGAGGATTTTTGCATCTATGTTCATCAGTGATATTGGCCTGTAGTTTTCTTTCTTTGTGACATCTTTGTCTGGTTTTGGTATCAGGGTGATGGTGTCCTCGTAGAATGAGTTTGGAAGTGTTCTTCCCTCTGCTATATTTTGGAAGAGTTTGAGAAGGATAGGTGTTAGCTCTTTTCTAGGGAATGTAAATTGATACAGCCACTGTGGAGAACAGTATGGAGGTTCCTTAAAAAACTAAAAATAGAACTACCATACGACCCAGCAATCCCACTACTGGGCATATACCCTGAGAAAACCATAATTCTAAAAGAGTCATGTACCAAATGTTCATTGCAACTCTATTTACAATAGCCAGGACGTGGAAGCAACCTAAGTGTCCATCGACAGATGAATGGATAAAGAAGATGTGGCACATATATACAATGGAATATTGCTCAGCCATAAAAAGAAACGAAATTGAGTTATTTGTAGTGAGGTGGATGGACCTAGAGTCTGTCATACAGAGTGAAGTCAGTCAGAAAGAGAAAAACAATTACCGTATGCTAACACATATATATGGAATCTAAGAAAAAAATAAAAATTAAAAAAGGGTCATAAAGAACCTAGGGGTAAGATGGGAATAAAGACACAGACCTACTAGAACATGGACTTGAGGATATGGGGAGGGGAAAGGGTAAGCTGGGACAAAGTGTGAGCATGGCATGGACATATATACACTACCAAACGTAAAATAGATAGCTAGTGGGAAGTAGCCACATAGCACAGCGAGATCAGCTAGGTGGTTTGTGACCACCTGGAGGGGTGGGATAGGGAGGGTGTGAGGGAGGGAGATGCAAGAGGGAAGAGATATGGGAACATATGTATATGTATAACTGATTCACTTTGTTATAAAGCAGAAACTAACACAGCATTGTAAAGCAATTTTGCTCCAATAAAGATGTTAAAAAAAAAAGTGCTTCAGGATCCCTTATACAATGAAAAACAAAATCAGAACTCCCATATTCTCCATACACATCTGATGAACACTTCAGATGAAAACTACTCAAAACTCAAGAGTTAAAATGAACCCCTCAGAATGGAGAAGCTACTGCAAAATAACTGGAACAGGACATATCTGAATAAAACCAAGATTTTTTCCTGCAGTAATTACAGTTAAAACGTAAGGTAAGTGTAAGCTTAATAACAAAAACATAATAGACAATTTCAATAGACATTAAATCTTATATAACTACTAAAAATTAAGAAATGGAGATGAAAGCTGGGAGCAAGCATAAAGCGCTAATATCTTCATTTCTCACAGCAGAGATTGGTACTGATGAAGGTTAAAACATGTTAAAAATGGCAACTCAAATGCAATATTTTTCATAATTTCTTAGGATTAGAGGGTTCTACTATGAAACAGTATCTTTGGGCACAAAGAAATATTTTGTTGGAGTTCAAAAATCCTTTTATTTCTTAGGAAATTCTTCTTTATTAAACTCAAACAAATGAAACAATTATTTTGTTTAAAATAGTAGTAATGTTTAACGTCGTTTCAAAAAGTTTTTCTCTTTATTTATTTGTCTACCTGACCACTCAACCATCCAACCTTACAGCAATAGCTCATAGAGTTGCTGACTAAGGATAATGCCTGTCATGGAGAAAGATGGAATTAGAAGAAATATTTTACTTTTTTTCTCTGTAATTTTCTGTCGGATTTTTTATAATAAATATATATCTTTTTTATTCAATGATATGGTTATTCTCATGAAAAAAAAAGTAAAAAATAAAATAAAATAAAAAAGAGCCATTCCAGAGATCCTAAATATAAAAGTCCCTTTCTCTCCATATCCCAAGATGGCTTAATTGATCACTGTCTACTTTAACTTTAGGACAGAGCTCATCTTAATGCCGTTCTCCACCTGGGTATCATATTTTGAATTTAAGCAATTTACTTTTTAATTTATCAATTAATACTTTTAAAAAGTTTTATCTTAGTAAGATATAAGGATTAAAACCATGTAATAAAAAGCAGCAGTCTCTTACTTTACTTCTCCTCACCTCTAGTTTGGGTGCCTAGAGCAGTTCCTCTTAACCTTTATCATTGGGGTTTCTCTTCTTATTTCCCCTCACTCTTACTTTGCAGTTTTAGAAATGCCTATTGGTTTACTTTAATAATAGATGAGAAACTAGTTCATAGATACTACTTCCTAATTTTCCTAATTTACCAACAACCTATATAGTTTTTATCATCATTATTAGTTTCTCCACTGGTTATATCTTTACCCACAAAAAACGTAATTTAGAGTTTATTTCCACTTCGTTTCCCAGAAGTTTAACCATACATTTAATTTCAGGTTTTATATTTTCTAGTTCCAAAATATCCATTTTACTTCCTTTTGTAAATTCAATTTCTCTGTTCAAATTCTACATCTCTTTGTCCATTATTCATGTATCCTTCTAACATATTTGTGATCCCTATTCAGTGTTCCTGTCTACTAATTCCAACATCTGAATCTATTTCTATGACTACTTTTTCTATTGATTAGTATTTACTTTATCTTGTATATCTCTTAATTATTTATTGTACTCCAGACACAATATTTAAAAGAGCATTATAAACTGAGTAAAATGTTTCCCAGATGGGAATTTAGCAACTTGGTAACTGGTGTAGGAAAATGATCACTTCAATCTAAACAGTAGTTGAGCTAGTCTGGGACTAGGCTGCAACTTCAGTTAGTTTCAATTTACCTCTAATTTCAAGTATCTTCTGGGTGAGATTTTTCCCTCCATATGTTGCAATCTCTTTCCTCTTGCAAGATCTAAGGACTGTGAGGCTACAGAGAGCTCTTTTTGCTTTCTAGCCAAAACTCTTGTCTTCCATGCTGCTACTGCCAAACATGCAACAAAAGTCCTGTGGGGGAAGAAAATCAGCAAGCAGAGAGAATTAGTTTTGTGTTTAGGGGTCCTATAGATCTAACATGTCAGCCAACAATGTTACTAAATCTCTTGTTTCTTCTTACCCCAGAAAGGTGCTTCTGCCTTTGTCAGGCCTCGTTTTTAACTTGCCTATACCCAGCCCCACAGACCCTCCGGAGAGGAAAGGGGCAGATGATTCCTGATACTTAAAAAGAAACGTCTTGTCCTCGGGATACAGTGCTCTCTAAAAGTGATAAAAAGGAGATAATTTTTAGTTTTTCTATTATCTCAATTTATTATTTTCCAGGCGATTTTCCTTGACTTAATTTCTTTTTTTTCCAACTCAAGTATGCTTTCTTGTTTGTGTTTGGTATTTCTTCCTTTTCCAATAAGGCAGTTTTCATGTTATTAAGGCAGTATTTTCCAAATCCCTCTAGGAACACTAATTAGAATATCTTCTATCCTTCAAAATATGTCTTTTCCCATGGGAAGGATTTTTCTCTCTCTTTTTTAAAAGCGTCTGAGTCTTTATCCTTTGCGTTGAGAATTTTCCCTGATTTTCCCTGAACAAGAGATGCTTGTTCTCCATTTAATTAAGAGACTACAGCAAATCTGACTGTGAACACTGTGTAGGGCTTGGCAGACTTTAATATGAGTGGGCAAAGAGCTGGCAGTTGAGTTTTCAGATCCCTAAATGACAGAATATGCATCACATAATTCTGGGGTGCTATCTCTTCCACTAACTACCTTAGTTCCCCCCAAACCCCCCGCCCCACAAGGTGGTTTAGTTTACTTGAAGAGAATTGCTTGACTTTTTTCTACCGTTTTTCTTTTCTCCAAGTGGACTAAATCCCTTTATGCCAGGCAATCTGTGTGCAGACATAGGACAGAGGTAGAGAGGTCAACTGTTCCTTCTACAAACGTTTAATAATACAACATTCCTACTTTTTGTAGACATAGTATTTCCAACTTCCAAGCCCTACTGAATTCCTGCAGAGAAAATCTGTTTCATCCTTGGTTGCAAATTTTCTAAAGTAACCTTGACTTTATTCTTCTCATTTCTGCCTCATTGGTTACCAGTCCCCAACATATTTTTATGTTGTTGTTTGTGTGTGTGTGTGTTTCCAGAAGGAATAGTTCTATAGAGCAAGTGAAATGATGCATATTTCCCTCACCCACATTTTTGGTGAGGTTTATGCCTTTATGTGTCCATTTTGTTTTATTTGAAGTCATGTCAGTAGAGAGAAAGAAGAGAAACAGATATTCACTCTGCCATCTTGAAAGAGATTTCTTGTTTTTTATAAATTCCTCTTCATTAAATAATAAAATTAGATTGTAATGATATAGTTTCATCTTGGCTGTAATCAAATACCACTCTTCTTGGAAGAGTGAGAAGAAAGGGTCACTCAGAGACTATTTTAACTAAAGAAGAACTTACATTATATGAAAATAATTCCATCGACTTGTTATACCTTTGGGAAACAAAATGAAATTTGCTCTAATGGTGTCTTCTCTTTCCATTTCTTTTAAAATATTTTAATGTACTAGACATGAAAAATTTTAAATGTATCTCATGAAAAGTTTTAAAGAAACACTTATATGGAGCTACAATTGTTACTGTAAGTCAAGTACATATATATTCCTACCACTAAAATTAAAACTGTATCAAAAAGCTAGAGACCATTAGACAGAGGATGGTAAATTATCCAATGACAAGCCAATTCTGCTGAGATGAAAGCATGGAAGAGAAAAACAAATTAATAAATGGAATTTTTTAATTCCCATTTGATTGTGCATTTTTACTATGTGATTACCACTCAAAGTCTTTTCAGTTTTATGTGAGAATATGACATCTCACTGGCCTTAAAAAAACAAGGGATATGCATCATCTCAAAAACCAAGAAGTCCATGAGTAGGAAGTTTTCATGCTTGGTGAACCCTACAGGTCATTAATGTCTTTAAGAACCCAAATTTTTCCAATCTTTCTCAGCATATGAGCTTATCTATACTTTTGGGGGCAAGTTCCTGTTATCATATGAAGAAAGGACAATGGCAAGGGAAAGATGAACTATTTGTTATGTAACAAATTTAGTCTTCTAATTGAGCTTTCCAATGTTCATGAATAAGAGAAATGGAAAGGACAGGTGGCAGAGTAAGAGTGAAAAGATGATAAGACACAAGCAACCTTGTTCTCATATGCATATGGGAATGTACAATACTAACAGGGAGAAAGGAACATGTTTTTTTTGTGTGTGTGTACACAACAGCCACCTGGGCATTGAGGGTTGCAGAGAGGTCTCTGCCACCTTTGGTCTTTCAAAGATGTTTAAGACATCAGCAGTGGCAGCCTCCAGGGGTAAGGGTAGGGTTACCAGGGCCAGCGGAAGATACTACATAGCAAAAAAAGTTAATGTGTAAGCACCAGAGCAAGAAGTGAAGGATCTTCGTATTATCACCATATCAGAGGCATTGAAGACGGACAAAACTAGAGTTGTTCCAGAAAAGGAAGGGAAGAAAATGGCATATGTCACAGCAAAAGCTGGTGGCTCACTTTTGAGTAGATGTTAAGTATCATCTCAAGATTCCTTTGTGGGAGCTGAAGTCTGAATTAAAAATGAAATTGAGGTCACACCCTGGGTGAAGATTTTTCTCTTCTCCCTTTTGTGAACTGTTTTCAGTAAACTTTTACATTGACCATGCAGCATAATGAATGTTTATCTAATCTGTTTTTCACTTCAATTGTTGCATTATTACATAGTTTGTGGTTTCATTTTTAAGTAGGAAGTTTTAAGTAATGAGGAGCTAAGTAGTTGGAGATGAGAACATGAACAGCCCCAACTCCTAGATAAAACATAAAGTAGATAGACCTAAAAAATAAGAGAGGAATGAATTTACAGCTTATAGTGATCTATCTTCTATGGAAATGGCCTTCATGGAAAGGGTGGGTCATCAGTAGCCATGCCTATGCTACTTGGCCCTGTACTCCTTGACCTGAAAGGACAGGTAGTTGACCAAAGATGAGCAATTCAGAACCTCTCTGTGGCATATTTGAAACATGAAGGCAGAGACATGGAATCTGAAAGTCACTGGAATTGAGTAATGCTAGTGGCAGTGCCTAGTGACTAAGCATTTGCTTAGGGTACCAGCAAAGGAGAGGTAGTGAAAAACGGAAAAAAAGAAATTGTGATATTACACATCAAAGCCAATCAAAACATTAAATATTTAAAATCTGTGTATTTTCAAAAATCAAGGTAGTAACAAAAAAAATAAGAACTTTGTGGAGCTTCTTTAAACTCTTATACTGGTACAACTCTTATTATCTATTTTTCATAGCCACGTTGATCCCTCCTTTTCCTGATGTGAGGTTGTCCTCTCTTCCTTTGATTCTCTGAGTTCAACTCTATCTTTCCAAAAATCCAATTTTTTTGAGGGTTCTAGAGTGCAGTTATTTAGACTATAAAATTGAAAGTAAGGAAACATAAATATCTTATACTTGTTCAATGTCCTACAGTTTATAAAATGCTTTCATCCCACTATTTTATTCTTGCAGGAATCCTAGGAGATACAGATATTATTAACTTTGTTGTACAGATAAATAAATGGATACTTAAAATACCAGTAACCATGTGCCTAATAACTTCAGAGCCCATATGCTAGAAAGCTAGTTCCACGTTCTCTTTGTCAGGTCAGACCAGCTAGCTTGGAAAACTAATTGAAAGTAAGGAATATTGACATAAAAGGGGAATACAGATATATATCCTGGGGACTAATTCAGGTGAAGCTAAAAATCTAGTATTTTAATTAAATTAATGAGTCTATTTCTGTTGTTTGCAACCAAAAGAATTTCTGATAATAAAATTAAGTAAAATAATACCAAATATATTTAATAAACAGTAAAGTTGCATCTAAAATTTATTACCACGTATATCAACTACAGATATTATCCAAAATGATGCCAGTACAATACTTTAGTAATGCTAAATATCACATAAATTGTGGTATTGGAACGCACAAGCCCAGTTGGTGTTTGCTTCTGTCTCAGGGGAAGGTTTTCATAGAGTGATAAAAAATACTCTGGAAAGGTACGTATTTATATTTCTGGGAATACTCTCTAGAGGTACATAGATGATTGGTGATAAGAATGGGCCTTTGTGCTCTCCAATTAATATAACGCAAAAGCTATTGATTGTTTTGTGATTGCAAGCGACAGGCATCATATAATGTGTAGAATATTTGCTGATTTTTAGTCATTTTATTTTGACAAATGCACTACTGTCTTAAATCATGTTTAAATAACAAATTATTCCGTTTTTTTTCCATTCCCTCTCAGTATTCCACCAAAAACCCATAAGCAAAAGTTGACTATTTTAACTGGATGATAAGAGTGAAGTAGGCAACTGTAGGTGAAAATAGAAAATATATAGAATCAGTATTGATCATATCTGTTCCATAGAAGGGACTATAAACAGCCCTTCCAAAAGGTAAAACTTAATCTGTGTTGAGCTGTTTGCCTTCCTCTGAATCTGGGATGCTTCATTTAATCTTCAGTAGCCCCATTTTCAAGATGTAAATATCATAGAATTTTTTAATGTCATCCAAACCATAATATGGTGGAAACACATCACAAATAATTCTAAATAATTGTTGTCTTTCTCTTTCTTCCTAGGAAACATCTTCCTGCTGCTAATAATGCAAACTGTTCCTGATTTACAGCTTCAAATACTTTACGTAATACCAATAACTTCAGGGTCAGTAGTGCCTGCAGAGCACAGCCTTGTTAATCAGTCAAAATGATTTCATGTGTTTTCTTAGAAGCATCAGAATGGGCAGAGGATTTATAGGTGGTATCATTTTATGTGCCACTGTGTTGTACAATATTGTCATCATGCGTTAAAACCAACAATGGTCTTCATTGATTTTAATCACAGTCATAACCGTCTCATTCTTCCTGCCTCTCCCCACACACACACAATAATAAAAGAAATCTGAAGGCATTTTATATGGTGACTTAAAATACTTTTAGTCATTATCAGTTTTTCAATGCTTTCATAGCCAACCACGATAAAAATGCCACTTCTCACAGATCATATGTCTTTCTCACTGAAATTCCAACTAGAAACACTTACGGCTATTGAAATGAGAACATTTTAAAGTTGTTGGGGGTTCTTATAAATAACCACCACCGAAGAGACTTATTTACCTCATTTTCCCCAGAGCATCTTGTTTGTGTAATTTTATTCAAGAAAGAGCTTACGTTTTACATGGTGATTCATTCACATATCAGAAATGCAATAAAAATCTCATAGCCAAGAATATAGACTTACAGCAAAGGAGCAAAGGAAGGATAAGCTTAAATTGAAACATGTCAGAGTAGATCAGAGGACCCTCCATCACCCTTGCAGGGAGCCAGATTTGCTTCTCCAATAGGGTTGCTTTAGGAAAGGAGAAAGTTAGGCCCCCATCTACAGCTGTCTCAGTGTGAAAAAAAGACATTCATTCACTTATTTAGCCAATCAATCATTTGTTCTTTCACTCTTTCAACATTTAGCCAACAAGCATACATGGAATCCCATTTACGTGCCAGGCACAGTGCTATAGGAAGATGCCAGAGGTCTCCATTTTAAGGTTTTCAAAGTCTAATGAGAAGGATAAATACTAATAATAGCAACATTAGTAATGTCTGCAAACTGGTAGCCCAGAAGAAGAGAGCTAGTGGTCAGCTCTGTTGGTAAGGAGTG
This sequence comes from Monodon monoceros, assembly GCF_005190385.1. Taxonomy (NCBI): domain Eukaryota; kingdom Metazoa; phylum Chordata; class Mammalia; order Artiodactyla; family Monodontidae; genus Monodon; species Monodon monoceros. Next base: position 96,976,145 of record NW_021703774.1, read on the forward strand.
GGTGGTGACCAGATCCGGTTTCCCAGAAAAGTCTTCCCAGGGACGTTTTCTTATTCACTGCAGTACGCTCAGTACCTAGCCTAGTGGTGAGTACATAACAGGCAGTTGTAGTTGACACAAACATGGCAGCTTGCTGTCTCACAGACATTCCCCTAGTAGCTACGTCGTGCATTTCTCCTACCTTGACCACCACCATCTATTTCTTCCTTAGCTGAATGATCCAAAATGTATAAACATTTTACCTGTACTGGATCAACCATAGGTACCCTATCTACTCATTGGTTCAGGAAGAAGCATATGACCCAAGCTGGAAAAACTAGGGTCCTTCCCTGTTACTCATTTATTCTTTTTTTTTAACTTTAGTTGGAAGAAGAGAGCCCTTTCCTTTCAGGTCCCTCACAGTCCATACCTGTACCTAGCATGGTGATAAACATTTAATGGGTTCTCAACATATATTTGTTGAAAAAAATGATTGCATGGTTGTGAAGTTGTTAGGTTATAAATCTGGAACTTGCAGTAATTAGGTTCTGTGACTCGTGAAGAAGCCCATTCTAGGAAAAGGATGTTGAGAGGCAGAGGAAAAGTGTGAAGAAGGAGAGAGAGTCCAAAATCATCTATAAACCCAGTCCTGCCGTCCCTAATACCCACTCAACTTCTTGTCTTTCCCATGAACATGTATCAATAAACTACTTCAAGTTATTGGCACCTGGGAGAGTACTAACACATTATTCAATAGGTACTTGTTGAAAGACTGACTGGCTGATGATTGAATAAATGAATTAATGAATGAACAGATGAAGCATATCTCTGCAGAGGGTACAACAAGCAGATATGCCACAACATGGCATGCTGGATATGGTATTTTAGCCCATAGCACATTTTTATCTTCTTACATGTATTGCAAAGGTCGTAAAGTGATAAACAACATTTCCCAGACTCCCTTGAAGATGGAATTCTGTTTGTGAATGATATACAGTCAATGAATGATATACAGGTATGGGAGGCTTGAAGGGATAACGTGTGACTGGGCATATTGTTGCTTCTACTGGTCTTGGTAATTAAAGTGGAAAGAAATACATGCTCTGAATCCTGAGTCTGGTCAAGATTCTTGGGTGTGACAGGCAGCTGTGTGGGGCAATGCATGGCTAATAGCAGCTTCCTTATTCTGACAGTCTGAAGCAGCACACTCTTAAAATTCTACAGTCTGCTGGGCTCCCCCTGAATTCCTCTCCTTTAGTCCTTCCTGGTGTTGCAGACACTGAGTTCCTTTCTGTTAAAACATCTAGAAAGTACACTGAATCCTGACTTATGAGCATGATATCTACAGGGAATTCTAAAAGGTTAAATAGGGTTGTAATACAGTGGTTCTCCAACGTGGTGGGTAGGGAACTTTGTCCCCCAGGGAACATCTTGGCTATGTCTGGAGACATTTTTTTTTTGGTCATAAGTCAGGAGGGTGGTGCTACTAGCATCTGGCATCTAATGGGTAGAGGCCAAGGATGCTGCTGAATATCCTACAATGCACAAGACATGAGGCCACACAGCAAAATTATCCAGCACCAAGTATCAATATAGTAATGCTGAGAAATCCTGGACTAAAGTCAATTTCAACAGGTTGCAGCTAGAGGAGTAGGCTCTTCATTATTGAACAAGACCAGATCGTAAAGAGTCACATATGGTGTTCAAAAGTATGAACAGATCTCTCTCTCTGACACCTCCCTATTGGTCTTCTACCAAGTTTAGAAGGTTTAAGGCTCTAAATTCTGGATTTTAATGTGTAAAACTGAAAAGATTGCATAATCATGAATTTTGACTATACAGACTAGTTCCTAAGAATGTTCTGGACTTAGTAAAAATTGCTTACAGTTATACTATAATCATTTCATTGTCTACAAATGCCTCCAGTCTGGAAGACCTATAGAGAGAGGTCATGCATGCTATCATTTTGGGAGCTGTTTGGAATTGTTATTAAACAATCTATGAAAGGACATTAATTTTAACTCAGCACATGGCTACAATGATCTGAAAAATTAAATGGTTTAAAGCACAAAAAAACAAGAAGAAGAGGAGAGCATAAAATTCCTCCTCTATGTTTACTCCAGCCCCACTATTTTTTAGTGAACACAAATGAACAAATCTTGAAGGAATTTGAGACTGTCCTGATTGTTTACCATGAAAACCATTCAAGGGTTAAAAGTTGGCTCCTCTTTGGTAATCTACAATCTCTGATCCTATTAAGTGGAATACAGAATGATGCCAGCACAATGAGAGACAGGACAGCTGGGACCAAGAGATTTAAGAAGCTACAAATAAAAACTAAAACAAAAAAAAGCATGTCAAAAGTGAACTTTTAAATATTCATTTTGACTGACGGAGTTTGCAGTGCTTTCTGTGCAGTGCAGATGGCTCAGGGACTCAGGGCAAACAAAGCAACAATATCTGAATAGTCACAGCTACTCAGCCATAATAGCTGAGGCCCAAAACTCCAGGGCTTTGAGATGATTCAACTAGGTCCCTTTACCTGCCAAATTCCATGGGATCTATGGAGCCTCCATCAGAAACATGAGGGTGAAAGGATTGTAGGAAACATGGGTTGTCTTTACTTCAATATCTACCTGGCATTTATCATTGGGGAATGACCTTTTAAACTCCAATTACAGATTCATTTATGATGAAAAAATGTTTATGAAGGAAAGGAGGGACCTACAAAATTTCTGAGACAGTTTGATCCAAAAACTTAAATTAACAAAATTAAGCAAATGGAAAATTGTGCCCATTGTATCAAGCAAAATTGTTAACTGATTACAGGGAATGGTCTGAGATGTTTAACTCTATGAAGCTACCTGTTTCTTTGTTAGAGACAGGGGTATGGCCTCATCACACAGAACTTATTCTCTGCATAATAGCTTGGAGAAAAGAAAGAGGCAAACCGCATCACTTACTGCCTATCTTACTATCAAGGAAGAGCTAATACTCATACAGGATAATAAAAAACAGTATTGAACTGCATCTTTGAACAATCAAAAATAACACAAAAACTGGAGTCCAAATAAAAGGCTAACAGGTTTTTCTGTAACAGGAGATAATTTTGCCATTTACAATGTATCAGAATGATAGACCAGACTTTTTATTCCACAGACATTTTATTGAGTGCCTACCATGTGCCATGCACTGTTTAGGTGCCCCAGAAACATGCACAAGTCAGTAAGAGAATGCCTTTGTTCCAAGTTTAGTAGCTAAGATAAAATAAGAAACAATATAATAAAAGTCTGTATATGGCATTTATAAAAGAGTTTCAAACAAAATTTCAGAGACTATATCAGCATGAGTTGGAAGATGTCAGGGAGAGTTTGATGGAGAGGGTAATAATGAAAGGTATCTTGAAGAACTGGAAAAATTTGAACTGACAGAAAGAGAAGAGAACCTTTTGTAAAAATAAGTCAGCAGTAACAAGAGAATAGAAACCAAGACACAGCTGGACATGTGCACAGATCAGTATGTAGTCTGGTTTAGCTGGAACTAATAAAACATGTAGGGAACTCATAAAAAAATAGGTCTAGAAGGGTTAAATCAGAGACACATGGACTTCTAGGGCTATAGCAGACTTTAGGGACCCTGGAGTTTAACTCATTTATCCTACAGTTGAGATAACAAAGCCTCAGAAAAGATGAAATTTACTTATGCCAGGTGATGCTGCAAGGTGATGATCCCAGTAGCCATGGATAAATGAATTTGTGCCTGCTAAATGTCCACTCCCGTTGTTTTTGCTATGGCATCTTGCAGGGTAATCTGGGTGTTCTTAATCACCAAGACAAGATGGTTGTACTAATTACTTTACTTTGGTAAATCTTAAAGGAACACTAAAGGTATTTTGAGAATGAAAATGACATCATTGAGAATGAATCTTGGGAAACAGAGAAAGGAGAGCAAAAGAAGCATTTTGTAGAGATATGAAGGATAGATTTAAAAAACAAATAAAAATAACAAGCTTAACCTCCCCAAGGTCTACTTAGATTACACATAGACATAAAAATTATCCTTCATATATTCTTTAACATAGCTTTGGCCAGTCTTTAACATAGCTTTGAGAATGTGCACTGGCAAACCTGTCGCAGAAATCGAAGATATTTAGATAATAGATGTGTAGCCCAATTGGTTATGAAGCTTTTTGCTTAAATACAGCTTGGTTTTAGTAATTTCTGATTCAGTCATAACCATATGAAAACCTTGGGTAAACAAATCACTCAAGAGAATTATGGGAGAATTCCAGCATTTATTAAAACAGTCATATTTCATAAACTGGAAGTTTGGGGAATAGAAAATAATACTTTTATTATAGTTTAAAAGAATCTTCACTGTGGATTCATAACATTCTCCAAAGCTTAATAACACACATGGTACATATGTACAGATACACAAAATATGTGCAATTTGTCTCTAATTTAAAAAGCAGTGAAAGAAATGTATTACCTAATTTAGAACTGGAACAGTTAAATAAAATAATTCCAGTCTAATCAAAATCATGCTTAAATATAATTTAATATCTATTTTGATTTTAATCTCAAAAATTAATTGCCTAATTTCTCTGGTCTTACCCAAAAGCAGATGAATGAATGTTTCATGTGAGGCCTTTCCCCTTAGAAACCCCTGAAAAAGCTCCCTTCACTCACGTACCAGGTTCAGTTACTAATATTCATGTCTTGCTTCTCTTTTGAAGATGTAGTATCTAAGGAAATATATTAATAAGCACTAATTTTAGGTATAACTGAAATGAACATTAAAAAGCTTGAGAAACTTTTAGACCATGATTTCGCTGAGGAATCTCGAGACTAGAATAAATGTATTCATCATTTTAATAATAGATGCCATTTACTAAGTGCTTACTATAGTAAGTGTTTTGCATGAATTATCTCAATTAGTCCTTAAAACAATTATGTGAAGTAGATAGTTATTGCCTCCTTCAAAAGACTAAGTTGCCCAGAGTCACTCATATTGTAACCAGGTTTCATCTGGCTTCAAGCTCATTCTCCATTCAAACCATAGCCACACTGACTCCCATCAAAATGTTAATGGTCAGAGATGATTCAGTTGCAAGGAGAAGAAACACACTCAAGACAGCTTGGGTAGAAGGGATTTAATGGGGAAGATGAGGAAACTTTGTGGAAAGGTCTGATGGTGAGAAAGATCATGGAATGTTCAAAGAATGAAAGAGACATAGTATGGCTGATAAAGAGGGGTGGAAGGAACACGGGAGAAACCTGGAGAGTGGACAGCAGCCACATCAAGGAAGGCCTTGTCAGTCATGCATTCAGAACATGCATTTGGTGGAGAGTTAGGCACATAGCATAGTGATTAAAATCATAGACTCTGGAAACAGCCAGATCTAGATTCAAAACCCAGCGTCCCTCTAAACTGGCTGTGTAATCTTGGATAGTTACCCAATTGTATAAGCAATACTTCCTTTGGTAAAATGGACACAGAGCAGCTTTCTTAAAGGTTGTGTGATGATTAAATAAGATAATGCATATAAAGCACTTATCACAAGGTACACATAATAGAGGCTTACGTTACTGATTATTATTATGTAGCCTTTTCATTATACTTGATCTGGTGTCAGACCTTCCATGATATACGCAAAAACGTTTTTCACAAGCATATCTCTCAATAGACCCTCAAGAAGAAACTTCCACTAAAAGGAAACTTTTGTCACCACCATCAAACATTTCTTCTACATGAACTCCCCTATGTCATTTTTCATGTTAGTTGCCATTTTCACTCAACAATGATTTACTGAACATGCACTGTTTTAGACACTATGCTAGGCATTATGGATGTACGGATAATTAAAAAATGTTTTCTAACCTGGAGGAGGTTGCATGATAAAGGGGTAGAAGAAATGAAATGGCTGCTACATGTTATCATTTTGTATTGGGAAAGAAAAAGCAAGACTTTCAATGGGTATTTATCACATTCCAAGCAAGGTATTACATGTTTCTGTGCATTGTTATCAGATCTTAGTCCTTATCAGAACTTTGTGAGTACATTTTTTTCCCCTAATAATAGAGAAGGAAAACAAGCTCAAATAACTTGCTCAAGTTCATGCATTTTCTAAGATGGCAATTCACCATTTAAACTCTTACTCTAAACCCAAGCTCTTCCCACCTGCAGTGCTTTTTTACCAAGTCTCCAAACTGTACTAGTTTCACTTTATTAAAATAAGGACCAGAAAGTTATCTTTGGGTTTAGCAACAAGGAATTCATTGGTGACCTTGATGAGAATAGTTTAGTGAGTGGAAAGAAAATGCTAGCGAAGGAGAGAATGGATACAGTAGTTGGAAGGGTATAAAGTTGGGGAAGATACTGTTTTAGTCTTTACTTTATTAGATCTCTCTATAGCAATGGACACTCATCTCTTCTTCCTTTTCACAAGCATTTTTTTTTCTTTGAACACTATGTCCCAGACTCTGAGGGTTCCTCTTTTGCTGCTTATCCTTTAAATGTTAGAGTTCTGGGGTACTTTGAATTCATGCTCCTATAAGATGACTTAGCCTGAGCCCTATGTGAGATCTTATTTAATCTTCCCAGCAATGTTTTGAGACACTTGTCATTGACCCTATTTTACTGTTGGGTGAAAAAAAAAAACCTGAAGCTCAGAGGAGGTAGTTTACCTAACCAAAGTCATACAGGTAATAAGTAATGGGTATAGGATTAGGACAAAAGTCAATCTGACAGCAAAGCTCATAACATACTTTCTACCCAACTATATTTTCAGGAGCCCTTAGGGCATGAGATTAGACATGCGTCATCTACTTGAGATTCTCAGGACTCAGGCTGGTCCCCAGCCTCTATGTTTACCTCTGCAAGTCATGGAAGGTTAGTTCTCAACTGGCACATTCTAAATATAAGGGGCTGGGGGTGGGGTCAGAACTTCTTGAATTTCTGCTCAAGCTAGCCCTGAAAATAGCCAAAATTTATAGAGATTAAGAGCCAGCAGTTTATTCCCACATAAAAGCTCAGACCCGGCTTCCAGACAACTGCAAATCCTTAACTCTTGAAAGGAGAATGAAACAAAAGACACCAATCTGCTCCTGCTTGACTGTTGAATCTAAAAGTCATTTATAAATCTGCCACATGTTGCAAATCTGACAGTAAGCTGTTCAGAGTTACTTTTGAAGGTGAAAAAAATTACCAGTTCATCAAAATGTTTGAGCAGCCTTGCCCAGTCTCCTCAGTGATAATAGATGATCTAAAATCCAAACTATTATCTCCCTGGGTAATCATGTGCACCCATGGTGTTAACAGTAATATCTCCTCCACCTCTGGCATGCTTCCCACAGATATTGCTGAAAAATCTTTTTAATAATATATTTTATTTAACCTAATGTATCTAAACACACATATTACTTTTGATTTGCAAAGGCATGAGGTGTTAAGTGAAATAGTACGTGGAATATAAGATGGTTTCTACAATAGGCTATTTTAGAAGCTTTAATTTTTCTTGCCTTTCTTGGTTTCCACTGTAATGATTAGAATAAAACAGGGACACTTTTCAGTGATAGAATTAAGACCTCTCTTCAGAGTAAATCCTTCTTTACTTTGCCTCCTTTCAAGTACATGAGAAGAGCTGCTAGGAGAGTTTATTTAATCACTTGGCATATGTCATGTTAACTCAAGGAAAAAGCAAAGTGCCTGAAAAGCCAGGATAAACTGTGCATAACTTTTTTTCCCCCTCACGAAATCTGGTTCCAAAAAAACCCATCTTTACTGCCTGAGGCTAATATGTAAGTTAGTGAGAGATTAAGGTCTGGTTTTTATAGCATTTTATGTAGTATTTGACAATCCATAGGGACCTTGCCTATTAGTCCTTTACAGATGTAAAATGTAATTTTAAATTTCACTTCATCATGGTAATAGGCTATATACACTTCCTTTCTAAAGCCTGCAGACCATCCTGTCACCTTAGGGAGCCTCCAACAACCTGACTTAATCACTTCTTGGTGACTCATTGCAACCTGTCCACTCTTGTGAAAATATATAAATCCTAATTATTTTTAAAGGTCTTTTCTAGGATGAGGTTGATTTCTTGTACACACTCAAGCTAAGCATACACAGAAAAAATAGGTAGGAAGAGATTCTTTTTCTCTGAAGGATTGGATTATTTTATATATTCTCTCCTCTGTCCCTCCTTCTCATTTGCAGTAAAGACTCTGATAGAGAGACCCTTCCTGCAGGAAGGCAGCCAATCAGCCAAATCCCTAATAGAGAAAATAAATAGTGATAATTGCTTATAGCGTGATGCTAATGTACATACAATGTGGCTACCAGGGCACAAACCCTCCCAAGCAGTAGGTAATTTGGTCAGTCAGTTGCTAGATAGATGAAACTATTTTTGTTAACATTTTGTAGATGAGGATAGAGAAACTCAGAGAAACTCAAGGCTAATTCTTGGCAAGAGTTGACATTGGGTCTTCCAGTATTTAGTTAACATATCTCTCCAATATATCTCACTGCCATTTAAATTGTTAAATAATTTTCATACCTCTTAGACAGGTCATATCTTGCCCCTATTGAAGTTACATCTCATTTAATCAAATAATTCAGTTAACCGGGACATGATCATTGCTATTTAACAATTCATACTAAGGCATTTGTTATTTCTTCTCGCGTGAAACTCTATGCTGACTACTGCATGTTCCTTCTCATGGAGGAGCTAGAAGAGACAGCCCCTTTACAACTCTCATTGTTCCCAGCTAATGGCCTAGGATTGTGATGATCTTAGGTTAGATTCCTCCCAGGAGTCTGTGGATTCCACAGCCGCATCTGGAGCTCAGATAAGCCATTTTAGAGATGGACCACATTATGCAATCTTGAAACTAAGGTTTACTAGTCCAGCCTGTGCTCCATCATAATATCGTGATTTCCTGGACCACCTACTATAAATATAATATCAATTTACAGATTGCAAAATTAGAATCTCACCCCATCTAGCCAACCTAACTTTCCAAATGTCAATACCTCAAAATCCATCTTGAGTTTCTATAGAGTTACAGAGTTTCTATAACAGAATTCTAATATACACCTAAGAGGCTGATGGAAGGAATTCTCTATTTTTTTCTAATTTGCTTTTTTAAATGTGAATGCATTGTAACTTGCAGCTGAATACTTCCATAAAGATAATTACATATGGCAAGACAGAAAAACTTTTTGAAAAAAAATTCCCTTGAATATGTGCCTGAATTCATTTACAACTGTTGCTGCTTTAAACACTTCAGGCAGAATAAGTGGATGGCACTAAACAGCTTAGCTGCAATTATTATGGAATGTCTGAGGTATAATTTCCCCTGCGGTTTTGTTAGGCGTACAAAATTCATAATTCTGATTTGTGGCAGGTACTTATTACCCATCACAGGTGGGGATATGCAAATATTATTCTAGTAGAGGTGAACAGCCTTTATTTCAGTATTCAGCTATTAATGAGATTTGTGAGTCTGGTACTCTGGGGCCATTTAATTAATTAGATGGTACAGATAAAATATAAATTGTTTTGTAGGCTACACAATTCCTGTCCTAGGAGGTGTAAAACTGAGGCTAAATGAACTTAGTGCAGATTGATTTGTTGTTTTTTATATAGCTCCCAGTAAATGTAAATCCTGCTCATTATTTTACTGTATTAATTCCACTCATAATCTTCATATTCTCCGAGTTTCATTAAAATAGATGTTGTGTACTTGACTGTTTTGTTAAGGGACTTTATCACTTAATCTCCATGTCCTTGGTAGTAAGCATGTCCTGTGTATACAGAAAGAATGTATCTACAGTAAACTTTTTGAAAATTTTTCATGTTCTTGAGTAAGAATGTTTTAATAATTTATACTATTATGTATGAGGAAATAACATCTGCTAAAATAAATCCTGGGAAATTGCATGATATTTAATAAGAGTTTTATTGGGGTTGGTCAAAAAGTAATGCAACCTACACAACTACCTGCACATAAGGAGAATAATTTCCCAGGCATCTGATACCTCAAGGAAGTGAGAAGTTTACAGTTATATGGACAATGACACATGAGTTTAACTGCCATGTTGCTTTTGTATATCTGGCATTGGATGCCTAGCAGTCTACAATAAGGAGGTGGGATCTTTTCTTGACATAGTGGGAAAAGTCATTGTGAGTGATCGTGCTGTCTGTCATGGGTGTGTTATCATAGAGTGGTGCTGTTTGTGCTGCATATTTGCCATTTTTGGTTTATATCTTTGGTGATAACTCAATTAAAAGTCTTTAATCCTATTGTTGATTACCCTTAATTTGGCAATTAAGAACAAAAATGCACATATTTTGTTTCATTTAGAAGATACTTGATTGAAGTTATTAAACAGCATAGCAGTTCCCATCTTCTAATAAAAGATTTGGACATGTTTACTCCTATTTTACTTTGAAACTAGAAACTAGAAAGTAATTATGCAGATAAATGACTGAATATTTTTTCTGAGTTAAAGTTGGACTTATCTTAAATTTCAGTTTGGGGTTAAATACTAATTTCTTCTAACCTTCAAGACTTCATCTAAAGTTGAAATTTGGGCTAACCATAATAGTTTCTCTATTCTTTGAGTACTATTTTCTATCTTCTGCCAGCCTCCCTGCACTCTCCAACTCTTTTCATTTCTTAATGAAAAGCAAGCATATTCTCAAAAGAAACATTCTTTTAACACCTTGAATAAATAAAAGGAGGGGTACATAAGAAAATGTAAGAACTGGAGAACAATTTCCCAATGGGATTTAATAACCACATTTAAAATAATTGCAAAAGCAGAAGCCCACACATCATGTTGACAACCTTGAATGCAAAGCAAAATACTTAAATGTGCAGATCTGAGAGCTTTGCATTCCAGGTCACCTTTCAGAAAATGTAGTTTCAAGAAACTTCTGTTAATCTCTATAAAAAGCCAGGAAAACAATTTTTATTAATTTGAGAAGAGATTTATAAGGTGTTACAACCATGTATTCTACATCTCCAAGGGAAAAAAATTTAAATGAAGAGTGATAATTATTCAGATTCAAAACATGTTATAGAGGCCAAGACAAAATTCAACAATTAGAAAAATATTATTAGCAGAAAAATAACAAGGGAATTATATACTGGAAAGGTTGGTCAAGACAATGCTACTGAAATATTTAAGTGGTTTACACAGATAATAATGAGATGCACTATTAACGGTGTATTTCCTGTGAAATTAAATTCTTTTGAATTTGCAAACTTCAGTAGTTAAAGTGGCGGGCTTCCCTGGTGGCACAGTGGTTGAGAGTCCGCCTGCCAATGCAGGGAACACGGGTTCGTGCCCCGGTCCAGGAAGATTCCACATGCCGCAGAGTGGCTGGGCCCGTGAGCCATGGCCGCTGAGCCTGCGTGTCCGGAGCCTGTGCTCCGCAATGGGAGAGGCCACAACAGTGAGATGAAGTTAAAGTAGCTATAAATAGTAGAACCTAGATTACTGTTGTAGAAACAATTTGAGATCTATTATTAACCCTAATTTGATAAATATATATTTTTTATATATAGGAAAATAGAGAAAATAATGATGGAAAAAATGTACACAATATTAAATGTTAAGATTAGTTTTTGCTTTTTTCTTCTATGTTATACTCATGAAAATATTTCAGACATATACATAATATTCTATATTATGCAGGTTTCTCCAAGTTTCATGCCTTTGGTAGCACAACTACTCAATACCTCTGCAGTTGGTGTATTTGAAGAAAATGGAAATATCGCCTCCATTCTGATTCTTTGGAGAACATTGACGAGGTCACATGAAAGGCACTGGATGTGTGGATAGGAGATAATGAGATGTGCTCTTATTGAAGAACTTTTGGGTGGAGATCAGGACCTGAACTTACCTTTCTGAGCTCAAAAAGGAGTTGAACTGAGTGGCAAATAAGTGGCTCTATGCATATGTCAAAAGAGTAAACTTTAATGGAGGCAAACTAAGAAAAAGAGAGCATCAATCAGGATGTTAAAGGGAAACTTTGTAAACTTTGTTACAAATTTATGACATATCTTTACTGAAGGAGATAGGGAAAAAGGAAGCTGACCTACATAACTTTGGAAAATGATGTTTTAACTTTAAAGCGAAACTTAAAAAAAAAAAAGGTAAAGAGACTTTAAGGCTAAAGACAAAAAGGAACTGGAAATAAACACTGTACTTTAGTTGGTATTTTTTTTTTCTCATGGGAGTTCAAGTTGGCAATTCTGAAAAGGCTTTATGTGTGTATTGAGTTTGGATAAATAAGTGAGGTTGGATAGTGGGTGCTAGGTTTCTCACTGTTGGAGAAAGACATTACAGATAAGCAAGAGGGGAATGCTAGAATAAACTCCATGGTACTGGATCAGAGTTGGAGACATCAGTGTGAACTCATGTCTAGCTTAATACTGACACAGATAGTAGATATAGATACAACCATAGAAATGTATATATACATAAATATCTATACTTGTGTTACTTAGCTCTGTTTGTTGAGAGGTCCTAGAAGCAATGATACCCCACTATCAATGAGCACACACAGCACCCAGATCTTGGTTTCTAAATACCATTTTAATCAAAGTAACAGTGGGTTCCGAGAGAAATAATTGATTCTAGATTTGGGGCAGGAAAATACAAGATGAGTCTCAAATATGTAGCAGTGACAGAAGGTAAGAAAGTGAGCAAAAAAACCAATCATGTAAAAGGGACAAAGAAGTCAACGGAAAGAACTCTCAATGGCAAAAGCTGGAACAATTTAAACTACAAAATAAATAATATAAAATAAATATTCATGAGTCCATACTGATATAAATAAATAAAGACTAATCTTCCTTTCAAGACTATTACAAATAATTATGCTTAATTATCCCAAATAATCTTCGTCAACAGGTGGAACATAATCCCCCATTACTGCTCTTTCTCCTTGAGAGTGGGATAGGGTTTCAAAGGTTAGTGCATGGATAAGGAAAATTGGTACTAAAAAAAAGCCTGGTCAACATTACCTTAACCAAGTGTTGACCTTTAAACAGTGGTGTTGTGGGCACCTCCAGTACCAGTGGATATGTGTGATGAGAAGAACACTTCACCACTTTGGTATTCTTCCAATAACCCATAACCCACATCTAATCATGAGGAAAAGCAGCAGATACAACCAAAACTGAGGTAAAGGAAATACATATGGTTTTTGTCTCTAGTTTCTGGCACAGAGGTCCGAAAACCCTTGGAATTTCCTAAGTGTTAGGAATATCTTCTGTCATTCATTAGGAGTCCTTTTTGAGCGCACCTGAGTTTACGCTAATGAGACAAATTAGGGTGGGGCTCCTCAATAGCCTGGGGTGGGCTTGTCCCAAGAAAGACCAAACGTTTAGATGGTTGGGACTTTCAGTCCTACTTCCGTGATCTTTGGGAAGAGGAGGGAGGCTGGAGGTTAAATTAATCACCAAAGGCAATGATTTAATCATGCACATCTATGTATTGAAGCCTCCATAAAACCCTAAAAGGATGGGGTTCAAGAGCTTCCACTTTGGTGAACAAGTGCAAATGCAGAAAGTGCAACTTGTGCAAAGAGCATGGAAGCTCTGTGCCCTTTCCACACAACTTTCCCTAGGCATCTCTTCCATTTGGCTGTTCCTGAATTATATCTTTTTCAATAAGCTAGTAATTGTGAAAGGAAAATCAAAATGGAGTCAATATTGTTAAGAGAGGTCTCTAAAATGGATCTGGGAGGCCATTAAGGAAGTGTGTCTTATACACATCTCAGTCTGGCTGGAACCTTACCTTTTGCACTGATGAAGTCATCCAAAACATCTGCCAGAAACTCATGACAAACTATCTACTTATGGAACCCTTACCCTAATACAAATCATGATTCGTTTTGGATAAATTTTTTTAATTTTATTTTATTTTTGTGGAAGTACAGTTGATTTACAGTGTCATGCCAATCTCTGCTGTACAGCAAAGTGACTCAGTTATACACATAGAGACATTCTTTTTTTAATATATTATTTTCCATTATGGTTTACACAGGATATTGAATATAGCTCCCTGTGCTATAGAGTAGAACTTTGTTTTTTATCCATCCTATATATAATAGTTTGCATCTGCTAATCCCACACTCCCAGTCCTTTCCTCTCCCACACCCCTCCCCTTTGGCAATCATAAGTCTGTTCTCTATAGGACAAATACTTTTTGACTCGTACCAGAGCCAATCACAACTCTTGCCAGCCAACTTTTAACAATCTCATGGCTTTTTGTCTTTATAAACTCCTGACTCTTTCTCTTCCCCAGTATAGTTTTTTGGGGTTACTGGACTCTGTGTCTCCTGAATTGCAATTCTTAAGACCCTGAATAAACTTTTTATTATTTGCAGCCTCCTACATCCTTTTCTGGCTGACATAATGTAGTAAGCAAATATTTCTCTGAGTTCTGTGAACCACTCTAACAAATTAATGAAACTGAAGGAGAGGGGTCATGGGAACCTCCAGTCTATGGTTCATGGGTCAAAAGCACAGGTGACAACTTGGACTTCAATTGGCATCTGAAGTGGGTGAGGTGGTGAGTCTTGTTGGATTGAGCCCATAATCTGTGGGATCTGATGCTTTCTCCAAATAGATATTATCAGAATTGAATGAATTGCTTGGTGTGCTGATGGAAAAAACACACATTGGAATACCTGACTGATACCTCTCAAAACTGTCAGAGTCATGAAAAGATGAGGAAAGACAATAAACTGTCACAGACAGACACTAGGGAGACAAGACAACTAATGCAATGTGGTAGAGTTTGAGCAAGAAAAAAAATGAGGTAATATTATATGGTCATTAGATTGGGTCCTGAAAGAGAAGAAACAGCATTCACATACCTCCTAAAAAAAAGTTTGTATATATTATATAATATTTTAAATTCACAACCAGTTATTTGTAATGTTATATACACTTTTAGGATTTTTGCCGGTTTTTGAAAAATATCTTTCAAGTTATTTCCTATATGAGCTGTAAAATTTCAGGACATATTTAAGTGTTCTCAGGCAGTGACTAATCTTAAATACTCTTGCAAACATTTGAAAGTTGAATTGAAAAGCATTAGAAGCATTCTTAGAAGTCATTTTTACTCCGGAACAGTTAGTAATTGAATTATACGAGGAGGTGACTACAAACTTCATAAATATATACAGACTCCAGAGATCCATACTAAGTGTTTCTTCAATTTTCCTGTTGTCAGATCCCCCCAGAATGCCCACAGGAATATGAATGCTCCTCTATGCATGGACAAATGTGTTAAGGGTGAGGGTCAGGGAGTGGATAGTCAGTAAGGAAAGAGACTGATTGTAGTTAAAGTTTCATACTTTGCAAATTTTGTGAAAATATATGACAATACAAAGGTAGTGTTAAGTTCCTTCCAAGCCCTAACATCTGACTCTACTAAGATAACAAGATTTAAATTTGGACTTAAGAGTAGTAAGGAAATTCTCCAGGCCATAAGCCTATGTAGCATGTTTCAACCAGATAGCCAACCACTGGAGCATCAATATTGTCCCAGCTAATAATCAAATGGTAATCCATGTCTCAGTTATCTCCTTGTATATATTGATTTATTGTATACCTTTCCCTCAGGAACAAAGAGGGAAAGGATGGGATGGAGGAGGGCAGAAAAGGAAGTTTAGGAAGCTCTGGGCAGACTACCCGGTCATAATAAAATCTAATACTTATTTTTAAAACACTTATGCAGTATATCTCTGTTCTATGTACTATTCTCAGTGCTTTATAAGTGTGAATTCATGTAATCTTCATAACAACTCAATGGGTAAGTACACTTATCATCCCTTTTTCAGATGAGGAAACTGAGGTACAGAGGATAAATTTGCCCCCTTCACAAAGTAAGTAAGGCAGAACAAGAATTTGAAGATTGTAAATCTCACCCCCATGCTGTGACTTTTTTAGAAAGATGGAAGAAAACAGGGGGAATATGAATGAAACAGAGTAGCAGTTATAAAGTTATGAACAGTGAAGGGAACCTGGCACCCAGATATTGTTTATTAGCCAATAAATTCCCAGGAGAATTTGATCGCCTTTGGATGGGTCATGCATTTCAATTTGTTGTCTTCACAACTCTTTGATACATTGACTTGTCACTTAACATATTTAGATTGCTTGTCTGGCCTCTGAAGAAAATGAAATAAAAGGTTAGAATGAGAGAGCAATGGAAATAAGAAAAGAAATGAGAGTCCAAAAAATGAGAAAAGAAGAAGGAAATATGAAAAAGCACATAGACGAAAAGTGGATGATAGGGAAGCAGGCCTGAACTAGATGGCCAGCCACATATATCCACTAATAAAATGTTACAGTAAAAAAGAAGGAGAGCACATCTTTATAGTGCTTTATTTTAAAAGAATAGAAAGAGTGGAGAAGGAACCAAAGATAGACTCTGTCCTCCCCTCCTCTTGCTCAGTTTAGAGTAGCTCTATAGATACTATAGATGCATTTCCAGCAATAGAAATAATTCCCTCCAACATTTATCCAATCCTCTCTGGGACTCTGATTCAGACTTTAGACCAATTGAGTGCTTTTGTGTTTTGGACCAACGTACAGTCATCTGGAAAGGATTCTCTGAGCCACAATTAGTAATTCATTGGTCTGAAATCAAATCTTCTTCCAAATGAAGTAGAAGATAACCCAGGCTTTCATCTGCTAGAGCACATCTTTTTTTAAGTGACAAGCAGCCTTACCTTTAAGACCCATCAGAACTGGAGTAAGTGAAGGAAGGGAATAAAAATAAGTTACAAAGAAGATTAAAAATTCCTAGCACTTTAGGCTCCACATCCACATCTAAACATGAAGAAATCCTGGTCTTGGACATACACATATTTGGCATGAGAACTTGGATTTCTTCTTTTACTGATGTTTGTTCAGTCTTTCAAAATGACAATATGAGAAAGCCTTGGTAAATTAGTTTATTTTGGAGATTTGTTAAGAGCCTGTTCACTGATGGAACAGTACATGGAAAACATTTAAAATCATGAAGAGTCACACCAAAAATAAACAACTCTCAGCCCTGACACCCTTAGCAAAGCTACTAAAGAAAAGGCAAGTGTTTTCACCATTCTCTGAGGTTAGGCAAAGCAGGAATCGGCTGCAAGAATAAGGGGATGTGCATCATGCATGCAAGTGACCCTTCCTTAGGCTTATTAGGAGACCTGAGTAAAAGGCTCTTTGGAAAAGCCACCTGTGAAAGTTCAAATCCTAGCTAACTCAAGCCTTTTCTGCCTTCTAAAGTTCAACACAATCTCCCGATTTCTTCAATGTCTTCTGCAAAATTAGAATAACAGGATATTGTAAAGTGTTGTGCTGGGTCACTATGAAAATAACTAGCTTTTAATAGAGAAAATAGTTGTGACACTCTTGCCCCAGAAGGCTAGCTTGAAAATAAACATCAACCACGCTGGTTGCAAAGAATATTTTATCTCACTGAATTCTTCTTTAATCAGGGTTGTTTTCTACCCCCTGGATTCCTGCATTAAAAACAAAGGAAGCTAGATTTTGTATGAACAGAGTATTTACATAGCAGGGGACACGGGTTCGTGCCCTGGTCTGGGAAGATCCCACATGCCACTGAGCGGCTGGGCCCATGAGCCATGGCCGTTGAGCCTGCGCGTCCGGAGCCTGTGCTCCACAACACGAGAGGCCACAAAAGTGAGAGGCCCACATACTTCAAAAAAAAATAAATAAATAATAATAATAATTTTTAGAGAAGTTTTAGGTTTTTAGCAAAATGGAGTAGAAAATACAGAGTTTCTAAATATCCCTTACCCCCACACACTCATAGCCTCCCTCACTATCAATATCTGGAACCAGAGTAGTACATTTGTTATAATCAACGAGCATGCATTGATACATCATTATCACCCAGAGTCAATACTTTACATTAGGGTTCACTCTTGGTGATGTACATTATATGGGTTTTGATAAATGTATAATGACACATATCCACCATTATAGTATCATACAGAATAGTTTCACTGTCCTAAAAATTCTCTGTGCTCTTGCTTTCTTACCTCCAACCCCTGGCAACAACTGATTATTTTAGTGTCTCCATAGTTTTGCCTCTCTAGGATGTCATATAGTTAAAATCATATAGTGTGTCGTCTTCTCAGATTGTTTTTTGCACTTACTGATAGGCATTTAAGAGTTTTCTGTCTTTTCATGATTTGATAACTCATTTATTTTTACTTTTGAATAATATTCTATTGTCTGGATGTGCCATAGTTTAGTTATCCATTCACCAACTGAAGGACATCTTGGTTGCTTCTAGGTTTGGATTTATGAATACAGATGCTCTAGACATCTGTGTATAGGTTTTTGCATGGACATAAGTTTTAAACTCCTATGGCTAAGTACCAAGGAGTATGATCGTTGGATTGTATGGTAAGAGTATGTTTAATTTGGTAAGAAACCATCAAACTGTCTTCCAAAGTGGCTGTACTATTTTGCCTTTCCTCCAGCAATGAATGAGAATTCCTATTGTTCTACATCTTTTCCAATGTTTGTTGTGGTTAGTATTCTGGATTTTGGCCATTCTAATAGGTGTGCAGTGTTATCTCATTGCTGTTTCAATTTACATTTTCCTATTGACATAATATGTGGAGCTCTGTTATAAACTTATCTGTCATCTGTATATCTTTTTCAGTGCGATATCTGTTCAGGTTATTAGCTAATTTTTTAGTCTGGTTGTTTGTCTTCTTATTGTTGAGTTTTAAGAACTCTTTGTATATTTTAGATAACAGTCCTTTATCAGATGTGGCCTTTGCAAATATTTTCTCCCAATCTGTGGACTGTCCTCTCATATTCTTAACAGCGTCTTTCACAGAACAGGCATTTTTAATTTTAATGAAGTCCAGAGTATTAATTATTTCTTTCATGGATCCTGCCTTCACTGTTTTTTTTGTGGTACGCAGGCCTCTCACTGTTGTGGCCTCTGCCGTTGCGGAGCATAGGCTCCAGACGCACAGGCTCAGCAGCCGTGGCTCACAGGCCCAGCCGCTCCGCGGCGTGTGTGATCTTCCCGGACTGGGGCACGAACCTGTGTCCCCTGCATCAGCAGGCAAGCTCTCAACCACTGCACCACCAGGGAAGCCCTTCACTGTTGTATTTAAAAAGTCAGCACCAAACCCAATGACATTTAGATTTTCTCCTATGTTAAATTCTAAGAGTTTTATAGTTTGCATTTTACATTTAGTTCTATGATTCATTTTTGAGTTAATTTTTGTGAAAGGTCTAAATCTGTGTCTAGATTCAATTTTTTTTTAAATAAATTTATTTACTTATTTTTGGCTGTGTTGAGTCTTCGTTGCTGCATGCAGGCTTTCTCTAGTTGTGGCGAGTGGGGGGGCTACACTTCCTTGCAGTGCTTCTCATTGCAGTGGCTTCTCTTGTTGTGGAGCACGGGCTCTAGGCACGCAGGCTTCAGTAGTTGTGGCACACAGGCTCAGTAGTTGTGGCACACAGGCTTAGCTGCTCTGTGACATGTGGGATCTTCCTGGACCAGGGCTCGAATCCATGTCTCCTGCATTGGTAGGCGGATTCTTAACCACTGCACCACCAGGGAAGTCCCTAGATTCAAATTTTTGCATGTGGTTATCCAGTTGTTCCAGCACAATTTGGTGAAAAGACTATTTCTTGTCCATTTTACTGTCTTTACTTCTTTGTCAAACATCAGTTGACTATATTTATGTGGGTCTATTTCTGATTCTCCATTTTATTCCACTGATCTGTTTGTCTATTCTTTCACCAATAACACACTGTTTTGATTGCTGTTGCTTTATAGTATGTCTTGAAGTCGAGTAGTGCCAATTTTCTGATTTTATTTTTCTCCTTCAATATTGTGTCAGTAATTCTGGATCTTTTGCCTCTCCATATAAACTTTAAAATCACTTTGTTGATATCCACAAAATAACATTGGCTTTTTGAATGGGATTGAATCTATAAACCAATTTGGGAAGAACTGAAATCTTGATAATATTGATTCTTCCTATTCATGAACATGGAATATCTCTCCATTTATTTAGTTTTTCTTTGATTTCTTTGAACAGCTTTATGGGTTTTTCTTATATAGAACTTATATACATATTTTGTTTGACTTATACCTCAGTATTTCATTTTAGGGGTTGCTAATGTAAATGGTATTGTGTTTTCAATTGCAAATTCAAATTGTTCATTGCTGGTATATAGGAAAGTGATTGACCTTTGTATGTTAACCATGTATTCTGCATCCTTGCCATAATCATTTATTAGTTTGAAGAGAATTTTTTGTCAGTTCTTTAGATTTTCAACATAGAATCATGTCATCAGCAAGCAGATAGTCCTATGTCTTCCTTCCCAATCTGTATACCTTTATTTCCTGTTCTTGTTTTATTGTATTAGATAGGACGTCCAGTACAATGTTAAAAGGAGTGGTGAAGGGGAACAACATTGCCTTGTTCCTAATCTTAGTGGGAAAGCTTCTAGCTTCTCATAATTAACTGTGATGTTAGCTGTAGGGCTTTTATGGATGTCACTTATCAAGTTGAGGAAGTTGCCCTCTATTCCTAGTGCACTAAGAGTTTTTATCATGAATGGACATTGGATTTTGTCAAATGATTTTTCTACATCTATTAATATGATCATGTGATTTTTTTCTTCTTTAGTCTGTTGATGTGATGTATTACATTTATTTATTTTTTTAACGTGAAACAAATTTGCATACTTAGGATGAATTTCAATTGGTTGTGACATAGAATTCTTCTCATACGTTGTTGGATTTGTTTTGCTAATATTTCATTGAGAATGTTTGCATCTACTTTTATGAGAGTTATTGGTCTACAGTTTTATTTTCTTGTAATGTCTTTGACTTGTTTTGCTATTAGAACAATGCTGACCTCATAGCATGAGTTATGAAGTATTCCATCTGCTTCTATCTTCTAAAAGAATTGTTAAAAATCAATATAATTTCTTCCTTAAATATTTGGTAGAATTCATCAGTGAATCCATTTGGGCCTGGTGATTTCTGTTTTGGAAGATTATTAATTATTGATTCAATTTCATTAATAGATAGAGCCCTACTCAGGTTGTTTTTTCTTCTTGTGTGAGTTTTGCAGATTGTGTCTTTCCAGAAATTGGTCCATTTCCTCCAAACTATCAAATCTGTAGGCTTAAGTTTGTTCACAGCATTCTTTATCATCCTTTTAATGTCTATGGGGTTTGTAATGATGTCCCCTCTTTCACTTCCGATATTAGAAATTTCTGTCTTCTCTCTTTCTTTTTTTCTTTAGAAATCCTGGTTAAAAACTTACCAGTCATTAATTTTTTCAAATAATGAGCTTTTGGTTTTTGTTGATTTTCTCTATTGATTTCCTGTTTTCAGTTTCATTGACTTCTACTCTAATTTTAATTATTTATTTTCTTCTGCTTACTTCAGATTAAATTTGCCTTCTTTTTGTAGTTTCCTGAAACAAAAACTTGATTATTAACTTTTAGTTTTTTTCTTTTCTAACATATTCATTCAATCTATAAATTTACCTCTAAGCGCTGCTTTTTTGCATGTCCGAAATTTTGATAAGTTGTATTTTAATTTTAATTTGGTTTAAAATATTTTTAAATTCTCTTGAGATTTCTTCTTTGACCCCAGTGTGATTTAGAAATGTGCTGTTTAATCTCTGAGTATTTGGTGATTTTCTAGCTATCTTTCTGTTATTAATTTCTGGTTTAATTCCATTGTGGTATGAGAGCAGACAGGTTGCTCTATTTTTCAATGTGCTATATATTTGCCTTACCTTTCCATTCTTCAACACCTGAAACATTTCATTACCATTTCATTATCATTTCACCTCTATTTTCAGTCTTGTGTCATATTCTAGAGGAAGTAATTCTTGGTTCCAGGTCCTCCCATTCAATCACTCCTCTGTTGTCCCATTTTATTCCTCACATTTTTTTGAGTGGCTAGTAACATAAAAAATGATTTAAAAAGAAAAAGAAAAAAAACTCAAGAAGATGAAACATAAAACATACATATGTACACGGATCTTAATATGTCTAAAAGTTGTTGCAGACTCTTTAGCTATAGTACTGACAATACTGATGTGGAGGGCTATACATTAGTATTGCCCATAGTCACTTATTTTCTCCAGACTAAAGTGAATAAGCAACTGAAACAGCACATATTTCTTCAACCACACTTACTGTACCATTATCACAAAGGCCTACATCATTCTGAAAATATCTTAACACTTTTATTTGGGGGAGTGAGCTAGAAAAGCAAAAGACTAGGATGCTTTTATGTACCTAGTCCTCATGAATGGAAGTTCTGTTCCTACATTCTGGTAGGTCTTTGCCTAAGCCAGATTTAGTCACCCAGGTGACATATTACTCTTTGAACAGAGCTAAATGCAAGCGTACCCAGCTCTTGTTCCTGTTAGACCCAGTCTGATGAGTTAGCCCCTTCTAGAGGAATTATATCTAAGAAAGGAAATGTCAATTTGTTAGACTAGTACATTTCTGTGAAAAACTATATATCTTACACAAATAGAATACTCTCACCAATAACTGGCTCATCATTACCTGGATTTCAACAAACTGTGCCTCAAATCATGTGTCATGAAATGTAACAAATCCATATGGGGAAAAAAAAAGCTGCTCTAAGATAATTAGCATTTCAAATGAATCCAGCCTATGGAATCCACCCACTACAAAGAACTCTGACTTAGCCACTTAACAATTAGTACACTTCTATATACGTGCAAAATTTGGCTAAGTAAATTGAGATCACATCTCACAGATTAGAAGGGCATAGGGCACTCAACTATTCCAAATATCTTTGGGAAACTGGACTCAAATTTTACAACATAGGAGATATTCAGATCAGATATAGGAAAGTTCTTTTCTCTTGTCAAAAGCCTACTCTTAGGGAAGAGTGAATACAGACCTCATCTTTCAAACTTTATCTTATTTTTTATAGGAGAGTTTCTTACCCCTTTACAAAATGAAGTTGACTGTTTTCTCAGTGTCTTCCTTTTTCTAATATTTCCTAGAAATTTTGCAATTTCCCTAATATTTCATAAATGAATCAATGAACAATCCTCTTTTTTCTTCCTAGTAGGACCTACAAATGTCTATCCATTTGTATAATGCTGAATTTACAGTAAACTCTATTCTGCACTTATTTCTCTGGGTGCTGGTTTCCTGGCAAGGGTGTTCCTGAAGCCTTGACTGAATATAAATTGCATTGTACGTATATAATATATATAATGTGTACAACACCACAGAAAATTTATTTTTGTCTAATAAAGACTCCTTTTTATTTTTCTTAAAATTCACAAACCTTCTTCATGCTATTTTTTCAGCATACTCTCATTGTAAAGGCACATCCTCAATGTTTTAAACTGAAATTATTTTCAGTATTTCCACTCATAACCCATTGTTTTCTCTTTTCCTTGTGGACCTTTGTGTGCTTCTTCCCTGTGGTGATCCCCACATGTCAGGCTGCAGTGCACTGACCTTCTTTTTGTGTGATCTCCCGAGATCGTCTCATTCACACTCATGGTTTTAACCACACCCCATATGTCGATGACACCCCATATGTCCAGGTTTGACCTTTCCATAAGTTTCAATCTCGTATCCAATGGCCTGCTGAACAGATAAGTCACCTCAAAATCATAGGGAAACTATAAGAATTACTTATTCTCTGAAGGATACATACCAGGTTGTAATGTTGGTTACCTCAGGGAGATATGAGTGAAGGGAGACAGAGAGATTAGCTTTGTTTTTCTATATCGTTTTCTATTTTACTTCACTTTTTATAAAAAGCATGTTTGGATTTTCAACATTACCAAACAGAGATGAAGAAGAAGGAGGAAGGGAAGTGTTTTTAGTCACTCCAGGGTGCTATTACAGAATACTGTAGACTGAGTGGCTTAAACAACAGAAATTTATTTTTCACAGTTCTGGAGGCGGGGAAGTCTAAGGTCAAGGTGCTGGCAGCTGCAGCATCTGGTGAAGACCCTTTTCCTGGTTCATAGGTGGCCATGTTCTTGTTGTGTTCTCTGCTTCTTGTGTTCTCTCAGGTGGAAAAAGAAGGGAGCTCTATGGGGTCTCTTTTCTAAGGGCACAAATCTCATTTATGAGGGTTCCACTCTCATGACCTAATCACCTCTCAAGAGTCTAACCTCCAAATACCATCACATTGGAGATTAGGGTTTCAAGTTATGAATTTGGGTAGGAATAAACATTTAGTTCATTGCGAAAAGAAATATTCTCTAAACCTGGTCTCCCTGCTTCCAATTTTGACATCCTCAAGTCTATGCTTCATACAAGTGATTTTTTTACAAAGCAAATCTGACAATTCCACTCTTGTCCTTAAAAATTACTTTCTTTTGACTAAAGGATAAAAATCTAGGACCTTTAATGTGGCATATTCCTCCTTCTTTTATCTTTTATATTTTACCCACCTGTCCAGTTTTATCTGACACTTCCTGTTTTGCTTTGGTTTTGTTACTGTAGCATCAACAGTTTACTGCAGTTCCTACCCACACCATGCTATGTCTTTCCCCTATACCTTTGCTTGTATTTTCTCCCATCTAAATACTAATTAATTCTCCTTTAGACCCAGCTCAGGTGTCTTTTCTTTAAGAAGTCTTCCCTGCCTCTAATTCCTAATACCCTTCTTGGGGTAGGTGCAGCTTCTCTGTGCTCCCATGATAGTGGTTGTCAAAGAGTGATTCATAGATTCGGGGGGTTTCCAAAACCTTTTTAGGGGCTTTGTGAATTCAAAACTATTTTTATAATATTGCTAAGATGACACGTGCCTTGTTGACTGTGTTGACACTTGAACAAATGGTAAAGCAATTGTGGGTTTAACTGACAGCTCCTTAGCACAAACTAAGACAGGAACAAGAAACAGTGCTAGAAGTTATTGTATATTCCACAGACACACATTTGGAAAGGAAAAAAAAATCCATTTAAGAATTTTCTCTATAAAGCAACAAAAAATTAATTTTATTTAATCTTGACCCTTAAGTATGTGTCTTTTTAATATTTTGTGTAATGAAGTGAAAAGCACACATAAAACATTTTTGCTGCAAGCTCAGTTCATTGTTTTTTAAATGGAATACTATTTTTACTTGAAAGAGAACTGAAAATTATGTTTATTTAGACCTGGTTATTTGGCAGACATTTTTCTAAAAACTGAATGGAGTTTGTCTGTTCAAGAAAAACAGCTAAAGTATTTGTAGTTATAATAAAATTTGCCCTTTTAAGTGAAAATTAAAATTTTGGAAAACTTTTATCAACCATTGTGAGCTTAATATCTCTCCCAATACTCAAAATCTTTTTTTGATGAGATTGGTGATGATGTTAACCAATTGGTGATGATGTTAAAAACATAAGGTTTTTATATTATATAATGTGTCAACTTTTATGGAATTTGTGTAACTTAGTGAATCAATACTTTTCAAATGATCAAAGATGATGTTATAAACCTATTCCTCGCTAGGAGATCCATTCATATGCAAGACAGATGAATGAGTATTTATGTAGAATTGAAACATTTATTTATATTATTTCAGATTCCACTTTAGTACTAACCTTTAAGGAACTGCTCGTTGAGTTTTGGTGTAGTATAAAAGAATTATCTTAAAAGGATATTAAGATTCCCTCCCCATTCTAAATATATACCAGTTTGAGGCCATATATTCTTCAAAAACTGCAACGGAAACAGCACATTGCAAGAGATTAAGTACAAAAGTAGATGAAAATCCATGTACCTCCTCCTAAACTAGACATTAAATAGATTTGCAAACATTTAATACAATACCATTATTCTCTCTAGAATTTGTTTTTTGGGACATATAGACATATTTTATAAAAATATGTTAACATGTAAAGGGTTTATTGTTTTTTAAATAATTAATAAATATTTTTAAATGTCTAACTTTTAATGTTTAGTAAATATCGATAGATTTAACACACAGAAATGAAATCTGTCCAAGGTCTCAGTGATTTTAAAAGTATAGGGCTTCCCTGGTGGCGCAGTGGTTGAGAGCCTGCCTGCCGATGCAGGGGACATGGGTTCGTGCCCCGGTCCGGGAAGATCTCACATGTCGCGGAGCGGCTGGGCCCGTGAGCCATGGCCACTGAGCCTGCGTGTCCGGAGCCTGTGCTCCGCAACGGGAGAGGCCACAACAGTGAGAGGCCCGCATACGGAGAAAAAAAAAAAAAAAAGTATAACAGTGTTTTGAGATCAAAAATTTGAGAACTGTTTCCCTAACACATGCCTCAATCTTATGGACTACATTGCCTTATAAATACATGTTGATGTGTCTCCACAATCCTGCACTTAAATCCTTGAAGACTAGGCTGGTTTTTATTCAGCTTTGTATTTAATTCTTCAGTTTCCAAGGAGCTTTTATAGGGAAAAGGAATACACACTTCCCTTTGTAATTTAATGTTCAATGTGTTAAACTTCCATCTAAAATATATAACTATGAAAGTTAATTTTCTTAAACATGTAAACATAAGGAATGATTGTGACTAATTTCTCTCAAATAACTTATATGGCAATAACACATTTACAAATACCTTAAACAACAGATAAAATATAAATAATTGCAATAATTACAAAATTTGTTATGAAACTTAAATTCATTCACATTTAAATTATAGTCTAAAAGAATCAACTCCATAGAGTTACTTTAATTAGTCCTGATTTCTGCACCATTTGGTATATCTTCCTAGGTTATTTTAACACTTCTTTTGATGTTTTCCCCTGGTTTCAGAAAGTATTGCATTCATTCTTTCCAGACATTTTATTGAACTTTACAGATTCCCCTTCCCCTCAGAAGAGCAGGTTTTGCAGGACCTAGGTTATCAATCAGTTCCTAAGGCTCTCCTCTGACCCTACAATTCAAGAGAATTAAACTCTAGTGATATATTATTTGGCTAAGTCCCTTTAATACATTTGGTTGTTAAACATTTGGACTTCTCTCCCTCCCTTCCCCTCTCCCTCTCTGTTATATATTTTCATTTCTGTAAGTTGTTGTCTTTCCAATAAATTAAGTTTCAAATAGCCTGCAATACTTAACTCATTGAAATGTCTTTGCAGTACAGTAACCCGTTCTGACATCATTAATTTCTCGTTAGTATTTCATTCTAACTCAAAAGGCTATCTAGAGTTTTCATCTCCTAGGAGATAAGGGACTGAGGCTGAAATATTAGCTCTCCTCTTTAGTTCTTTGGCTAACTTATCATTTTTAAATGCTGTGGAAACTTCTTTCCACTTTGCTTTTCTCTGTAGCCTCACGTTAAGAATAATTAGAGCTGCTTTCTCTCTGGTTGTTATGAGTAACCATCAGTGTTCATCAAAACTGTCTGTTCTGGAATACAGCTATATTTTCCAGGATGACTTGAATTACATGCAGAGAAACTTTATAAATAATGATATAACTTTAAAAAACTCAGAACAATACATCACCAACTTCTTATTAACATCCTTAAAAACTATACACTTCTTATTGGTTTTCACCCTTCATTATTGCTACAGTCACTTTTGAAACACTGTCTTCACTTGAATTCCAGGATAACACTTTCATGATTC
This sequence comes from Monodon monoceros, assembly GCF_005190385.1. Lineage (NCBI taxonomy): Eukaryota > Metazoa > Chordata > Mammalia > Artiodactyla > Monodontidae > Monodon > Monodon monoceros. Next base: position 97,003,781 of record NW_021703774.1, read on the forward strand.
TTCCTGACCATCTTAATCTCCTCTACTAGTTTCTTCCTCCTTTCTGCCTCATTTCACACGTCCTGAGGTGCATGTTCGTACACACACACACACACACACACACACACACACACACACATAACTAACAAATTTGTATCATCAGCTCAGTCCTCCCAGACCTCTGGTCTCATGTTTCCACTGCCTATTCTGCATCTCCTGAATGCCTCAAACTGCATATACTCAGCACCGTGCTTCTGGTCTTCCTCCCTACACCTGCTTCTCTCACATTCCTTACCAACCCCATAAATGCCAGCCCCATTCTTCCTGTTCTTCAAACCACAATTATGGCACTACCCTTGACACTTTTCTCACATACCCCACATCAAATCCTTTAGAAAGTCTCATTAGTGTTGACTTGGAAATATATTGGGATCTGACCACCTTTCGAGTCAACATGATCTCTCTCTCAGATGACTACATAGCCTCCCAGGTGGTACCTAACTTCTGCTCTTGCCCCACCTGCAGTCCATTGCCCACACAGCTGCAAGTGGCTGCCCATTTCACTCAGGGAAGATGTAAACTCTCTCCACTGGCCTACGAGGCTCTACACAAGTGTACTTTCTGGACATCTGACCTCATCTCCAACATTCTTTCCTCTGCCTAGACCATAACCTCCTCATTCACTGCCTCTTTTCTGCAACTTCTCCTCTCTGGAATTTCTTAGCCTCTTTCTCTAATTTATTTCTCTCTCTAGTACTCATCACAATTGACATACAATATTTTGCTTATTTATTTGTTTATCCTAGTTGCTTGTCTTTCTCTCTCCACTAGAATGCAAGCTCTAGTGACTGTCCCATAGTAGGCACTCAATAAATACAGGTTGGATAAATACAATAAATAAATACCAGGACTGGATTTAAATAAATGGCATTTAAATTTGAATATCAGTGAGACTTCCTGGCCTTTCACAAATTCAATTTGTTCAAATTAACTGTGGTATTACTATAATTTTTATTATGTAATCAAATTATTTCAACATGGCCATCTGGAGTTCCTTTCAACTTTGCTTTTGTCCTTTATAACATTGCTTCTGTTACCCTTGAAAACATTCTCAAAGAATGGCAAAAACAAAATACCCAGGTGCATTATAATTTTTTCCTTATCTGAGGTATGGAAGTAGCTCCTCTCCAAGCAGCCCTGGTGTTTTGTGCTAGAGAATGGTATTAGAGACCAAAATCTTGATCCTAGGGGTGCCCTTAAAAATAGTCAATGGTAAATTCTAGTACTACTGCTACTTCTGCTATTGGGAAACTTTAGTAGTGTTAAGCTTTTTTTTAAAAAAAATAAGTAATTTTAAGGTCAGGGCATCACACTGATGTTTCTAATTTAACTGATTAGATTGCTTACTCTACTTTTCTTCATATGTGATTTATTTCATCTTCCTCTAAGACTTTTTCTTATTTTGACCATTTTAGTATCTCTAGAATCTAGTCCAGTGACAAACAGTAAATGTTCAGTAAATGTTTGCTAAGTTAATTAATGTTTTGAATGTGTCATTGTGACCAAGTGTACACTCACATGCTCTGTTTCTGAATTAAGCTTCTTAGGCTAGTTTGGGAGGACAGATCAGAAAGCAAATTCAGAAGACCAGGTATGCCCTAACATTTCTTTTTGTCTACTATGCTACCTTATTTTCTTTCCCCCACACAGTAGCGATGGGACCTCTAACAGAACAGACTCTATGCATTGCATATTATCCACTTGTATTAAAATTTTATTCAATATCAAGTCTTTCTCCAAGGAATCCAAAGTGCTTTACACAGATTAGGAATGGTGACAAGTCACTTGTAAATAAATAATAATGCTTTGAAATAACATAGTGCTCATCATCATTGGAGCCCAAAGTACTTCAAATGATTAATCTTATTTATCCTCACTGTGTTCCTGCGAGAAAAGCAGATATTATTTCCACTTCGCAGATAAAAACCATCACAAATTGGTAATGAAGTATGTCAGAGGCAATGCTAGACGAAGAGTGAAAGAACAGTGCCTGGGGGGAGGATTTTCTTCTCTTTGACCAACATGCTGTAAGTAAGACCATCCTTTTCTGCATAAAGAGTTTAGTGGAATTGTCCTTCCAAAGAACCAGAAAAGTAGCCTTACCAATGACATAGTCATCCAGTTATCATTTACCTAGTGTAGTAACAATAGTGTAATACCCCTCTGAGTAAGGTCCCTGCACTGGAGACTGTACAGGTCTTGCAGATTCTTGGTACAAAGACCTAGGAAAGTGTTAAGCTAACTTGCAGGTGATAGTGACTAGTGACCAGCAATTTCATCTATAGTTAATTCCCAACTTTTCTACTCTTTTTCTCTGTTTGTTTGTTTGTTTTTCCTCCATTATGCTTCTAAGTATGTGTAAACGTTTCATCCTGGCTTTTACCAAATGCCACATAACCCTTTCGAAAAATGAAAAATTCAGACAACGCTTAAAATATGTATGCATGACGGAAAATATTTTATTTTTATATTTCCTTTACTTAGACTTCTTTTCACGACTCTGACTAGACCTTCCCACCTGCAAACCCGAGACGGTTAAAGTCAGCATAGCAGCTCTGCAGACAGTGGGGGGCCTCAGAGGGCAGCCACAAGGGAGCCCTGTCCCAACCTGCAGGTGAAGGGATTTCGATCCTTGTTATTAGGGGCCTCTAAGAGTATCACTGACTTTGCTAGTCACCCTTGGAATTGAAATATAGTACAATGGGAAACATTTATTCAATACCTACTTGAAGTGTTTACTTTGTTCTTTAACGCTGAATAGGCTTCTTTCTGTCTCCTGATTAACTACCACTAGGAGAGTGATAGAATTATTCTGCAAGAAATAAATGGTTTAATGATGAGACATGAGGCCCAACTGTTCCCAGAATGTCTTCTTCAGAGAATTCCAAATGGGGTGTGTGTGCGTGTGCGTGTGTGTGTCCATGAACTCCCTAGGAAGTCCTATGTGTATTAGTCAGAGTTTTTCAGAGAAGTAGAACTAAAGGATGTTAATAGATAGATAGATAGAGGAATAGACACACACACAGGTCTATCTATCTATCTATCAATGTATTAATACTTCAAAGAATTGGCTCATACAGTCGTGGCACATGGCAAGTCCAAAATCCACTGGCTGGAAATTCCTGCAGGAGTCAATGTTGCAGTTTTGAATCTGAAGGTAGTCTGGAGGTAAAATTTCTTCCTCTTCAGAGGACCTCAGTCTTTCCTCTTAAGGCTTCCAACTAATTGGATGAGGTCCACCACGTTATGGAGAGTAATCTGCTTTACTCACAGTCTCCTGATTTAAATATGAATCACTTCTAAAAAACACCTTCACAGCAACTTGTAAGCTACATGTTTGATGAAACAGGTGGCACCATAGCCTAGCCAAGTTAGCAAATACAATTAACCACTACATTTGGTATATTTAGGAAAGTTCATGAAACTACTGAAAAATGTCAGATTTAGGGTATATGGCCTTTCTTTGAGAGGTAAGAGTCCAGAGTTTTCATTAGATTGTCAAGGGGTTTCTTTTTTTTCCCTAAACATGTTAAGAAATGTTGTATTAAAAGCAGTTTACAAAATGTAAAGGAACATTGCAATAAAGTGCCATTTATTGAAAGCCTACTATGTGCCAGATATTTTAATACTTGATGTGTGTATCTAATTAATCCTCACAGCAGCACTGCTTATTGAATGTCAACAACTAACAAGTGACAATGAGAACTAAACCTAATACCAAGGTCCTATTCGTAATACGCACACTACCTCGCTTTTTGCTGCTAGCCAGGACACAATTTCCTGTTATTGAGAGCCAGCTTCATTTCCTTCCTATTTTATTTCTCTTTGACATTTACAAAATAAGTGTTTTACATTTTCTAACTAAGCCTAATGCCAAAGCTTCACTTTCAAAAGCTGAAATTACCATAGGTACTCCCACTGGTGTCAACAAGTATTTTATCAAATGATCCTTGAATTGAAGCAAGGGTGACAGGTCAAAGTGCACTGGGCTGAAATATTGTGTCATCACCAATAACCCCTATGCTGCTAGCATCCCTGCTGAGACAACTGCACCCTCACTGGCTGCTGATGCAGCTTAGAAACTGCACCACGCAACAGGTATTTGCCTTTGGAGGATGTAAACCTAATGAGGTGGTGCAATCGTGCGGGTGGAAGTACTCTAATTTGTGTTTTCCCAGAAAAGACTGTCATTGATGGAAGCCTCAAGGGAAGAAGGTTTAGGATGGATAGTGCCTTTTTCCCCACAGGAAATCCAGAATTCTCCTAATACATGATGTTGAACAAAAGTTCTACTTGATTGACATTTTGTCTGTGCTCACCTATCTTCCTTAAAGTTATTGCCACACACTAGAATAATTGGCCTCATCCATCAAATGGGCAAGACACTACCTATGGAGATGGTTTGGAAGCAGGAGGAAGACTACCGATAGATGAATAGTTGCATCCGTTAATGGCTAAAGTTCCAAAACATAACGATATATATCTCTGTGTTTAGACAGTTATTATTATACATACAAAATGCAAACATTCCTAGAAAGAATACTCAGACACATTAAACGAAATCGTTTTTCATCTAATTTCCTCTGTGAGAGTGAAGACGTAGGAAAATGAGTTTGAATATTAGAGAAGGGGAGGGGAGCTCGAGAAACAGAAAGTGATTTGTAGGAGGAGAAACATCACAGAAATGGGAGAGAAAGTTAAAATCAGATTTCTTAACTTAAACTAGAATCACAAGTAAACATGTCAAGTTTGGTGACTAAATTTAGGACATTTTTTGATAAGCAAACACAGCGAAGTGTTGGGGAGGAAAAAAGATTCCTCTAACCTTCTAGGTTCTCTGGCTGGTCTAATAATCAAATTGACAGGAGAAAAACAAATCTAATTATGTACTTACGAGGGTCCCACAAAGACAATGAGACCGAAGGACAAGTAGGGCAGTTGAGACTGGCAGCTACAAACTGGCGCTTGCCATCTACCTCTACAAGGATTAAATTATGAGCTACTGCAGCTGCTGACCTTCAACATCCCCTAAAAGGAGTTCAGAGTGGAGATCAGGAATGAGGCCCTCTGTGCTCTGGGGAAAACTGGCAGAACAGGTCTTCAGATAGATATTTTCAGGAGAAAATTTTATGAGCTCAATTCTTGCCTCTCTTCATATCTAGAAAAACACTAAAATCCTTCATGGTGACATCTGCTCCTTGTGACTAGCTGTAACTTTCACGAGACTAGCAGCAACTTTCTGCCAAAAATATGTGCTTGACTGCATGTACTCCCTCTTCACCAAAATCATATATCGACTGACCTTCCCCCCTACCTCTTTTAAGCAGTTTCTTAGAGATATCTGAAATGCTGCCTCCCAGGCTATAGTCCTCACTTTTGCCTCAAATAAAACTTAACTCACAACTCTCACATTGTGCATTTTTTTTTCAGTCGATAAGACTTATGTGCCATTCTGAACTAAGGAATGGGATAGGGGTCTGGGGCTTCAAAGGGGAGGAGGGTGATTCATTGGACAATAAGAAGAGTAGATGTTTAGCACTGAGATGTTTGTTCTGTCATCCAGATAGTTCATTCAGGCAAAAAGTTCTCTCTCTTTCTGGGCCGGACCCCTTATCTAAATTCTTTTAGTAATTAAGGGAGGAGTAAAAGTTTTTCATAAGTCAGCTGGGTCTCGATTGCTCTCAGTTCAAAATAGTCCACGTGCCAAAGTCACACATTTTGGGGAGGATCATTCTGAACCCCTTCAGAAGTTCACCCTATTGCTACTTGATGCCCTGCATGATATTGATATTACACAGACATCTTTCTTTGAGACTCTTCTATAAGATTTGGTTAGTGGAGTACTTAATTCCATTTCCTCATTTAGGCAAATTTCCCTTTGGCTTTAAAACATATTTTAGTTGAATATCATCTGGTTATTGTTCATATTTTACATTACTAATCTGTCTTTAAGGATTCTTATTAGTGGCCATTTTTGCCTTTTTGCTGAAATGTTAGTTATTCTATTTGTTTATTCTAAGTTATTGCATTTGCAGTTGGCGGTGATGGTGGTTCATGTTATACAAAATTTTGTTGTCAAAGAGAGCCTTTCCTACAAAATGAATTTGTAATAAAATGCTTGGTAATTCCATACCAAATTGACTCTGACTTGACCAGCTTACACACCCAAAAGCCAGTGGATGAGATGCAAGCCATCTTTATCCTAATTTCATGAGAGCTATGAAAAGAAAAATGTGCTTTTAAACAAAAGAAATAAAATATTAAAATCAGCCTGAGTTGTCACTTTTCTTAGCAAAATTTACTTCTAGGGGGAAAAAAAGACTTTCTGAAACTTGGAAGCCTCAATAGAGTTTGGTGTTACCAAGCTGAATAGACAAATAGAAATCCTATAAAGAAAGAACCACTCAAGACAATATAACACATCAGTACAAAGTGTCAGTACTAGAGCAGAACTAAATTTGCATTTAAAATGCATGTGTTTTTCTAGATATCACAAAAGAAAAGGTAAAAATAAGCACTCTGCGTTTTTTGTACCATCAGGCTTTTCCCCTATTATTTATTTGCCATTCTGTCTTCCCTCATTCATGGTAGCTCAACTTCCCCTACTTTACACACCCAAAGTCTCTTTGTGAAATCAAACCACCACAGGAAAAGATCTGATTATACCAATTAATATTTTAATGAGAAATTAATTTAGTATATGGCCACCATCTTAAGTTTTACCTCTAAATTGCATAACAGAAAAAATTTACCAGCAGCTGAAGAAACTCATCCCATCATGACAGTGTGTACAAAAAAAATCTGTCTTACTTTCTACCCTAGCAAAAAACATAACCTGTAATTTCCCACCTCTCTGCCGTTCTTCATGTTCATCCCTTTACCTGGAATGACTTTGCCCTTATTCATCCTTCAAAGTCTGAGTCAAACTTCCATCTCCTATGAAGCTTTCCTGGCTGCAAATATTCTCTTTCTGGATTCCCTTTTCAACTTACTTATCCTTGCTTATAATCCATCACTTTCTAGTTTGTCTTGAAATTAATTATGCCCATGTCTTATAACCCTCTAATAAACTAAATTTCTTGATGAGATTATCATGTATAATTTAAAAATTCTTGCAGTGCCAGCAGAGTACAAAGCACACAGTAGGGGTTTAATAAATGCTTGCTGAATAAATGAATTAAAATGAATATGAATTTCATTATACAAGTTAAGTGACAGAGTATAGTTTCAAGGAGTATTAACTGATTCTTTGCCCCAGTATTTTTTTGATCAAATGTGAAAATATGTGTTTCGATCTCTAACAAATTATTTTTAGAACCCAGAGACAAGGCTTTACTGATTTTAATTTAAAATAAAACTCAATCTTGATATACTGTCAACATATACAGCAGTGAAGTTAGATTCAAATTATATAATTTTTGTAGTTTCTGGATTTCCATTCCTCAAGAAATGTGATGTTATGTTAAACAAAGTATAACAAAAGGTTGTGAATAACATGAAGAAAATTATAATTCAGCATATAATTAATAAAAGTAAAGAAGAATAAGAGAAGTTCAGATAGAAACTATTAAACTTGTCTATGAACCAGCAGAACAATCTGTGCCTGTTACCAAAAGTAAATCACACATTTTCTGAGCCATCAGTGTTTTTGTTTCTAGAGACCAGCATTAGGGAACTGCTGAGATATAAGAAAAGTGATAGGACATAAACCCCTCTTGTGATTTAAGATATGTCAAAAGATGTAGTTACCTTCAAAAGAAATAAAGCCTACTATCACCAACATTTGCTGAAACCAGCTTATAATTGCTTGTAGGGTCTGGGAGCGTTGCTAAAGGTTGCAGCTATCTCTCCAGCTACTGTTTTCCACTATTCATTTTAAAGAGGCTTGTATCCCTTTATGCCTCAGGAGCTCCAAAGTAGTTCCTCTTTCATTCCCACCTGATAGAAACCTTGATTCTGCTCCTCAGTTTGTCTTCTGCCTGTCAGAAGGAAACTCCCACCAGTTTGCTATGGATCTTCCTACGTGGCCTTCATTTTCGGGCTTTTTCTTCATCATACATGGTTGCAAGTTTGCCCCAAGCAAAGCCACGGGTGAGGCTGAGTTTTGATTCAGCCCAAGTCTAATTTCTCCCCGACAGAAGATGTCTAGATAATGCTTCCCAGCAGAGAAAGGCACAGATGTCATCTGGTTAATGGCAGAACCTGTTCTACTCAACTCCAATTGCATCACTTATGCTAACCTGCTACAGTCCCTCTCTAGAAGAGGCCCCTGCCTCAACTAAGGGGGATGTGCAGTTTGGTCAGAGAGATGAAGCAATTACCTCCTTTTCTTCTGATGAAGTATTTAAGATGACCTTGGTATAATCGGCAAATAAATTATTAACTCTTCTAATGGCCAAAATTGTCCAGACAAGCTTAAGTTAGCAATAAATTTTATAAATTATTACGGGTCAGAAAGGGCTCCTGAGTGATTCTAGTCGGTAGCAGCCCATGGAAAATCCTATAAAACTCTGCTTCCTTCTGTCCAGGCAAGGCAGATTGGTTCACATAAAGTTGAGTTATCAAATCTTCCATTCACTCCTCTGCTCTCAGAAACATACGAGTCATAAACTATTACATATATTCTGCAGAAAAATTGACGGTGGGCACTCTCCATTAAAAGGTTAAAAAATTTGGTGCTTTGTTTTCTTCATACACAAATGGCCAGCCGACATTCATTTGGTTTTCATCTTCAGAATAAAACAGTAATTTCTGGTGTGACCTAAATGCACCACAAAATACAGCATCCATGCCACACATACATTCTTAGAGGAAAATATTTGATTCTTTTCAATAAAGAAGACTACAGTAAAAGACCTATGGCTTCACAGGATATTATTTAGCTATTGTGCCTTTGCATCTAAGACAGTTTCACATGAAGTTTCCTTTTTGGTTTAAGTGTTCACTTTTTGTCAACAACCTTTGCTAATATACCTGGGAGAGGAAAAACAGAGAATCAAAACCACTTTGGCCTCCACACATGATCCTTCTGAATTTCCTCTTATGAATCACTTCGATTTCTTTTAGCAAAAGCAAATTTGCAAACTATCAAGTATTCTCCAAGCCAGATCATCATGCAAAACACAGCTCCTGACGGTTCAATTACTTGATCGTTGATACTAGTGAGCCTTATGTGTTCCACTCTCATGAGATGGAAAGTTGTTATTAAGGAATAATACATGAAGTTCAAGGTAGCTTAGGACCCACCAGAGAGTATAATGAATACTTCCCAAGGCCTGAGAAGCAGCTTCTCTACTCTGACTAAAACAAATGCCATCACAGAAATGACTCTTAGAAAACCGGTGAGCTTTCAAAGACTCTCTCTTTAAAGGTAGAGAAATCTCCAGTTCCTGGGAAGTAGTGGCAGAGTAATAGGCAGAGAAGAGCATGGCTATCACAATCAGCACTTGCCTCAACAATTTCTGGATTGTTAATACCTTCTGCTATGTTGGCTTGAAATTTGTATTTTCCATCATGCACCAACAAATATTGCCCAGAGAGTGTGGGCTGCCACAGTGAGCAGCAGTGCTATGGAATACTACACATTGAGGAAAGAGACACTTGAGTCTCTCTCAATCAATAATCAGAGAGGAGGCATTGCCAGATATTAGTTTTAAACAAAGTTTCCATCTTCAATGAAGGGGGATGAATAAAAATGAAAAGAGGGTTGGGGGAGGCAAGAACCTATTTTTTACTCATTTTCTTTGTTTCCTCTACACGGCACACAAGATGCCTTCTTAAAAATCATATTCTTTGACTGCTTAATAAAATCCATCCTAGAGTCATGCAGATGCATCATTACCTCACTTCTCTGTACCTTTCAACCTCAACTCCTGACCCTTTTTCCCCCTCAGTTCTTTTCACCCCCTCAAGATCTAGCAAGTCCCATCTCTATTCTTCGTTGCCATATTTTTTAACCTCCCATGCCTTTGAAGATGCTGCTGTTGCTCTCTTAGGGAATGCTTGCCTACCACGTTCTAGCCCAGAAAACTCCTTCTATTCCTTTAGGGTCCAGTGCAAATGCCCCTTTCCCCTTCCTGAACTCTGGGAAGTCTTAGGCACCTCTTTTGGATCTCCAGAGCACTGTGTACATTCTTCTTTCACAGCAGCCATTCCATTATATTGGAATTATAAGTTTAAAAATCTGTCTCTTCTGTTTATGCAGGAATTTCTCAAGGGTAGGATCCTACATTCATAAAGCATAATAAAATTCCTCACACATGGAAGGTGCTCAATTCATGTACCAATATGAACTAACGAATGACAGTGGCTGACTCCAGTGTCTTCTACTCTGACCACTGTTTGTGTGAAAGTTCTGTGCATCAAATTCTCCAAGCTATACCAGCATCAAGAAATATCATGGGTGAAAATAATCTAAGATTTATCAAAGATGAATCATGCAGAAATATACAGTTACTGAAGCCAGGTTATTTCCCTGTCCTTGAAATATTCCTGTTAAATCCTCCAAGTTTTTCCTTTCTCCAAAAATGCATTTGCATTATCAATGTGATTGTAAATTATTTTGCTTTTTTGTTCTTTTCTACAGATAATCAGTACAAGCTAACTGCTACCATTCTTCCTCAATGCAAAAACAAAGCAAAAAATATGCGTGATGATTACCAAATGCTGGATTAGTTCTGTCTTTGCAGCCGTAGGATATACCTTGGAAGAATCTGGACAATTGAAATTGTACTTGTAAGGATGGCCTGGCCTGACCTTTTATTTCCTTGACATCTTCTCTAATATCCCAATTCTCCATCCTAACTCAACCACCTTTTCAATCATGGTGTATGTATTAGTGATGCCCAGTGTCCTTGAGGTTTTTCATCACCAATCAGTGCACCTATTCCATGATTTAAATTCTAACAATTCTAACCACACTCCAACTACCACCTCCTGTGTTTCCAGCTTTACCTCTTTCATATATGTACTCCAGCATTCATTGCTTTCACTGAAACTGCCATCAATACACCCTACTTTTTCACTGTCTCTTACCACCTTCTCAACTACCAGTATTTGTTTCTCTCCTTCATACTCATCTACAAAAACCCAAAACTTAGTTAAATGAAGCTCTTTGCCAACTCTGAGCATATGCTAGGGTTAGCTGACTATTAGTGGGAAACCCCACCCAGAATTATATTGTCTATTCTCATTTAAAATTCATGACCATCAACCTCTAGTGAGTTTTTAGCACTACCTGGCAATCCCACTACGTTATAGTTTTTTCACTCCCCTCCTAAGTAAGCAGCAACTCCATTTTCTAGTTACTCAGGCCCAAACCTCACTGTCATCTTTGATTATCTTTTCTCCCACAGCCTATATTCAATCCATCAGCAAATTTTATCACCTCTACTTTTCATATATATCCAACATCCAACCAATTCTCACCACATCTATTGCTACCACTCTCATCTGGCTTGAACCACCATCATCTCTTGCCTGGATTATTGCAATAGTCTAACAGGATCCTTTTCTCTACCCTTGACCTCTCTACAGACTGTTCTTAAAATATCCACAGAGTAAGCCTCTTAAACTGAGTGAGATCCAGAAGCAGATTCACTGTGAAACTAATGAAGCTTTAGCTTCAAGGTCCCTCCTCTGCCACAGATCCCCTCCAAGATCCTGAGAGGGGTCCAAGTTTAAGCAATGTGGTCACTTGGTCATAAGTTTTTATGACATTTCCAAAAATAAGATTACTAAGAACTTTTTTTTTTTTTAAAGTGGGTCCTCAAATATATATAATCTGAAATTGAGTCCCAGCAAAAACTGAATCATCATATTCGTTTTGTCAGGTCAACTCCCTCTTCTGCTCAAAAACCTCTAATGGCTTTCCATCTCACTCAGAGTAAAGAAGTCATAACAAAGGCTAAAAAAGCCTCCATGCCTCTCCAACTCATTTCCTTTCACTGAATCCAGTTCCCCAGGCCTCCACATCATTTCCAGAATCTCCTAGTGAACGTATATATCAGAGCCTTTCCACGGGTTGTTCCCTCTGCCTGGAAGGCTCCTCCCTGAGCAAGCCTCATGGCTATCTCCCTTTCTCCTCAAAGTCTCTCTGCTCAGATGTCACTTTTGTTAAAAGAGAGAACTTCACTCATCAAACTATATTTTACTCCTCTTCCCCACCCATCCGTGACACTCTCTCTTTCTGTTAACTTTTAAAATCTTTCCTTAAAGCATTTACCACTTTCTGTTTGGTTAGTTTTTCCCCAACCAGAACATTTGTTATGTGTTCTCATTATTAGAACATGAGCTCCATGAGGTAAGAAAATATACTTGCACGTACCTATGTTTCCCCAGTGCTTAGAACAACATTTGGAAGACAACTGGAGATCAAATATTTGTTGAAAGATCCTTAAATAAAAGTTGGAAGACTGTTGGAAAACTGATCTTCAGATTCATTCCTTAAACAGATACATATCAAGTGCTCAGCCACTAAGAAGAAAATAGTGAACAAAACAGGCAGTGTCCCTCCCTGTGGTACAAGCATTCTTAAAGATGGTGAACTATTAATGACCAGGTATACCTAAGGCCTTAAATGCTTGTAGATTATTCTGATAATGAAATAATGAATTTTCCCAATTTGATACTCTTCATTTCCACAAAAACCCTGGTAGGATTCTTTATTTGTACTACATTTTGATATTTAAGGGAGAAGATTTTTATACTTATATTAGCCAAACTTTAAGAACGTAAGCATATTTAAAATAATCACATTTTGTTTCTCAATTACTAAAATGAGAAGAATCTTTGTACCCCTCTATGGAACACATCTTAAGAAACATGTAATTTATTGATTATTTAATGGGAAATTATTTTTTTCAAAACAGACTTGTAGAAAAGTATGTGCGTTATCTTGTATTTTGTGGCAAATATAATGCTATTATGAACTTTTTTTTTTTTGCAGCACATGGGCCTCTCACTGTTGTGGCCTCCCCCATTGTGGAGCACAGGCTCTGGATGCGCAGGCTCAGCGGCCATGGCTCACAGGCCCAGCTGCTCTGGGCATGTGGGACCTTCCCGGACCGGAACACGAACCCTGTCCCCTGCATTGGCAGGCAGACTCTCAACCACTGCGCCACCAGGGAAGCCCTGAACCTTTTAATAGAGTTTATTTTGCTTCTATATTTTCTATATCAAACATGTAAATTCACTAGTTTGTCTTCTAAGTCTACTGTCTTCACCATTACACTTCATTGTAGTTATATGCAAATATAAGTGAGTTAGCCTATAAATAGAAATGAAACACATATAAATATTAATGCAAACACTAATCAGAAGAAACAAGGAGTAGCTATATTAATGCCAGAAAAAGTAAACTTCAGAACCAGGGACAAAGAAGAACATTTTATAAGGTTAAATAGATTAACTCATCAAGAAGACACTAATGTCTTAAATGAGTATGCACCTAATAGCAGAGCTTAAAAGTATACAAAATAGAGACTAATAAAACTAAAAGACAAATCCACAGTTATAATTATCTTGGTAATGAACTTGGGAAGCACTGTCAACCAGCATGATCTATTGATATTTATAGAACTTCTCCACCCAACTATAGTAGAATATACATTCCTTTAAGTGTGCATGGAATATTCACCAATATAGAACACATTCTGAATCAATGAAAATAAATCTTACTAAAAATAAAAGGAGTAAAATAATACAAACTCTGTCCTCGTAACAAAAACATTTAGAAATTAAACAACACTCTTTCAAGTAACCCAAGATTCAAAGAAAAAAATCACAAGGAAACTTGAAAAATATTTTTAACTGAATGAAAATGAAAACAAATTAACAAAAATTTTAGGATGCAAATGAAGCAATGATTAGAGGAAAATATTAAAGTATTAAAATTCTTATATGAGAAAGGAAGAAAGTTCTCAAACAGTGATCTAAGTTTCTACCTTAAGAAAGAAGCAAACAGAAAATTAACCCAAAGTGAGCAGAAAGAGAAATAATAAACCTAAGAGCAGACCTCCAAGAAACTGAATGCAGAAAAAGCATTGAGAATAATCTATATAATTGAAAGACAGTTCTTCAACAAGATAAATAAAATTCATAAACCGCTAGTTAGAATGATCATGAGAAAAAAAAAGAGAAAAGACAAATTACCAATATCAGGAGTAAATGGGAGGGGGAGAATCACTCTAGAAATTATAAACATTGAAACTTAATGAGGAAGTATTATAAATATTTTATTTCAATAAATCTGATAACTTGGATGAAATAGACCAATTTCTTGAATGACAAATTACCAAAGCCGACTTAAAAAGAAACTGATAACCTAAATAACCCATATCTATTAATTAACTTAAATTAAAATTAAAGTTTTAATAATTAAAAACTTTCTAAATACACACACACACACACACACACACACATTCAAACTCCAGGTCAAGAGGGATTTACTGGCAAATTCTATTAAACACTTAAGTATAGATAAATATCTCTTTTAATATTCTTAACATAGATGTAAAAATCATAAACAAAATATTAGCAATTTAAATCCAGTAATATGTAAAATGAAAAATACATCATCAACAAGTAAGTTTGGTTCATGTATGTAATTTGTATAATTTATGTCATTCAAGAAATTGATATATTTAAATTATCAAATTTACTGAAATAATATGTTTATAATATTTCCTCATTAAGCTTTCAGTGTTTGTAAGTTCTATACTGATGCCCTTTCCCTCTTTTCACCATGGTTGGTAATGGACGTTAACTAGACTTATTTTAATGATCATTTTGCAGTATATACAAATATCAGATCATTATGCTTGTTGTACACCTGAAACTAATGTAATGTTGAATGTCAATTGTATCTCAATTTAAAAAAAAAATCAATGTAATTCACCACACAAACAGACTAAAGCATAAAAAACATATGATCATTTTAATGATTTCAGAAAAGCAATTGATAATTTTAGCATATATTTATAAATTTAAAAGAAAAAGTCCTCAACAAACCTGAAGGAGACTTCTCAACCTCATGAAGGACATCTGTGCAAAATGTACATCTCACATTATACTTCTTGTAAAAGATGGAGAATATGGTAAAAATGTCTGTTCTTACCACTGCCATTAAAAATTGTACTGGAATCAAAGCCATGCAAAGAGCCAAGAAAAATAAATATAAAGCATACATATTTACAAAAGGAATAAAACTGTTTCTATTTGCAGCTGTTTGTCTATATAGAAAATCACAGGGAGAAGCTACTAGAACTATAAAGGGAGTTAAGTAAGCTCACAGGACACAGGACCATATACAAAAGTTCATTGTATTTGGTCTATATATAGACCAAAAAAAAAAAAAAATTGAACCTTAAAAATCTTTAAAGATTTAAGAAGCAACAAAAGCCAAGAACTACATAGGGATTGACTTAAAATACATTCAAGACCTGTACAATGAAAGCTAAAAAATAATGCTTAGAGAAATTAAAGACAATATAAAGGAATAGAGAAATTGATGGATTACATTAGTGGATCAGAAGACATTGTTAAGATGGCAATTTTTACTAATTGATCTATAGATTCAATGCAGTCCCTATCAAAATCATATCACAATCATGATATTTTATAGAAATTGATGAGTTAATTCTAAAATGTATTACTTGATAAAGGACTAGACCAGCCAAAACAATTTTGAGAAGGAAAAATAAACTTGGAAGACTGATTTTATTTTATTTTTTAAAATTTATTTATTTAATTTGTTTATTTTTTGTTGCATTGGGTCTTTGTTGCTGTGCACAGGCTTTCTCTAGTTGTGGCGAGCGGGGGCTACTCTTCGTAGCAGTGCGCAGGCTTCTCATTGTGAAGGCTTCTCTTGTTGCAGAACACAGGCTCTAAGTGCACGGAGCTTCAGTAGTTGTGGCGCATGGGCTCAGTAGTTGTGGCGCACGGGCTTAGTTGCTCCGCAGCATGTGAGATCTTCCTGGACCAGGGATCGTGTCCCTTGCGTTGGCAGGCAGATTCTTAACCACTGCACCACCAGGGAAGTCCTGATTTTAATAATTATAAAGCTAAAGTAATCAAGACAGTTTAATATTGACATAAAGGTAGAAAATGGCACAGTAATGAAAATTATAAACTCATACGTACAATGTCAATTGATTTTTTCTTAACTTAGACCACAAGATAATCCAATAAGTAATGGATATCATTGCCACAAGTAGTACTGGAACAACTGGGCATCTACACACCAAAGAAGAAGAAGGAGGAGGAGAAAGGTGTAGAGAGGGAGGGAGGAGAATGCACCTCCACTAAACAAAACAGAACAAGGCAAAACACAAAGGAATCTTTTACCTTTACCTCACAGCATACACAAAATTAAATCAAAATAGAATATTGACACAGATGTAAAAAGTAAAACAATAAAACCTCTACAAGGGAATTTGGGATAAAATACTTGTAATCTTAAGGAAGCCAAACACTCCCTAGATAAACACAAGAAGTTAAAAGCATTCAGAAATATTATGAAATGTATTCCATCAAAATTAAAATTTTCTGCTCTTTGAATGCCAGTGTTAAACAAAATGAAATAGCAAGCCGTAGGCAGGGAAAAATATTCATAATACATAGATATGAAAAAGGACTTAGGGTTGTATCCAGAATATTCAGAGAATTCTTACAATTCAATAATAAGAGGAGCAACAACCTAATGAAAAATGGATAAAATATTTGAACAAGGAGATCTCCAAAGAGCCAGTAAGTACACCATAAGATCCTCAACATCATCTGTCTTCAGAGAAATGCAAATTTAAACTACACCCATTGGAATGGCTGCAATTAAAAAGATGGATAAAACCAAGTGTTAATGAGGATGTGGGACAATTGTAACTTTCATATACTGCTGGTGGGTGTTAATTGTATTACTATTTAGGAAAACAGTTTGGCATTTTCTTATAGAGTTAAATGTGTGCTTACCTTATAAAGTAGCCATTCCTCCCAAGAGGAATTTACCCAAGAGAAATGAAAGCATGTTCATGCAAAGACTTGTGCATGAAGGTTCATAGAAGCTTTTTTCACAATACATGTAGTATTAACACTGGAAACAACTTCTGTGTCCATCAATTGGTAAATGGATAAACAAGTTGTGGTACATCTACACAATGGGAAGCTACTTAGCATTGAAAGGAAGGAATTACTAATAAACACAACAACATGTATGAATCTCAAAACATTATGCTGAGCAAAAGAATCTAGACACAAAAAATATACACTGTTATCATTCTATTTATAAGAAACTTTAGGAAAGACAAACTGAAGTTGTTACATGGAAAGCAGGTCACTGGCTGCCTGGGTGGGTGGTAAGGAGAAGAGACTGAATGCGTGGGTAGAGGCATAAGTGAATTTTGGGAGGTGATGATAATGTTGTTTCTTTAATTATGATTGTGGTGGTAAATACATGAGAATGTATATATGTCAAAACTCATCAAACTGTACAGTTACAATGGGTACAATTTATTTTTTTAATTATACTTCAATAAATTTGATTAAAAGGAAATGGAATGTGAACAGGCTAAGTGGGCATCTTCCTTGGTTACCAGAAGCAATTTCTCATTCTGCAGAATGGATAAGAATGCATATGTGGTTTATTAATTTTCTGCTTAATGCTACTGACATGTTCCTCTTTGACTGCTTGGAAAAGAGCCAACTTCCCAATACTCTCCTCTTCCCAATACTCTAGAACTAATGCAAAATGACAATTTTATTCTACAATTTATAATTTTCCACATTTAAAAGATATATACTAACCTCCCCAAGTCCAAGTCATCTAGATTTGTGAAGTTTCATCACACAAAAAAGTAAAGGTAAATATTTGAATACAACACAACACACGTGATGGTGCTTTAAAATAAAGGATGATGTAAATGCAAGGTGTAGGGTCAGGTTCACAGAAAAAGCTCAGGAAATTCTCCCTTAATTGAATTCAGTGGTTTACGTAAGAAGCATGTTTGGATCAGTCACAAAACTAAATTAAACTTAGTCCCTGGAAAGCAGTTAATATTTGGTACAAAGTCTAACACTCCACCTTTGGAAAGAAGTGAAGAGGGATTTGGCAGCAGGAGAAAACAAGCGGCAGGAAAAATTTGGGGTGGTCAACATTTGATATACAATGCTTCAGAAAATATAGGATCTGGAAATTAAGTAGTTAGAAGTGATGACAAGTAAAATTATAGAAAAGCTGGTTGAAATGATTTCACTGTATTTTTAGGTCTAGTGAGATGAGGAATACTCTTTGAGTCATGTTATTTTAAAATTCAAAACAATATTTGGGGATGTCTGATCCAATTCCCTATCTCAGATGATAAAATGAAGAAAGAAACATGTTAAACAACCTGCTTTTGGTTTCTCTAATGAGTAGAAGAATCTAGAACAAAAACCAGGCTTTCTGAGGCTGAGTTCAATGATTTTTCTATATAGCAATGTTGCCTCTTAAACATATCCTTGAAAGAAAGTCATAAAGGTCAGTATCTAACTTAAAAGAAAGGCATAAATAGCTATTTCAAAAGTCATGTATTTGGCGATGGTAACACGAATTTCAGGGTGAAAGTTTTTCATTGGCAATAAAGGAATTCTATTTTATTATAAAGTGAGAAATCAGTAAAGAAATTTCTCCATTCAACCTAATATTTTAAAACAGTATGAATCCACCTCAAATGCTAGAAAACAACACTTTATGTCACAATATGATATATAGAAATACAACTTGAGGCATCAAAAATTAATACTTTATACCCCTAAAAGCAGGTAATGTGAATTATTTAAGGGTAATTTCGATGTGAGAAAAATTCCTCAGCATCATTTGCCTTTGGGAATGCAGAAAGCTTATCTTACCTTAGAGGTTTGTTTTCTGTCTTACAGTATAATACTCTTTTTTTGTCAATCTGTTTTTACAACTGCACAATTTAGGAATGTAGCATCAAAGCTAACTGCTGGAAGAATGTTCTTCTTAGTGTTTAAAATTTTTTGTTTTTTTTCCCAATCGATACATCCTAAAAATTAATAAGAGCAAAATAAAAAGGAGGAGCACAATTAATACTCAAATGGAACAAATTTGGAGCACGTCATATGGAATAAAAGAACTCACGTGATTTTTCTGTTATTTTAAACCAGTGTACCAGACAAATTTTATGTCACTTTCTCTTCTTTTTAAATGTAATAGTACCGTAACCACTGTCTAGAGGGGTCATTGACAAGTGCTCCTCTGTTGTGTCTTATTCGGAGAAGACAAGGAAATTTACAATAGATTGGAAAAGGTTTTGCTGAAACACAGTGAAAAAAGATTAATATTTGAATCCTTCTCAGTTCCAGTACTTATCTGAGAGGGAAAAAAAGTTAGTTTAAGGTAAGAGGACACTAAGGAGGAAACAGGAGAAAAATTTGTGCAAGAAGAAAATAGGAAGGAGATTTAAAGGGTTGAGGGCAAAACTCAAGCATGTGTTTACAAGAAGATCTAAGACCTCAAACAGCAGGACACAAAACAGAAAGGAGAGTTTGGGTTCTTCAGAGGAGTATTCGGTATATAATGTTCGGTTTTTTAGAAAACAATTTCCCCACTTTTGCCTGTTTGAATTTTTTGAGAATCTCAGTTTCCTTTCCAAATATTAATTAAGAACTGAACTTTAGTGGCTGTTTCTAAATGGTAAGACTTTGGCTCTGCTTTTATATTTTTCTCCTCAAAATAAATGAAAGTACTTAAATGAGACAAAAACTTAAAATATTTATTTTAAAAATTTTATGAACACTCTATTTCCTTCCCATATAATGTGATAGGGCCTGAGTCACTGAAAGAACATTCACAAAACAAGTAAATGACTCACCGGATATTTGCCAAAGCGAATGGGGTGTGCAGGGTCAGGCCCCAAAGAATTCATAAGAAGATTTTAAAACTTGACCTTAATTACTGAAAAGGCTATCCAGTCATGGAAAGTTTGCGGACATTTCCAACTGAGTATTATTCTCACGTGAGGTCTCAGCATAGTTAGAGTAGGTGTTCAACATTTGGGGAGAAAAGAAGCCAGATACAATGACTACTGTATATATTTATTAGTCAGACTATATTCTTTAGCCAAGTTAGGACCCTTGTGCATTATGTGGATATTTGAACAACCCTTTTTCCTAGCTACTGGTGCAAGATAGCGTCAGAACTATTGGTATGTTTGTAAAATGATTTTCTCTCTTTTGCATAAAGCTGTGTCAAAAAATAAGAACAACAATAGCTACAAAGCCCTTTTTATTTATCAGTTACTTTTCTGGGGGTGATAGAAGAAGGAGAAAACTTCTTAATTCAGGACCTTCAGGAAACTCAGGCAAGACCTACACATGGAAATCACTGACTCCAAATGCCATGTTCCTCCCACAGGATAATTTCAGTACCACATAGAGCATTTGGCATGACTGGAATATTTTCTTTGTGTGAGGAAAACAAAAACAGAAGCCAAAGAAAATAACAAATCTAATATCTCATTGGTGGCACTAAAGTGATACCACAGTCCTATCCTAGGGTTTAAATTTTACCTTAAATGAGTCTCATTCTCTTCCTCTTTGGGTGTGGAGCAAACCCTTCTGGAAGGAAAAACACCTAATTGAATTGGATAGGCTCTTCAAGGGAGAATTTAAAGCATTTAAATAAGTAAAGAATTTAGGGAGAAAAACAAGTTTCAGAGAAACATGACAATGTCGAAGACAAATGGTAAATTTAATCACAAGGTTAGAGGCTGGAGGAACAGAGAAGTGTCACACAATATCTTTAGAAAAGGGGTTCAGGACCAAGGCCAAGACCAAGGCACCAGTATTGAGGGTCCACTTGAGCCGTATGGAGCAACAGCATGTGTAATGGCTCAAAGTGGTCATGATAGAGTAGGCATTTCTTGCTAATACTAGTTCTGTGTCCTGATTTTCAAATGAGACTCAAGGACATTAAAGCTGTATGTATACAAGATATCTGAGGAATGTTATTTGTTTATGAATATGTTTATAGTTTAGATTTTATCCACAATAACATGATGAGGCTGTACATGAAAGACTTTATAAGGAGGATCTTTCAATGTATTGTGGCAAAGCTGACAGTAATAAATTCAAATATAGATGGATTGTGCTAAATAAATCCCAATCTGTTATGATATAAAGTAAATTAATCAGAGTGTTAACTTAGAACGTTGGCTGGAAAAAGATAAAAAACACGTAGCAGAAAGCATTTTGTATTTAAAGACGGTTGCTAAATTAAACATGTAATAATTCAAAGGACAGCATTTTACACGAAACTAATTTTGGAATTATATTCCCACATGAAATTTTAAAACCAAGCACCAGAAACTATAAGAATATTATCAGAGACATATCTGATCACTCTGAAGTTGAATATGCCCCATAGAAATGAAAGGACAAAATAATCAAAGGAGAACAAATTTTCTTAGAACATAGATAACATGGTATGGAAGATTATTTTTCCAAAAGTTGAAAGAAACAGAAACACAGAGATAAATCTGTGAGATGATAAACGAAAGCACTCCGAAACTCAGAGCTGCTTTCTCACTCATTTTCATATAAATTCAGGTGAAAAACTACCAGTGCATTAAGGCATCAATTACGAGCACAGCATATATGATAAATGCATTAATTGTCAAATACCTTGCATCATGTAGTTATCAAAACTTGGAAAGCAGTCATGAATAAAATACCATTTCCAGTTTAGCATATTCAATACAAGTATTTGATTTAAGCTTTCAGCTCCTTTCTATATCTCTTTTTTCAGCTAACTTAAGCAACACGTATATTCTTTCTTTGAATTTTAGAGAAAAGCATGATACAAGGGGTTAAAAACCAATGAATTCTAACTCAGCATTTACCCCCAATAACGTGTGACTTTGGGAAGGTCATATCAGCTGGTGAACTTTAGTTTCTTCTTCCATAATTCAAGAGGGTGGAGGGGAATAGAAAATTTCTAAACTCTAAGAAATCCATGATTTTTGTGTCACTTACCAACTACTTGGTTATACTGTATACCATTTTGAATTATTCAGTAGTCTTCTCAGCTGGATTTTAAGTGCCCTAGATCTATTTTCCGTTACCTAGCACAGCGCTGGGTGTTAACTATATGTTCTAAAAACTACTTCTTAATGGAATGATTATTCACTGAAAAAATATTGGAGGCCAAGAAAAGCCTTATTCACTCCCTTGGATGTTCTCTACTCTAGAATTGCCCTCTATCAGCAGTGTGAAACTGGATGGTTGAAGAGTTTGTTTGAAAAGAAAGCCTTCATTATCAGTTTAAAATACACCATTTTCCAATTGTTAACGTTCCATTATCTATAACCTAGAAGACTTGTTCATGCATAATTCTTTTACACATCTGAAATTAAAATGAGTTAATGTGTGACCTACCTACAGAAATAGCAGAAAGGCATTTTAAGACAGCCTGGGAAAGGTGGAGAACTTTCAAACCACATTTTTATTTAGCTAGCATTTGTATAAATTTATGTCTTTTCTTGTCAATTCTAATGATAAATGTATATATTAGAAGAAAAAGTATACTCCACAATTAGCTTCTTTCTTGGCCCTGATAAAATGATTACATAATCTAAAGTTAGTTTTTCGTAAGGTTCTTCACTGAGGATGAGCTGTGATGTTGTGATCATGATATAGACACTGAAAGCATCAACTAAGTAGCATATCAGTGAACTTCAAATGTTGTAGCAATAGTTACAAGGAAAATATGTTAACAGTACTAAGAAGTTTAGCAGGGTTATCAGAAACATATGCTATTTTTTAAAGTTTTCCTGAATGCATCAGGGGCTCTGTGGATTCATTAAGGAAAGAAAAATGAAGAGAAAATGTGAGTGAGAAGTAACCCTTTATCTTGTGAGCCTTTTCCCTCTCATCCTCTCTGCCTCAACTGTATCACACTTGGATGTACTGAAACTATCTACAGAAGTCACATTTATTTTTGAAGCTTAGTAAACAAGGTTACATCTCTTGAAAAAAATTGCAATAGACTGCACTAATGCTAAAAAGTCAAATAGCAGATTCGCCTATTGACACAGATTGTTTTGGTAAGACAATACCTAAGAGAAGTATGGGTTGTAAATACAGTTGTTTTGCTGTCAAATTGGAAATGTCTTTAAAGTCAGAAGAGAATATGAATGATAAAGGAATGAGTACCTTTCATATATTATAAAGTCATAAGTTTGCATTAAGTGTTTTCAAGGGGCAAGGGACAGTTTTCATTTGAGAAAAATAAGATGCATGTTTTTCTTTGCAGCACACTCTCTCTTCTCAGAAGAATACATGCTCCTCCTTTTCTGCAAGGTGTTATTTAGATCCAGGTGGTTTCCAGTTTTGGAGCTCTCTTACTCCTATATTCGTCTTCTTCTCCAATACTTCCCTATTGTTTTCCCTCTGCTTCCAAAGGGCGCATCACCAGTCTTAAGAAAACTTGGTCTCCCCATCTTGCATGTCAGCTTTTCGTAGGAAGAAACTGTATCATGCCGTTTTTTGGTTTCATTACCACTGACGGGGCTCAGAGCAGGCTGCCCTAAAATGTGCCACTCTAGCATTCAAATTATTTTGAGCTGAAAACAGCCAAGGCCCAAAAACTCAAGAGGAACCTTTGACCTTCCCCCTTATTGCCTAAAAGAATTTAAGACAGGAGGCCTGTCCCAGGAAGGAGCTATCATCACAGATTACCATAGTAAAGTATTAGGTGTAGGGAGGGACTGAGCAAAGTCCTCTCTGTGTCCCATTGTCTTCGGATGGCCCAGCAAACATTTGTTTACCAAACACTAACTCTTTTCATCTTCCTGTGAATTGCCTCACTTCCCCTTGAAACCTCAGACACTCACCTCCTTCTCTTTAGTCCAGAATATCTACATCAATATATACATCAGTACCTCACCTTGCCTTGCTGTCTTTGGAATTCTTCATACTTACGCATGGTTTCCCTGCGTGCAAGTAGTAAATTTGATTTTCTCCTGTCAATCTGCCTTGTGTAATTTTAACTGCCAGACAAAAGAACTGAGGGGGAAATTTCCCCTCCCCCTCACCACTGCACATCGAAAAATAAAAGAAGAAATGAATGAATTTAATTGTTAGTGGCCTTTAAACGTCCAATTGCATCCTCCTAACTATTCAGATAAGCAAATTGCCCTTCATTACCGTGAACTCCTCTCTGACCTGGGAAATCTCCCCCATTGGAGACTCCCAATTTGCCCTTTCTCAGGTAGAAAAAGAGTCACTATTTTTTCTTCTTTACATGTTTACTGTTGAGTGCTAGGAGTCCAAGCCAGGAAATTACAAACTAACAAGTGTTGGCTAGTGAGTTTCTAATATAATGGGAAAACAGGCTGGCACCAGGAGAGAAACTCAGACTTCCTAGGCTTCCATCAAGCTGTTTATTAAGTGTCTAGTACATGCCGGCTAATTCTGAGAAGGCTAGAGAAGATATATTTGGATATGGACTTTGATCTGAAGGAGCTCACATAGTCATAATGCAAACAAAGATATGAGAAGTAATTTTAAAATGATTTTAAGGTAGAATGTCCAGATCCTCTTCTAAAAATGGGAAAATTGTTAGCTGCCCTACCTAATCTACGATATTGCTCTGAAAATCAGAAAAATGTGAAAACATAAAATTATAAACTACACATTTGCAAATAATTTCTGGCATCATGTCACATTTTTATAAAATTTACTGAATTCCTATACCTTCAAATAGATATAGACTTTTATAAATGCCATCGCAGAAATTAAAGAACAAGGACTTCAAGACATAAAGTTCAAAACTGACCAAATCAGAGTATACATAATTTGTTTGATGCTTTTTACTAAAAACTCTAGAAAATATTTTCAGTTAACTTAAAACATACTTTTAAACCACACAGACTCTCAAAAGAGTTTAACCTTGTTTCTTACTCAATAGAGAGTAGAGATGCAGCCTTAAGTCATGGCAACTAAAGAGATGGGGATCTAAATGTTTTCAGAGACTTGACTATTTTTGAATTACATCATAGTGACCAATCATTTCAAATCTATTTATGCAATGATGTAATGGTATCAAGTAAATGCAATGTATCAAGTAAGTGTAATGTAATGTATGCATCAAGTAAATGCAATAATATTGTCCCTAATGGATTCTTTAAAAGTAGACTCCAGTTTCTAAAGTTCAGAGCCATGTAGTTGGCATGTTAAATAATTTTTCTTTTTTAAGACAGGTTTTATAGAGTCCTCATTATCCCCAATTCATTATCAACCTCTTCCAAACTCCAAACCTAGTAAATAGCAATCATTGCACTATTTTTAAATGAAGTTAAAATGCTCAGAGTGCTATGTGATAAGCTTGCGTAGGCACTAGTTTTCGACTTGGAGTTGAACGTCTTAGTATAACTCTAGTTTGCTCCCTGGAGACAGGGCTTCTTTCATGGCTACCAAGTTCGGTGTGGATACAGTATTGTAAACAGAATCAAGACACAGCTTTTCTTAGACCAGCATTCCTGGGAAAAGAAACAAGGAAAGTCCTTCCTTTTTGCCAAGAGATATACGAACTGCTGATGAGAAAACATGCCACAGTGCTCTCTGAAGGCACAAACCCTGTCCACCCCAATGCTGATTTTCACACTTTCAAGAGCAACACAAGCAGAAATTCCAGAACTATTGCCTTTAATATCATTTTCTTAGAGTGCAGGTGTCCTTACTTTTTTTCACCAGATTTTCATCACAAAATAGTGAAGAATTTTTATATCTATTATTTTGGCATTATTGTATTTAATTCGTCTTCTAGATCACTGCTATTTGAAAGTCTTATAAGTTTCTCACCCGCATTATTTTGGAGACTTCCTAACTTGTTATCCCAGCTCAAGTCTCTCTTTTATTCCCTGTAAACTACACAGCACTGCCAGATTAATTATCTGTAATCACACTTTAGTGGACAAAATCTTTCAATAATTTCCCTTCACAGACTGAAAATATACTAAATCTTTGATGTTCTATCATCTGGCATCAATTATATCTCCCACTATCTTCTACCTCCTTATCCATTTAGATCAGTTTCTGAAACAGGCATTTCATATCCTTGTTCACATTGTTTCCTTCACCTAAATCCCTTTCCATCTCCCCCACCAAATGACTTTTGTTTCAATTCTACAGATCCTTCTAATGTCGTCTTTTCCACAAAGCTTTCCTTGCCACTAATTCCTTAAGCTTTAAATGACTCTCTCCTCTTAACCTGCTAGCACTTTATTTGTACCTCTCTTTATAACACATTTTATGGTCAACTTCAGTTATGACTGTAGGTGTGCACAAGTTCCTCGTTTACCAACTGAAATGCCTTGGGAAGAGGGACCATGTCCTGCTTATCTTGGTGTGCTTCACTGTGTCTAACAGAAGTTCCTGCCACATGGTCCATTTCCTGTCCAATAAATAAATGAATGTAGGCTTTATCCATTAGATGCTAGAGTGTGAGCTGCCTGGGAGCAGGAGAAACATGCCCAATAGATAGAAAGATAGATAGATAGATAGATGAGAGATAGATAGATAGAGAGATAGATCATCTTTTTAACCAGCTCCCTAACAGTGTGCCTGAAACAAAATAATGCTTCATAAATATTTCCTGACTCAAAAAACAAAAACTTGCAAGCCTACCCAGTGACCTTTTTAAGGAATTACTAAAAATAGTATGTTCAACATACAGAAATTCAGATCTTAGCCCTTATTATGTTATTTAAGTAGGAGGAAAATCATCTACAAAAGAAAAAGCCTCCACAACAACTTCTTTCATTTTCTTCATACCGAAAACCTGTGATCTTTCTTTTGAAGTTTCAAGGAAATGTCAGGGGTATTTTGCATTTATCCCTTTTCAAGATAGCTTGGATGCACACACTTTTTATAAGCTTCTTAACTTATAAACATGTTGGCAGGAAATACAATGACCACCAGCACAGAAGGGAAGGGTAAACAAAATGGAAAAGAAGGTAGAGTTTTGAAAGTTAAGTGTTTCTTACGAGTTGTTGAGGATGCTTAGTTCATGCAAAATGATCAAGTCTATCGCCACTCTGCTACCAAGTCCCACACCAACTCTATTTTTATGACTTGCCACTGTATTTTCCTAGGCAGCTGTATTTATGCTTAGCAAAATATCAACTCTTTCGCTTTTATTGAAAAATTATGTACAACAAATTGTAACTATAACCTAATCTACAAGGTTTAATGCAGGCGGCTTTGATTTACTGGCCCATTCATAATCTCCTGATTAGCCTCCCTGGAAACAATCCACTCACTTGTCTAAGTGGTATCAAGGTGTTTGTTTTTAATCTGTCCAAAATCTTCCTATAGACAAATGCATTATTGAAGAATTATATTTTAATTTATCTTCATGCGGTGCTTTTGATGGGCATTTGCATTAACACAATATGATTATGCTTCTTTACACTAGTATCTATTAAAATTAGAAATTACCTGCACACACAGTCTCAGATGGTGGTCAAAAATTGTACAAAGAAGTAAGAATAGAACTCCTTAATATCACACAGCCCTGCTGCTCATCAGTGAGGCTTTTCTGTTCTAATGCTTTTGTCATGTATATGAAAGTCATTATGTAGTTTAGAAAACAGAAGATGAAGTGAAAGAGGAAGATCGGGGACCTAGGATGCATTAATATTCCACCAGCATCAAAGATATTTCCCTCGAGGGGCTCCTACAGGCCACACTGTTATTACAGTGCCTATCCATTATCTTGTGCTGTTCTTGGTATTAAGACAATAATGGAGAGAATAGGATTATGTGCAGATAATAGGAAATGTGAAGGCAATTCAGCAAGATAGGAAATGAATGGAGACATGATTCTTTCATCGAAGCCAGGGATGGTTTAGCATAGGGTAAAAGAGAAGATAAATGAAGCAAAATGGAATCTTTACAGGTTAGCAGGGGTAAAAATGAGTGTTTTCATAGAATCCTGTGAGTTTAACCTTCTTGATAGAAAAATGCCATGGCATCTTTCTTGAAATTCCAAGTACATGTGCCTGAGGAGATGATCTGTTTTTGTTCTAAAAATTCACTTGTTGGAAAAGATGTCCAGTGCTTACATGGTCAGAAAGTGGCCTTAAGGAGTGGCATAACTTTTTAATTCACTCCCATCACTGAGAAATTCGGGCTGTTATTTAAGATTCCCCTGTGGAAATGAGAAGCCCCGCAACTCTCTCCACCCATCCTTTACCAAACAATGCCCAGTAAATAAGGGCGCAGTAAACTGAGAGCCAGATAAGAGAGTTTCACCAGGAAAAATGCTTAATCTCGTTTCTCGGGGGCCCCATTTCTTTTGACACTAACCCTCCCTGTCTGTACACAGACAGAGAGCACACAGAGGCAATCACCCAGACAGACTTTAAAAACAGGAAAGAAAAGCCCTGGCTTTTTGCAAAGATCACCTATATTGGATGCCCAAGGCTAATGTGACTCAAAGGTTGGCATTTCATGATGACGGCCAGGAAACAAGAGCGGCAGACTGTGTCATTTGCAGACAGGGCACTGGCATAAATAAACGTTTCTCCTTATATATTAAAAAAAAGAACATTTAATTAAATAAAGGCACACTCAGCTACAGACAATATGACAGGGCCAGAGAGAGTGCTTTCTGTGCTCACATACGCTGCTTACTCTTCAAACATTGCATTTGATCCTGACTTAAATTGGATAGAAATTTAACCAAACTGAGATCAACAACATAATAACATCCTCTAACTCAAAGAGTTACCAAGGGGAATTGAAGAGAAAATATTAGAGGAAATCAGCATGTAGATACACTGTATCTATAAGCTTGTCTAAGAATGTGAAAACTGTGGATATCCAGACTGCATATGAAATGTAGATTAATATATCCTGCATGGAATTGCTCTGCAGCCATTACAACTTAGTTCAAAATACATTTTTTCTAAACAGGGTTGAGGACTATTTTTTTTGAGGAGATATATATATATCCCCTCAAAAGACACACGACTAAAGAAATATCCAGTGGGAATAACAGGAGGAAAAAAAAATATATATATATATATATACATATATATATATATATATATGTAGTGTGTGTGTGTGTGTGCATATATATATATCTTTATCCAAAGCATGGACCCGCTATCTGTATAGAAAACAGAAAGTATATATAAAGAGCAAAACGTAATCAGGATCTTAAACAGCTTTTGCACCTTTTCTTCCCCCTCCCCCAGCCCTTTCTGGGCTCTTTGGTGCGCCTTCCTGGTTCTCTAGTTTTAAAAATGGCTCCATACTGCCCTCTGCTGCTGGTTTATAATTTCCTACTTGGAAATCTTAAGCGCTTGCTGCTCTGGTTGTATGTCAGGTCCTGATTGGAGCTTATAACTAATAACACTGTCTCCTAGTTTAAAACAAGACGGGCTGATATTTCGCAGATTTGCACTGCTGAATCCAGCTTCCTGGCTACATTTCTTTTCCTTCAAATTATCTGGACTCTTTGACCTTAAGAAGATCTCATTCTAGCCACAAGAATCATTTAAATTTAAAAGATTGCCCTGTTAAGAAAATTATGTGTTATCAAAAAATCCCACTGTAGATTCATATCTCTAAGAAGGTGAGGTGGAAAGGAGAGGACATTTTGGAGATGGATGTGGATACTAATTAATATTACTCCTTAATATCCACATCACATTGAACTCAATTTCAAACAAGGAAATTAATAAAATAATACATGTGTGATAGAGCACAGCACCATGCATGCACTCAATAAATGTAAATGAGATTTGAATCAAATCCAAGCAATTGAAATATCAGATAAAGAATTGTAATCTGGGGAAAAAATTAACCTCAGGAAAAATATATTTCAAACATTAGGTAAGGTATTCAAAATGCATTTTACTCTCCTTTGAAAACATAAGAATGGGAAAAGAGTGATTTGTTTATTTATCTTAATACACAATACCAGAAAGTTAGGATTTTACCAAAAATCGTATTATTTTATAGAGGCTAATAAATCCAAGCATAAAAGTGTTTACCGGGGGCTTGTTCAATGATATTATATTTCCCCCTCAGAAATAAAAATGATTATGAAAGACAGTTAACAGCTATAATTGGATATTGTAATGTGTGTCAACATGACCACATGACAATTTAAGAGCATATGGTCAATTGTGTGACATTGCTTGACAGACAGGAAATTGCTATAATCCATATCATTATTTGGACCTGCATCTAAAGTACACAACCTTATTACCTTGCT
This sequence comes from Monodon monoceros, assembly GCF_005190385.1. Lineage (NCBI taxonomy): Eukaryota > Metazoa > Chordata > Mammalia > Artiodactyla > Monodontidae > Monodon > Monodon monoceros. The sequence continues at coordinate 97,034,100 of NW_021703774.1, forward strand.
CAACAGAAACATAAAGGAAGGAAATGAAAAGAATGATAGGAACTAATACATAAAACTGGTGGATATCTTTTACCAGGGCTTTTGCCTTTGAAATTTATTGTAATCTAGAGAGTTTCTGTTGTGTGAACTCCTCACAGAATCAAGGTGGACTCTCACCCAAAATTTGATGTGAATGTCAAGACTGATGACGCCACACACACATCAAGAAGACATGAAAAGGTTTATTATCACATAATGAGGCTTTCTGGAGAAAGCAAGGTAGCCCCCAAGCAGCTCTACAAATGGCTTGAAAAAGCAGGGGAAAATCCATGTGCTAGAACATTCAGCCTGGCTGCACCTCTTAAACATCATAAAAACCCTGGAGTTTTTTGGTGTTCTGGAGGTGCAGCCAGGCCAAGAGTTCCAGAACATGGTTTGAACTTCCCACAGATGCCAAAGGAAGGTTCACCTGCACTTTCTCATCAGCTTGCCCAGAGGTGGGGCAGAAAGGGAAAAAAAGGAAGAGCTAGGCTTAAAAGCTGTCAGCAACCAAACATAAAAGAAAAAAAAAGGAACCAGACACTTTACTACAAAGGCCTTCAATTTATATTAACTGCAGTTCTAGTAGTTATTTAGATGGTGGTGAAAAGCCTTTTAAACACCATCTAAGATACCTCTCTGAACCCAACTAATAATCTCTAAATTTAGGTCATTTCTAAAAGATAATAAAATCAGTTCACTCCACTCCTAGATACTGAAGTCTTCAGATTCTAATTTTTGAAATGAAGAAACAGAGAGACACAAAGAGAGCAGAGTTTGTTTTATGAACACCTCTGTCCAAGTGATTCCTTAAATAAGTGTGTATTGGAGTGTCTGGCTGGTTCAGATGAAGCTGGTGAATAATACACTGGCCCTGTCCTCAACGAGTTTTCAGTCAACGGGTGGAAAGTACATCCATAAATAAATAATATCAATATTGGCAGCATCAGGAGTAGATACGAAAGACAGAAGGAGCAGGCAGAGTTATTAACTCTGTCCTGAAGGCTGAAGAAATAATAAGAGAAATTTTCAAGAGCAAGATGAATGGAAGATTACCAGGCAAATAAGAAAGCGAAGGGGATTTGAGGCAAAGAAAAACACCATGGTCAAGCAATGAAGTTATAAAATGCCTTGGCATTTTCAGGCAACCAACCATAGACAGTTCAATATCACTGATGCATAAAATACAAGAAATGTGGTGACCAAAGATGAGACCTAAGAAGCAGGCAAATGCCCGAGCGTGGGGGAAACTGTCCTGGGAAAATACTTGGACTTTATCCAGTAGTTCAACAGCTTTCAACCTCTTTGATCTCACAGTCCTGGCAGTACAAAAAAAATTTGATCATTAATCTGCAGTGTAGATCCATGAACTTCCTAAATTATTTACAGGTATTAATGCCTTTCACAGATATTAAGGTACAGTAAACATCTAGGACAAGTCCAGCATTAATGATATTTCTAAGTTAATTCAACTCAGTGTGGCTATCACCAAGACAAACAGTACCAATTTCCATTCAGTCAAAAATAATCACTTGAAAACAGGAAATAATGAACGGAACTGAAAGTCTAAAACAGAAGACCTGGCAAACCATTAAAATGATAATTCCAGAAACCTGAAAATCGTAGAAACAACCTGAATATTTTTAAAGGTTTATTAACCCTTGGTAATAATTTTTTTCATTTCTCTTACGACTTGTATGATGGTTAATTGTATGTATCAACTTGACTAAGCCATGGGATGCCCAGATTAAACATTACTTCTGGGTGTGTCTGTGAAGGTGTTTCCAGATGACTCAATAGGTTGCCCTCCCCAGTGTGAGTGGGCATTACACAATCCACTGAGGGTCTGAATAGTACAAAAGTGGAGGCAAGGAGGATTTATTCCCTTTCTGCCTCACTGTTTGAGCTGGGACACTGGTCTTCTCCTACCCTTGGACTGGGATTTATATCATTAGCTCCCCTGGTTCTCAGTCCTTTGGACTCAGATTGGATTTACACCATTAGGTTCCCTGGGTCTCCAGATTGAAGATGGCCGATCATGGGGCTTCTCAGCCTCCATAACTGTGTGAGCCAATTCCTCACAATAAATCTCCTTTTATATATGCTATTGATTCTCTTTCTCTGAAGAACTGCAATACAAACCTATACAAGCAACCTACTTTCCCTGGCACAGAGAGAAGAAAATTTGCCTTCTGACTATAGACAGGTACAGGTCTTGTAAGTCTTGGGGTTTATACAATTTAGGAAACACTAAATGAATAAAGAATTTTTAAAAGTTACTTTTGCAAATATTACAACACATGATCATGTAACTCTTTGCTAGGACCACACTCTCAGTCTTTACAAGAGGTCCTGTATGTGAAGGGGATACAATTTAGGATTTAGCAGACTGTTGGTGTTGCCTGTATCCTGAACTCTCTGGAATGGTGGCCACATGCTCCCCTTTTGGTCATTCCATTTAAATTCATGAGGAAGTTGAGTTCCTTGAAGTTCTAGATCAACGTTATAGTGAAAAATTTCCTGTCACCAAGAGACTGAAATAAAACACTTAAAGAAAAAATAACTGACTAACAAAAAATATCTGGGCTGTTTACTTTTAAGACTACTTTACTAACATTACCCAAGGATTAAAAATGAAAGTATTGGGTTGGTGTCAGCAACAGGTATAACAAGACCAATGTGAATTTCATAAAGATATTGCAGCATTGCACAATACAGTTGGGATCTAAGGTTATATTGGAAAACTGCTTAGAAGCAGTTTGAAAGTAACGAATTACTTGCTTGCAAGTAATGAATATTTTGGGTCCATAATATATATTATTAAATTTGCAAATATTTGCTGCCAGCTCTATGCACTGGTTCCATGCAATATGTTCAATAACATTTGAGGCTAAACCCACAGCAGGAGACTTTGGCACATGGTCCACTCCATCTAAAGTAATCCTAGAGTTTAGAAAGGAATGAACAACATATTATAAGTTGCCACTTAAAAACAAAGCATGCAAAAAAACCCAAAACAAAACAAACAAAAAAAACAAAGCGTGCAACATTTAAGCATGCATACATCAAGCTTTGTATAAATATACTTCTTTAATTTTTGTTTTGCTCCATACCTCTACTGGACTACATTTTAATTTCAATACATATCCTTTGTTTTATACCTCATAATTTACTTTATTATAACTTCTGCATGACTGTGCTTTATGCTTAAATAAATGATAAATGACATGTCTATGGTATTACACTTTTGCTACCAAAGTCACCAATAATTGTTATTTTACCAAATGTCAATATTATCAATTGCTGTTCTATGCCCCCCCGCTATGTGGTATCAGTTACCAAGAAACATAGCCAAACACAAGCACATATTATGTGAAAGATTGTTTTTACACTGAACCCAGATATACCATCCAGTCAATTATTGTAAAAATTATTCATACCTTCTAGGTTGAAAGCCAGAGACAAAGGCCAGGAAATATTTGTCCTGAATTATCCTAGAGCAAATTCAAAACAAAATTTATTCTGCATCACAATTACTAATGTGCGCTCTTAAGCACTAATAAGATTCTTGTGCTTTACTGGACAATTGTCTTCCTCTGGGACTTACTGAAGCAAAGGAGAATGAGATATATCATGCTTCCCCTTTTAACCAAGGACCACTACGAAAAAGAAACCACTATGAGTGCATGTTGATGCTCATTGAGTAAACACTCTGCTTATTCACTAATGAAAATGATGTCACCAATCAATAGAAATCCTGCTTTATGGAAAACTAGTTTTCTATTGATCAAACCTTTTGGTGTTATTTTGACTTAACAAAGAGTTCCAATGACTTTATTTCTACATAGAAACAAAGACTGATAAATGTTAGTTTCATGTCCCCCCCCGCCCACAAAACCTTAAAGATCTCTCATTCCACATTACAACATTGCCAATAGGATTTCTTCTTCCCTGTTGCTTGTTACTTTAATTATCCTAGTTTTTTTTCCCTCCTTTTTAACAATTATACTTCATCTCTTAATTTTCCTATTCTTCACATAGAGGATTTTCTCTTTCTGTGACTCATTTAATTTTCATTACTTCCATCTTATTTTGTGCATGTATTCTAACTGATTTCAATCCCCACCCCGACACTGTAGTGATATCTAATCACCTCAAAAAGCATTTTTAATCTTCCACCAAGTCAGCTTTTCTTTGAAAGTATCAATGATTGACAGCCAGGACTGCTCAGGGTGGTACTGAGTCAGCAGAGCCATCAGAAGATGAATAAGCTATGGGAATGTCAAATGTGGAAGAAAGAGGAAGCTGAAATAATGGACTAAACTAAATAACAAAGAAAAGTAATTGATTAAAAGCTGAGTTTTCTGAATTCTACGTAGACATAACTACAAGTTTCAATGAAATAAACATTCTGTTTAAAATCATTCACTTAAAACATGGCTCTATATTAAGTTACCAGTTTTTAGTTCAACCCTATGCCACCTTAAATGTGCAGGTTTATACTTTTTAAAATTGTTGGCACATGCAATGTGTATTAGTCTTGTTTTATGACAATCTAACATACATTTGAGCAGACCACTCAAAAGAAAGATAGAATTAAGTGAAAAGAATCTTTTTGAAAACCTTTGTTCATTCAGGTGATGGAACAATAAGTTGTGAATGTCACATTGTTCATAACCAGTTGAATACGACAGAGCACTTGTAGGGACTAAATGGCAAGATTTTCCTGTTTACCTATGTCCCCAATCTAGACATAGGGTTATACGGAAGACTACTGTTTTCGTTAACAAAGGCATATAGAAAGTTCTTGCATAGAAAGGTTATAGAAGAAGTAGTTAAGAAATTTTGATATGGGCCCTAATCTTCTATCTCTACTAAAGACATCAGAGAAAGCTTTAAAAATACATCAGTCACTTTATATTTTATATTAGATCCTAAAATTGGATCCTGAAATTCAATGGAGACAGCTTTCATCTGGTAAAAAAGTATAACTTAGGCACAGTTTTTAAATATTTTAAACACAAAATCTAATGTAATATTACAAAATGCTCCATCAGTTAAATTTTATTATCCCTATATTATGGATGAGGAAACTAAGGCTTAGCAAGGCTAATTTATGTATTTGAACCGAAATTAATAGTAAATAATTGAACTAAAATAGCAAGTAAAATTTCAATGGCATATTCAGTTACTGTCTACTAGATGGAACATATTGTCTAGTTTAAAGCCAATTTAAACTTTCTTATCTTGAAATTTAATCTTGGAGTCTGTGTCAGATTGGATTACTCCTGAGATATTGGTCCTGTCAAATTTGTCTGGCCAAATCATGCAGTAGGAACACTGCAGACCCACCATCCACGTGATGTGACTATGTCTGGCCGTCCTTGACCAATCACAACAAATAAATTTTTCAGCATTGTTCAAGTGGACTCAGGTTTAACCTGTCTATTAATCACAACAGGAGCTATACCAGTGAAACATAAATTTTATTTTACTATCATATAAACTTTTACCTGTACGCTATTCAGCAGGGAGCTCATTTTAGATTCCAATCTCTGTGGGAAATGCAGGCAAAGTCCAGAAAAAACCAACCAAGCACAAGTTAAGGGCTAAATAAGTGGATTCTTCTATGCAAGGAGAGGTGAGTGTCCAAAGGGTTTGGGTGACCAGGTAAGCAATAGGTGGGTTTGGGGGGAGATCAATTAATTGCAGAAAAAGCCCTGACACCACATATTGCTTGGACTCCTGATACTTATATCTACCTGGAGTTTGCCATTCATCAAAAAAGTTAGGCATTTTGCATTTGAAGCAACATGGATGAACCTAGAGATTATCACACTAGGAGAAGTAAGTCAGAAAATGAAAGACAAATACCATATGATATCACTTATATGTGGAATCTAAAATATGACACAAATGAGCTTATTTACAAAACAGAGACTCGGAGACACAGAAAACAAACTTATGGTTACCAAAGGGGAAAGGGGATGGGGGGAGGGATAAATTAGGAGTTAGGGACTAACAGATATAAACTACTATATAAAATAGATAAACAAGAAGGTCCTACTGTATCATATAGGTAATTATATTCAATATCCTGTAATAAACCATAATGGAAAAGAATACAAAAAAGAATATGTATATATATATATGTATAACTGGATCACATTGCTATACACCAGAAACTAATACAACATTGTAAGTCAACTGTACTTCAATTAAAAATTTGGGCATTTTAACATATAAAACTAATTTAGAAATTAAAAAAATAGGGGATCCCCTCGTAGCGCAGTTGTTAAGAATCTGCCTGCCAATGCAGGGGACACGGGTTCGAGCCCTGGTCCAGGAAGATCCCACATGCCACAGAGCAACTAAGCCCATGCGCCGTAACTACTGAACCTGCGCTCTAGAGCCCGCGAGCCACAACTACTGAAGCCCGCGCACCTAGAGCCTGTGCTCCACAACAGGAGAAGCCACCGCAATGAGAAGCCTGCGCACCACAATGAAGAGTAGCCCCCGGTCGCTGCAACTAGAGAAAGCCTGCGTGCAGCAACGAAGACCCGACACAGCCAAAGATAAATAAATTAATTAATTTAATTAAATTTTTAAAAAAACAAATTAAAAAATAAAACTGAACAATAGTTTTTTAATGAACAAAAAGATAAGTAAATTCACAAAAGGAAAAATATAAGAATTATTTATGAATTAAGAAAAATATTGCTTCACTAGCCATTAAAGAAATGCAGATCAAATGACCAATTCTCAATGTTGGTCATACATTTCAAATTTAAATAAGCATGACTTTTTGTAAACAACTGGACACTTGTAGCAGCGATTTCTCTTGCTATTAGCTTAAGAAAATAAGCGAACAAATAGGCAAATGTGTATGTATACATCTGTTTAGCATTGCTTGTAAAAGAAGTATCTAAATGTCCAACAGTTTAGTATTAGTTGAATACATTTTAGAGCATCTATATAGTTGATTATTATGTATCCATTAAAAATAGTCATGAAAGGGCTTCCCTGGTGGCGCAGTGGTTGAGAGTCCGCCTGCCGATGCAGGGGACACGGGTTCGTGCCCCGGTCCGGAAGGATCCCACATGCCGCGGAGCGCCTGGGCCTGTGAGCCATGGCCACTGAGCCTGCGCGTCTGGAGCCTGTGCTCTGCAACGGGAGAGGCCACAACAGCGAGAGGCCCGCGTACCGCAAAAAAAAAAAAAAAAAAAAGGTCATGAAAATAATTTACATGAATATGAATAGAAAGATGGCCTAATGTACTATTAAGTAGAATACATTTTTCAAAAATATGTGTAGTATGATCCACTTAAAAAAAAGTCTATGTGATATGTATTTTACAGAAAAGAACCTGGAATGATTTATCCAAATATTTCAGTGATTATCTCTGAAGAGTAAGATTATTCATGATATATCCTTTCTTCTTTTTGATTAACTGTATCATCTAAATTTCTACAACAAATATCAGTGGGATTTATAACAAAAACATTTTTATTGAACATTTAAGATTCAGATTCAATTATAAAGTTATATGTATGCAATGGGCTTAGGAGTAAGTAACTAGGATTAAACAATAATTCAATAAAAGAGCTAATTGTAAAGTGTTCTAAGTTAGAATTTTTGTGTTCTAGTTCAACTTTTCAAAAGAAGAAACTTTTCCTGTAAGCAGAAGATGTAAACAAAGGTCTAACATTAATTTTCACAGTCACTGAAAGAAAAGGTGAAATATACATAATCCATATCCTAAAATTTAATGGGATTCACGTGCCTGAGATACACAAATTCAACTAGCTTTCGTGGAATGCCTGCTCTTTGTTGTGCACACTTCTTTTGTGAGTATATTTAAAGTCCTACCACATAAAAGGTAGCATTATTATCCCTAATTTCTGATTGAGAAAAAAAAAAAAAACGGCTGTATCAGAGTAACTATCGAATGTATTATACAGGAATATCTTGAAGGAGATTGTCCATTACTGCTTCAGCAATTTATCAGAATCATCTCCGAAATTTTTTTTTTTTTTTCTATTTTTTGACCTCTCCACGAGGCATGAGGGATCTTAGTTCCCAGACCAGGGATCAAACCCATACCCCCTTCAGTGGAAGCGTGGCATCTTAACCACTGGACTGCCAGGAAAGTCCCATCTGAAGATATTTAAAACCACAGGTTCCTCAGCCCCACCTGCCTCAGACTTACTGAATCTGAACCACCTAGGTTATCTGAATTATTAGGCTGGGAATCACCAGACAGTATCACTCAGGACGTCCTTTTAAAGACGTAAGGTAGAAATCTCTCTCTATTCTGGATTTTTCTTTCCTGAAATATTGATATCTTTAAGCAAGTATGGTCAATAAACCTAGCAAGAGGGGCCTGGACTCTGGGTCCCACCCTTTAGAAGGACATGCCTTTCTCTACATAAAAAATTAAATTTCTTAAGGGATATTCCAATTTACAGCCCTGGAGAAATGTATGAATTAGTAGTCTATTCACAGCTGTTGCATCTGGTGGCTCAGGAATATTTTTTGATAGAGATAATTTAATAAAATATTTCCATTTTGAAAGTATTTTTGTCAAATTAGAAGAGCATAATTATTTTAAATGGTGGATTGATTTTACCTTTTAAATATTTGGACATGCATGGGCTTCCCTGTGTAGTCTTGCCCTGGGATCCACAAATGTTAGAGTTGGGTCTACCCTTAGCCTATGCACAATGAAAATCTAATCATTCTTCCAGTTTTCGGCAACTTAAATCTAATTTCGTGATGCCCAATCTTAGTCAGAATAGGGCCATAAACCTACCTTTCTGTGCAAAAACTTTCTCTCTTGTCTTGCCTGACTATCCTAGCTTGATTTTTCCATTGCTCTTTAAAAAAAATGTTTGCACTGATTTATCTATCTATTGATAATCTAATGAGTTATAATCTTATTAAATTCTATGTATTTTTGTAAGCAACTATAAGTTTGTGTGTATGTGTGTGTATGTTTTGTGTTTTTTTTTGTTTTTTTTTTGTGGTACGCGGGCCTCTCACTGTTGTGGCCTCTCCCGTTGCGGAGCACGTGCAGGCTCAGCAGCCATGGCTCACGGGCCTAGCCGCTCCGCTGCATGTGGGATCTTCCCGGACCGGGGCACGAACCCGTGTCCCCTGAATCGGCAGGCGGCATCTCAACCACTGTGCCACCAGGGAAGCCCTATAAGTTTTTTTAAGAAATGAAATAGGTTAAAAAGAAAAAGGAGAGGCAGAAAGGATAGAAAAAAAAGGAGAAAGGAAGATTCATCCAAGGTTAGTTATCTATAAAGTAATAGAGGGCAAATTTGAATGCAGTTCTGTCTGCAATTTCAATTCATACTCCAACACATCACGTTGTCAGTGTGTTTTTATAAGCCAACATAATTGTCAAAGGGTATGCTGCAATTATGATGTGGAAGTTACTTTTCTAGATGAAGTGAATGGCAATTTTTAATTGTTAGACATTTTATGAAAAAATAAACTAAAAAACCTATGAAGCATTCACATGCTTTAGGATTATCATTTTAAACATTAATTATTGTTGTATAATTTTCTACAGGTGGTCTTCATCTTTCAAACATTGGTTTTTCATATAGCTATCAAATTCACAACTTCTTCATTCATGGATTAATTCAGCAAAATACTTATTGAGCACGTAACTGTACTTAGACTGCAACGATGAACAGTCAAAGGCAGCAATCCCTGTTCTCATTTAGCTTACTTCCTGTTTCCCCAGGGGGATACAGACATTAAGAGAAAACATTTTTAAAGTAAGCGTATATAGTATGCTACATGGTGGTTAGTATTAAAAAAAAGAAAAAGTGGATGAAGGGCTGAGAGTCCTGAGGTAGCCAAGTGGGAATTAGAATTTTAAAAAGAGTGGTTGGGTAGGCCTCACTGAGAAGGTAAGAGCTGGACAAAGCCTTGATAAAAGTTATGGAATTATTCAAGTGGATGTCTGGGAGAAGAGCATTCTAGACAGAAGTAAGGGCTGATAGAAAAGGCAGGAATGGAATGGAGCAACAGAAATAGCAACATCCCTAATCTATCCTTCCTGCATCAAACTGGGTCTTTTATTCACCAGTGATGATTTTTATCTACAGCATGGTGTCACTTTCTGGCTTACACTCTTGGGAGAGTGCTTGCAATGTGACTGCTCACATAGTGTGGCCTTGGTCATGAGTACCACTCTTCTAGAAGCCATTGGATAACTGGGCTCCATGAACTTGCCTACCCAGCCCAGCCTCAGTACCAGTGAATTCTACTCTGCTGGTCCAACAACACTGAAGTTTTCATTGTCCAGTTTCTCTGTAGGCAGTGGGGGGCAAAGCCAACAACAGAGTTGGACATGTACGAGGAGGCTTATGGTTCACTCTGGAAGGATTTTAAAAGTCTACTTATTCATATTTTTCAGATAAGTAAGGCTCTTGGGAGAGAGTTTTAAATATGGCAGCTGTCCTCCAATTTTTCTGATATAACTTCTCTGGATTTTTCATATCCAATGAGAGAATTACCGGAAGGCCATGATCATAGTCTCAGAAAACTTTGAAGGTTTTTACTTATCTGTCTGGTTTCTTGGAACCAAAGGAGGCATTTTATAATTGCAGCTTGGTACATTATGTTATGTCTCTCTGGGATCAGAGCACCGCCTTACAACATGAAAGTCTATTTTGCCACTCTGAGTCATCAATATTTGAACAGATGTTCAGAAATACATTCATGAATTGAGAGAATGTCTGTAATTTTTATTCTTATGAGAATGTTTTCTTGTTTGTTCCTATGTTAATAAGATTGCTGATACCTACACTCCTCTCCCTTTTCTTTACCCCTTTCTTACTTGCTGTTTATGATAATGGAAAGGGTTTGAGATGGGAAGTCAGTAGACCTACCTGTGGTTTATTTTGTTTTAAATTCAATTTTCAATCTCGGACAAACCACTTAACTTCTGAAGGGCATCAGAATATGCCACCCCAAAATACCCAACGTTGGCATACAGATTATTTAAGCTGAAGACATTTGAAATTCAACAGAACAAAAAAGAAAAAAGAAAACAAAGAAGAAGAAAAGAGAGAAAGAAAGAATGGAAGGAAGGAAGGAAAGAAGGAAGGAAGGGAGGGAGGGAGGGAAGGAGGGAGGAAGGAAGAAAGAAAGGAAGAAAGAAAGAAAGCTTCTTATCTGACTAAGAGCTTCAACTTCTGGAAAGTAAGGCTGCCATAAATTCCTCTTCAGGGCAGACCTACTCCCAAAAGGGAGAACAGAACATGAAAAAAACCTACCCCAAATCCTTTCTCGAGGGAATTTTATGACCCAGAAGGAGATGGAAAGGCCACTCATATTTGTATAGACAAAACAGTATCACAAACTTTCTTATCTCTTGTTTGTTCTCCTGAAAATCCATTTATCTTGCCAAAAAAAAACACAACAATTTGGTTTCCCATAAGTGCCTTTCCACTTCCTCCCTTCCCCTTTTAAGATGGTGTGTATGCCCCAAATTTTAACCGCCCCTCTGACTCTCAACACTGAGTTCTTCCAGGTGTGAGTTGCATATGTAAATAAAGTGTTTTTCTTCTGTTAATCTGTCTTTTGTCAGTTTAACTTGCAGTATCCTAAATAGAACCTAGGAGAGTAGAGGACACGTTTTCCACTTCCTGCATTTCTCTGAAACTTAGTTCCCTCACAACTATAATGGGAATGCTAATAACCACTCACTAACTTATTTTGAGAACTGCAAGAGATTTACAGGTAGTGATTGAGAATGATTAAGTCCACATGGAAGGGTAGCTAGTTTATTAAAGACATGAGTTTTAGCAAAATGAAAGGTGATGCTGAACTTTTTAAGCTCCTTGTAAAAAGATCGAATTTAACCATAAAATAGCATTATTAATTGCCATTAGATTACTATATTGCTCCTGGAAAAATGCCTGGCTTCAGGCACAGTTCTAAAGACCAAAGACACAGTGATAATATGCAGCCCAAACTGGGCATCCATGAGAAAGTACCATTAGTAAAACAAAATACAGGAGAAATTTAGTGCTTCTGAGTTTGTTTTCACTGCAGTGTGACCTGTGGGAAATCTTGCAGCCTTTCTCCCCAGGATGCAAAACGTTTGTGATTAAAAAGAGCATAGTTGAAATTTTAAAATGCTGTATATTTACCTTGTGATAAAAAATTCTATTGTTTAGAAAATGTCTTTCTCTCCCATCCTTCAGCTTATTGCTACCTCTGGAAATAGAAATCATACAATAATGGAGTCTCTTGTGAAGAATCTTTGAATTTTAATATCAGTGTTGAAAATTATTTAAAAAAAAGTCATTAATAAATAGGCTTACTCTCCCCCACTCACTTTGCATTCCTCTTTGATTTATTTTAAAATGATTCTTCTTTGGTTTGCACCAGAGGAGAAGGTTTTTTAGGGTTGGACTTTGCTTCATCTGTCTAGGAAGGCGTGCAAAATCTCATTGGTACTTCACATGTCAAAGCTAGGCATGTGCAAATCTCTACTCATGATAAAAGGAGAAAATATCCAGAAAGATACAGGGCTCCATCTGGTGTAAACTACTGACTGTGAGAAAGATAATAAACCTATTGTTGAATTTACCAGACTTGTTGTTTTTATCTTTCTTTCAAATACAGCTTCTGTAGTGAGAATGCTGGAAAAAAAGAAGGAAGGGGTCAGAGAAGGGAATAAGAAAAGGGGAATAAGGGTTAAGGGACTTATCAAAGCTAGAAAGATAATCTCACTATACATCTTATAGGAACTCCTCTTTTTAAGTCCAAGTGAGCTGATGAAACTAAGCTTTCTGGGTTGAGGGAGGAGGGAAGAGGCAGAGAGAAACTACTCTCTCGCCTTGAGAATGACAGAACCTGAGGCTTTCAGGTGAAAAACTAATGAGTGAATCAAGTGAAATGCATGATTACATACTCTAACGCTTTGATTTGAGGGCAATTTTTATTAAATCACAAACGAGATTATTGCCCATCCCCAAGCAAAGAGTAGGAAAGCGGAGCGCTTGTCCCCCAAGGAAAGCAAAACCAATACAGTATCTCTCTTTTTGGTAGATACTGACTACTGCTGTCTATTTTCTAAAAACGGTATCAGTAGTTTAAAACGCCCTAGTGTTGGGTGAACAGTCTTTCATTTAAAACCAAAAAAATATGTATATAAAAAATGTATAACAGTTTGGGCTTGGCTTTAGCTACATGCCCATTTGGGTAAAGGTAGTTTATTTCTTTTGGATTCAGAGCCCTCTCATACCTCTATCATATAGGGATGCATTTGTATTTGTTATATACACATATGTGCATAGACATTCAAATACAAATATGAAAAATCCATTTGAAAGGATAAAGAAACAAATGATTATTTGGAGGATATGAGCGTTAAAGCAGCGTTTCACAGAGTGTTATCCAGGGACAAGCTACTTGAGAATTACCTGGAGATGTCTATTAAAATGCAAAATTTTAGGTGGCTGCAGACCCAGTGAATCAGAATTTCTGCCATGGGTCCTAGTTTGTGCCTAGGTGGGGCCTCAGGGGCATTTTTAGCAAGTAAACCAGGTTACTCTTGTGCACATTAAAGTACGGGAACCACTGTTCTAAATGTGTCTTGGGATCTAATTGTAGCTCTAGGTGATGTGTGCAAATCAGTACACGGTTACTGACCACTGTATTAACTCTTACAGGTGACAAATATTACATATTCTGACACAGAATTCAGGCAGCCACAGGAAAAGAAGAATGTGCACATCTCCGAAAAGAACTCCTATCCTTAGCGTAGGTGTTGTTGCTATTGTCTGTGTATAATCCTACCATTTCATTTTCAGTTATCCTTGCTCAGAGGAAATGAAGTGTTGTGGTATGGATTCAGCTACAATGTACTGATCTGAAAATATCTGGGCAAAGAAATCATATAAAATAGTTCCCCAAACAGACAAACAAAAAATAGTTCCCCAGAGTCAAAATATCTGAGCTCTCCTGCTGAATGTATTGCTAAATCTTGCATTTATTAAGTACCTCCTGCATGCAAAGCTTGTTCAAGAAGATCTTGTGATTTTTATCCCCATAGGTACAAGTCATAGTATTTTCTTTTGATAAATGCATCCACAATCTGATTCTGGCACTGGGAGAAGTAAAAGAAAAGCTCTGACCTTGGGTTGGCAGAGGAGGAAGCTGAAACTGCCTGAAATATAGTCAGGGATTATCTACAGGTTTTCCAAAGTTTCCATTTTATGAGTGATGATAAATAATGAGATATATATTTATTAATCCAGGTGCAGATTAATGACTGTGTTCATTACTTCAAAGTATTTTAAACAATAAGATTTAGACATTTTAAAAGAGGCATTTCTGAAAAACACTCCTCCAGCAGAAAAGAAATGGTGTGGTGATTATTTGGCAATATGTTACATATACTCGCATAATATATGGATAGTATAATCGAACGTCCAGGACCAAAGGTCTAATTATATGCCACTGTTAGATCAATAAATTTACTCAATTTTACTTCAGGCACAAAGAGAACAGGCAAATACTTGAAACTTCTGTGAGTTATGAAGGAGAAAACTGATACTTCTGGAGGTCCAAAACTGGTAAATGATCGTAATGAGTAAAATTGGGAAGTGTGGTGAGAGGCAACAAGGGAATGAGCCATAGCGATCAGAACAGTGTTGAATCATTGCATTATGCAGTATTTGAATTTATGCTCTCTCTTAATTATTCCTGTCATTCCAGCTATTGTTCTCCTACCTTCCAGGAAAACAGAAATTAATGGCCAGATTCCTTAAAGAGAAGTGCATCCTGTCCCCTTGATCCTTAGTGCCGTCTGCATCCTCAGGAAAGCAGGTGTCTGATAAGGCAGCTATTCTGAGCACATGGCACAGGAAAGGAAGACTCCTCTCCTCACTTGAGGCTTTCTCCTGAAAACTCTCGAAACAACTCCCTTTTGCCCTTTCACCTGCCACAATTTTATGAGTTCAGGTTTCTGCACTAAAGCTGACTTAGAGAATCAGATGAGCAGGTAGAATTGCTGGGTTTAAATTCATCACTGGGACTGGACCAAAAATGAAAAGGAAATTTCCATTTTGTTTGCCATCCATTCAGTATTGCAGAGGAAGAGGAAAGTGAAAACTTCTCTGCAGTTCAGCTTATCTCTAGGAATATCTAGAGATAAGGATATTTTTAAATTACACAGAACCCAGTTTCCTTTTAACCAATGCCTGCTCAACATAGACACCAGACTGTGAGAAGGAAGTGATATGATCACATGAGAATTCTGAAGGGAGATGCCATATTTCAACCTTCTCTGTATTACTTACTAACAATCAGAGATTTATGTTCAAGTACATTCCATTGATATCAGGTCTGAATAGAATCCTCAATAGAAATGTTTTTCTCTCAGGCTAGACTAATAAAAAATGAGACAAATTGGATGCCATCTTATGGAAAAATCTAGTAGGTGCCTGTCTTGTTCCCAATGCACACATTTATTTCAAAGAAAACCTAAAAGGAATTGACTCAGAAGTCCACATACACATGAAAAGATTTCATGTGACCAGTCAGGGTACATTGTGTTTCACAAAAACTTGGGTTCATCTTGAATATCATTTGTCATTCCCTCTGGAATCTGAAGTTCCAGGGCACTGAGTTAATTTAAGAGCTAGCTATTCTGGTATGTGGCAATTGGGAAAACTGTGCATGCATGCACACAGGTGCACACACACACATGCACATATGCACATCCACTCAAATATGTTAGATGCCAAATGAATTTAGATATGGTTAATGAGATCCTTGATTTATTCCTATTTGACTCATCAGTTTATTTTATACCAACATTCCTATTCTGATTTATTTATCACTATTTTTTCTATTTCTTCAATACTTATTGCTCTTTTCTTCCCACGGAATTGTTTCCAAATGACCATCGATCTTGCTTTAGCTCCTAGGACATTTTTATCCAGGGGCTTGGATGAATTAGCTATAATTATTCCTCTGACCCAGGAACATTTCAGAAAATTTGAGTACAGAGCAAAATGTCCACATAGGGAGTTAATTATAACTTGTTGAGTAAGATTACAACCATAGAATGCACGCCCAGTATATTTGCTTTTCTAAACTTCTGGCGTTGGTTAATGAGAGCTTCTAGACAGATATGTAGTTCTAATACCACCATCAAAATTTCTAGCTCAAAGGAGTTTCCCGATATTGAACTGCTTTTGTTTTAGCCCCTTTCTATTCCACCAGTTGAAAATTGTCAGGCTAACCAAATAGGAGAGTGAAATAAAGTCCACAATTCTGTTTTTGTAATTCCTGAATCCCCCAAAGCTCGACAAACTAAGATTTTTACATGAGTCTGGCTCAACTTTTGGCATTAAAGCCTGACCTTAATTGAGAGGAGACTATTCATAGTTTTTATTTATAAAAATTAGCATGAGTATTCATAAGTTTCTCCACAGAGATATTAATGCATTTGGTAATGGATGTTACTTCAGAACCTGCTAGGGATATCACATACCATAACACATGTTATATAATATAATATAATATAATATAATAATATAGTATAATTAATATAAAAATAAACAGTTCCTAGGCTTTTCTGATTCCACATGTTTCAAGTAAGGGATTGTGAACCTGTACCTACTTTAAACAGATTTTCCACATAAAGAAATTGGACAGCTTTCTATAAGGTGCAATACTTCCCCCAGTGAACATAAACAACATAGAGTTAAAGACAAAACAATCACAAAAGAGCCACTGATTCATCCATGTCTCATAGCCCATCTCTCTGATGAGGTGTATATCAAAGCTCTCCTGATTTTAAGCTGAGATGGCTGGCCACGATGTGGTAGGGGAGGGAGAGTTCTGCTCTCTCTGAACAGTACAGCCTCCTTGATCATCATGCCTGGCAGAGGTGCGACAGAGGGCTTCAGCAAGGGGGATGGTGCAGGATGCAATCAAGATGACTGAATTCTAAATGTCCACCCCCACTGGAAGGGAGCAGTCAGAGGCAAGTCCATGGAGGGGTTTCGGAATTTTGACAAAGTTCTTTTCTGAGATGCCTTTTGCATTTCCATCCGATATTACCATGCTGAGAATTACTACCTACTGCTGAACCACATTTTTCAAGCAGAAACTTACAGAAAATTTTGCAGGAAAAAAAAAGAGAAAACCTGAGATTCATCCCATATTCCTTCCTCTTCTTCACCAATGTTTAGTTAATCTTTTCCCATACGTGCCCTCTTCTGCCCTCTCTGCGCCTCACCTTTTTATTCTTCAGCTATTCTCTGCACTGCTGACAAGTTTCCTTTCATTTAACAAAAGTGGGATCATTTGTCTAGAACCCCACAACAGATGTTTCAGCAAGTCATACAACCCCTTCAGCACTAAAGCTTCATGTGCTTCTCCAGCCCTTTGCTTTTGCCTTACTCCTGAAAGCAGTCCTCTAGGAATCCTAAACTCCAGATCCCCTGGACCACTTGCCATTCCAGGAGGACCCCATGCTCTCTCCCATTGGGTGTCCTATGCTTTCTTCTGTTTGGAATATCCTGACCCTACTTCTCCACTTGGCAAATCTCTACTCACCCTTCAAGACTCAGCTCCCAGAACTCCCAGGCCTTTGTAGAAGACCCTGGCACAGTGAACAAGCCATTCTTCTATGCTCCTACAACATCTTCTACATAAGATCACTTATCCCATAATATTGCACTTACCATGTCAGTCTTCCGTAGTCTCTGAACGCCTTGAGGATAAGACAGAAATCGTCTTCCTCTTTACAGTCTCATTGTCTGCTACAGTGCTTAGTTCAAGATGTGAAATTATTAAATACTTCTTGAAAAAAAAATAATTCATAAATATCACACTCAAAAAAGAAATAGTATGAACAAGCTCTTCCACCAAGAATCTTCTAAGAACCATTTACTGTACCTATGAAAGGCACAAACTTACCTAGAAGACTGATAACTGACCTTCCATATTTTGGTCTTAAGTATTAATTTACTAATCTATAATTGCTAAATACAAAATATGCCAACACCACAGTTTAACAGAAAATATTTTTCATGAAGCATCGTGGGTATGTGAACTAAGGAAATTGATAATTACACTACTCTCTCCTTCCTACACTCCACCATCCATTTCTAAATCCTAGCTAGGTAAGTTGGTTCTTAGAAATGCCAATCCCTTTGAGACTAACCTAAAGAGAACTTCATTTTAGAACATACATCACCATAAGCTAAAAGTATCTTAATAATACTTCATCATTCCTGATCCACCTATGAGCCTTTATTGCCTTTGATTATTCAAATTCAGTTACACTTTATTTTAACTGGAAATACTTGTATCTATGCATGTATACTGTGTGCATTATACTAGAATGGCTGGGACTGCCTATATAATCAGGCTAAGGCTTTTCCTCAGGGAAATCCAGTAAAATTATCTTCCATTACATTTCCAAAATACTACTCATTAAAAGCAGAAATAAACTTTTATACTCATGGCTAACAATGCAGAAAAGAGTCTCAACCCTGCAGCTTATCTCAATTTCAGAGAGGAGGAGGTATTTTCCAGATGAGTTGCTGTTTGATTTGATTTTCACTCACAATTACTATCAAGATATTTTCCCCCCAGCTTGTTTTGTGGTACTATTACACTTTGTCCTTATACCCCATTTTCTGAACCAATGTGTTTTCCAAAAACATGACCCAGTTACTGCTCATTTGAAGTTCAGAAGAATTTGCAATTTTTTTCTGACAAATTTTCACTATTTATAGTCATAGAAGCCAAAATAGAGAAAGAAAGGAGGAAAGAAAGAAATCCCCCTTCTCCCCAGCACTCTGTGTCCTTCTTTCCCGCTGCTGAATTCATTGTTTTGATTCCTTCATGCGCTGGCAAACTCTCAAGCATGCCATATGAGAATTTTAAAAATGAAGCTCTCATTTAGGAGTCACATAGTGGTGATATACGCACAGAGCTTCAATTTAAACCATTATTGCATACCATCTTTTTCCTTTTATAATAATCCATTAAATGCTTTCAGTATGGAGAAGGAATAGCAACCTGTAGATCCAAATGGAACCCAGATGACTTATAAAATACATCCTGCCTTCCTGCCTGAGTTGTTAGAGCTCCCATCTCTAATGGATGGCATTGTTATTTTACCATCCAGCCAACCACACACATCCGTTATACATTCTCCAATGTCATGAATCACTTTTCGAAGGCAACCTGTCCTTTGGTTGTTATATATGTCATTTTTCCTTAACCTCTGAACAAAACCTTGTGTGTGTGTGTGTGTGTGTGTGTAAAGCATGATTTCTTGTTTTAAATATAATGACTGATAATTGGAAAATACCTTGGGGGAACATTTAATGTTCATTCTGCCAAGCATAGACTACACTACTATTTGTTCAGTAATTTTCTGTGACAGCAATAGCAACATTCAAGAGTATAATGTATGGTAGGATATTTTCTTCCGGAAAAATGCCATTTGCATTGCTTTGTATATGTGAGTTAAGGCTTAATTTCCCATTTATACATATACACATACATATGTACTTATCTATCCACTTGCTTACATACATTTAAATTTACATTGTGAGGCAAGTTATGCAGTCTTATAAACAGCACACGATTAAAAACAAAACAATTATGAAAGAGTCGGTCTTTAAAAAAAACTTTAGTTATTTCTTTTTCAGTCTTCAGTTTTAAAACTATTTCTCCAAATGGTTTATATCTCCAAATGGATGGAATATTATAGTAAAACATTTAACCTTCATTTGCAGTATAATTACCCAAAGATTCCAAATCATCTCATTACTCTAAGTCAATAGGTTATTATAATACCCACAAAAAATGAAGCTTATAGAAAGCATGGGACTATCTGAAACCCTCAGGAAGAGTAACACATAATAAGAGCAGCTGGTTATCAATGCTATTCCTTAAAAAGATTTGGAAAGGAAATTGTTCATTATCTTTTGTTAAAGGCTCATATTACTTTCAACTAAGATTTCTTGTTTTGATGTTGAGTGTGTTGTATCGCGTTGTTTGGATTGGTTTTTCATTTTTGCCTTAAGAGCATCCTAGTAACTTTAAAACATTTTATTTTTCCAGTCTCAAAGAGAATCAAGGATATTTGTTTGCCATCTTACAATGCATAACACAACTAATAATAATACTATAATACCAAATTCTTACTATAATACAAGATGTAATAAGTTCTTTACAACCATTATCTCATTTAACCATCCTAAAAATCCTAGATATTAGCACTCCATTTGACAGATGAAAGACGAGGCTCATGAGGCTTGGTTCCTTTATAGCTATAAAGACTAAACCCCAAGGCTTTTTCACTTTTCCCCCTGGTTACATCAAATAACAGTCTTTCGGTGTAGAACAGCTAACAATCATTTAAAATGTTATAAAGTTTATATTTATATACTTTGTCTCTAGTAGAAATTGGGAGAAATTCTAGAACATTAGGCATTGTCTCACTGTCAATGAAACAGTTATCAAGTGCTTTTTAGACCTTTTCTCTTCTCTCAGTTCTTGCCTCTGGGACTTCATATATTTTCTTCATAAGGCCAACTGTTTCTCCAAAATTCCAATGCCACATTTCCAACCATCTGTTATACCTCTCTACGTGAATGTCCAACCAACTCTTTATGCCCCCCAAATCCCAATTTTTCTAGGCTTCCTTGCTTCCATAAAAGGCATTCCTTCAATACATTCAGTATCTCACAGCCCTGCTCTTTCTTTCCTTCTCCTTATGCACTACTATCTGTAATCATTCATTTGGTTGTCAAACATCCATTTGGTTGTCAAGCTCAACTTGGAAATGCCTTTTATAGGTAACCTGGCCCTCCTTTTCATTTCTGCAACCACAACTCTGGTACAGTATCTCCTTTATTTTTCATGCAGAACTCTGTATTAACTCCTACTTGGTCTTCCAGCTTTCACCATATTTTAAATCTCTCTCCTAATTCCAGTATATCATACATCCTGTAGCTAAAATTATCTTCCTAAAATCCACTCTCTTCATATCACTTCTGGAAAATCTTTTGTGGTCCTATGCTATCTACCAAAGTACATACTAAGTTATTTGTCCCAGGTTTCAAGGTCCTGAAATGTGACATTTTCTGGTCTTACCTCCACCATTTTTCCACATATAACCTATTGTCTTAGCTCAGGCTGCTTTAACAAAATACCATAGATTGGGTAGCTTGAAAGATATTTATTGGGCTTCCCTGGTGGTGCAGTGGCTAAGAATCCACCTGTCACTGCAGGGGACACGGGTTCGAGCCCTGGCCCAGGCGGATCCCACATGCCGTGGAGCAACTAAGCCCGCGCACCACAACTACTAAAGCCTGCGCGCCGTGCTCCGCAATAAGAGAAGCCACTGCAGTGAGAAGCCCGGGCACCGCAACAAAGACCTAACGCAGCCAAAAATAAAAATAAATAAAGTAAATTTTTTTTTAAAAAAATATTTATTTATTACTGTTTTGGAGACTGGGAAATCCAACATCAAGGTGCTGACAAATTCAGTTCCCCAGTGAGAGTTTCTTCCTTGCTTGCAGAAGGCCACCTTCCTGCTGTGTCCTCACATAGTGGTGAGACAGCTCTCTAGTGATTTTTACTTTTCTTATGAGGACATAAATCCCAACATGGGGCCCCTCCCTCATGATCTCATCTAAGCCTAATTATTTCCCAAAGGCCCCACCTTCAAATACCATCACACTGGGGTTTAGGGCTTCAACTTATGAATTTAGGGGAAGGGGGGCAAACATTTATGCTGCACTTACATATTTTATCACATTAGGAATGTTCTCCCTCTTTCTCTCCCTATCAAGATTGCCCATTCTTGGGCTTCCCTGGTGGCGCAGTGGTTGAGAGTCTGCCTGCCGATGCAGGGGGCACAGGTTCGTGCCCCGGTCCGGGAAGATCCCACATGCCGTGGAGCAGCTGGGCCCGTGAGCCATGGCCGTTGAGCCTGCGCGTCCGGAGCCTGTGCTCCACAATGGGAGAGGCCACAACAGTGAGAGGCCCACGTACTGCAAAAAAAAAAAAGATTGCCCATTCTTCAAAGCTCAATAAAGCTTCCTCCTCTGTAAAGACTTTTTAGATCTTTCCTAAGCAGTTTTAATATCTCTTTCTTTTGAACATTGTATTTTTCTTAATGGACTCAACTTTACTTGTAGTATAACCAGTCATGTACTTGTTTAAGTCACCCTGCTAGATTATCAGTGCTTTATGGAGAGGAAATGTATTTTAATCATATTTGTATCCCATGCAGCATTTTGCAAAATGTTTAGTATCAAAAGAGAACTCAAGAACGTTTACGAAATTGGATCATAAAAATTGTTAAATCTGGACAGGGACTTGGAAAAAAGCATAAGATTATTTCTGGTAAAAAAATAATTAGCATAACACAACATTGGAACTCAACTATACTTCAATAAAAGATAAATTAAAAAAAAAGAATTATCAGCAAAATATAATATGACATCCCAGTTATTTAAGTATCAAAAATCAAGCAAAATGAATACTATTTTAAAAAACAAAGAGGGGAGCAATAAAGAACTAAATTTTTGTATTGTTAGCCCAGTGTTGGGAGTTACTAGGACATAGAGAATCTCTTATTCTCATTGTGTGGCAAGCAGGAGAGAAGCAGATTGGAAGTTATGTTGGAAAGGGCTTGGGAGGAGCCGTGTATGGAACTCCTTTTGCTTGGAATGCTTTTTCTCTTTTTCTTTGTCTAATTCTCAATTCCACAAATGATGTAGATGTTACTTTCTCTTACCCTCCTGCCCAGGTCTGTGTTGAACATCTAAGAACACATTATTATCCTGATTGATTTGAATGTCTCCCTGTAAGATGTGGACTTTTGAGAGTAGGAATTTTATAAATCTTTGCATATTCAACTGACCCGGTGCCTGGCAGAGACTAGATGCTTAGTAAATATGTGTTAATTGAGTTAATTGATCAATTACACTGTTTCCACTATCTGAAGGCTTGTGATCCAGGATCAGTCACCTATCTTTGAACCTCACTCTCCACATCTGCAAAATGGATATCAAGACTGAAATGAGGCTAAGGTAGTGAGGAGGCTCAATATAATGCAGATAACATATATGGTACTGTTATTACATATACACTATGGACTATTATTAACATGTATAAAATGTCAATTTTTAAATGAATTATGACACCTTGATTTCATTTCTACCCAGGATGCTTTTGGAACACTTCTCCCTACAAATTATTCAGCATTCAGAATTATCATTTGGAAGTAAATGAAATACTGTTGCACATTTCTTGGTACATGCTTATTTCATAAACATAACATTTTTATTATACATCATTTCAGCACCCCATTATCATAGTTAATTAAAAACTGACACATGGGGCTTCCCTGATGGCACAGTGGTTGAGAATCCGCCTACCAACGCAGGGGACACAGGTTCGTGCCCCGGTCCGGGAAGATCCCACATGCCGCGGAGCAGCTGGGCCCGTGAGACATGGCTGCTGAGCCTGCGCATCCGGAGCCTGTGCTCCGCAAAGGGAGAGGCCACAACAGTGACAGGCCCGCGTACCGCAAAAAAATAAAAATAAATTAAAAAAACCTGACACATGAACTTACACTTCTATCATGAATGCTTAACTGTCAAAAGATTATGCTCTCACTGCAAACTGCAAGGCATTAGACAACAGGAAACACAGGACTGTGATTCTGAGAGAAAGTAAACAAAGTGAGCCCCATAATTGCACTGGTTTACTGCCTGGAGGTAGTTTACAGACCACAGCGGAGAGTGAAGTAACCCACACAGAACCTGATGGTCTCAGTGAGTTGAGGATACAGAGATCCGAGTTCATGAACAGGGTCAGTTAGATTGGCATGTGAGAATACGAGTAAGGAGGGAGCTGCACATAGAGATTGCCTTGGAGAACTACATGGAAGTCCCCTTCAACCTTTCGCTGAAGAAAGATCTACGCATTAGGTGGAAACACCCACAAGACTGAGAAAAGCAACTCCAGAAGGCAGTACGCCAAAATACACCTAGAGTTCACACAAAGCTGGAAATAGTTTGTAGTCCCATCAACCAGAAGAGAGAGTCCTCAGCACCATATGGATTTTAAAATATTGTTTGAAAGTATCAAAATGATCCCAAATAATTTAACTACGAGGTATTTTACTGAAGAGAAATAAAGACACACATCCACACAAAAATTCATACTTGAATGGTCACAGCAGCTTTATGCAATATAACCAAACAACCCAATGTCCAGCAACTGGTAAATAGATGAAATAATTGTGGCATGTTCATACAATGAAATACCATGCCAAAAAAAGAGAAAGAAAGATAAGAAAGGAACTACGGATACACACACAAAAAGCATGGATGGATCTCAAAAGCATCATGGGAAAGATAAGAAGCTAGAACCAAAGACTACATTCTATATGATTTTATATGTATAAAATTCTAAAAAAGGCAAAATATAGTGAAAGAATGTAGATCAGTTTTGGAAAATGGCAAAGAATGAGGAAAGAGTTTTTTCTGCATAGAGAATTTTAGGGGATGATATAAATGTTCTATATCTTTCTTATGCTGGTGATCATTTTAGTATGTACGTGTTTCAAAATTCATCAAATTGTACACCTAAATTGGTGAAATTTATTGTATATTAATTGTATTCCAATAGTTTATTTTTTAAAAACTGACCATATGTGTGAGAAAGCATTATTTAGGCTCTTATTTATGTATCTTTATTCCTCCACAGAACTCATTTTCAAGCTTTAGGCCCCAAGTTTAGGCCCCATGTCCAATATGTGCTCTGTAGCCATCTTTAGTTTCAAAGGAGACTAGGAAAGTGAATAGGAAAAGTGGAATCCTTTTCCATTCTCTATGGTAGAAAGGGGAAAGGCCAACAAGAACTGGGAATGGCTACCAAGTTATTCAGTCAACAGGGTCTGTACTGTCTCACTCTAAATTTTAAATATAAAACAGAATAATTCTTAATTTACTGGGGGTATCAAGTTTTCTCAGGACAAGCTAATCAGAATAGTCAAAGCATGTTGCATTCTAGCTAACTGTATTTCCTAATTAACTAAAAAAGCGTTTTCTTTACATTTTTATCAAAAATCTTTTTTAGACACTTAAGAATCTTTCTTTCCTCATTAAGTACAAGATAAGGAATGTATTTAAATTTTGTTTTTATTAATAACAAATCTTCCAGTGCTCAAAGTCATCACTTTGAAAATAAGGTTTCGTTTTTTTGTTTGTTTTTTATGGGGGTATAGTTGCTTTACAAGGTTGTGTTCGTTTCTGCTGTACAACGAAGTAAATCAGCTATATGTATACATATATCCCCTCCCTCTTGAACCTCCCTCCCATCCCCCCATCCCACGCATCTAGGTCACCACAGAGCACTGAGCTGAGCTCCCTGTGCTATATAGCAGGTTCCCACGAGCTATCTGTTTTACATACGGTAGTGTATATATGTCAATCCCAATCTCCCAATTCATCCCACCCCTCCTCCCCCACCTCCCATGTCCACACATACATTCTCTACATCTGTGTCTCTATTGCCCTTCAAATAGGTTCGTCTGTACCATTTTTCTAGATTCCACATATATCCGTTAATATACAATATTTGTTTTTCTCTTTCTGACTTACTTCACTCTGTATGACAGACTCTAGGTCTATCCATGTCTCTACAAATGACCCACTTTCATTCCTTTTTATGGCTGAGTAATATTCCATTGTATATATGTACCACATCTTCTTTATCCATTCATCTGTCATTGGACATTTAGGTTGCTTCCATGTCCTGGCTATTGTAAATAGTGCTGCAATGAACACTGGGGTGCATGCGTCTTTTTGAATTATGGTTTTCCCTGGGTATATGCTCAGTAGTGGGACTGCTGGGTCATATGGTAGTTATATTTTTAGTTTTTTAAGGAACCTCCATACTGTTCTCCATAGTGGCTGTATCAATGGAACAGGAAATAAAGCCTAGAGATAACCCCACTCACCTATGGTCACCTAATCTATGACAAAGGAGGCAAGAATATACAATGGAGAAAAGACAGCCTCTTCAATAAGTGGTGCTGGGAAAACTGGACAGTTACATGTAAAAGAATGAAATTAGAACACTCCCTTATACCTTACACAAAAATAAGCTCAAAATGGATTAAAACCTAAATATACAACCTGACACTATAAAACTCTTAGAGGAAAACATAGGAAGAACACTTCTTGACATAAATCACAGCAAGATCTTTTTTGACCCACCTCCTAGAGTAATGAAAATAAAAACAAAAATAAACAAATGGGACCTAATTAAACTTAAAAGCTTTTGTACAGCAAAGAAAACCATAAACAAGAGGAAAAGAGAACCCTCAGAATGGGAGAAAATATTTGCAAGCAAAGCAACTGACAAGGGATTAATCTCCAAAATATACAAATAGCTCATGCAGCTCAATATCAAAAAAACAACCCAATCAAATAATGGACGGAAGATCTAAATAGACATTTCTCCAAAGACATACAGGTGGCCAAGAGGCACATGAAAAGTTGCTCAACATTACTAATTATTAGAGAAATGCCGATCAAAACTACAATAAGGTATCACTTCATGCGGGTCAGAATGGCCATCCTCAAAAAATCTACAAACAATAAATGCTGGAGAGGGTGTGGAGAAAAGGGAACCCTTCTGCACTGTTGGTGGGAACGAACGTAAGGTTTAGTTTGCAGATGCTGGTAGAGATGGATGTAGTGAAATGTTTCTCAGTTGGTTTCCATAGAATGCAGGTCCTGCAAAATCTCTTCCCCCTAAATAAGTGTTTCATAGTTAATTATGTTTGGATAATGTTGCCTATTATAGCCACCTCTTGTAATGCCATAAAGCATATTATTAAAATTTCTGAAGTAGCCTAACAAAAGGAACAACCACAAAAAGTCATTGATTCTGTTTAAATTCACTTACCTGAGTAGAGAAGTTATTGTTCTTGTAACTCATTTACATAAACTTCCTAAGAACAGGAATCCCAATGGGGCAGGCTGATGCTGCTGTGGAAAGACCACAAGCTATGGAGCTAGACACACTGGGTTTGAATCCTGACTTGATGCCTTAAAAATTACCACAAATAAGTTTTAATCTCTTTGATTCTCAATATTCTCATCTATAGATTGCTCTGATAAGAATTAGAAGTATTGTCTATAAAGCAACTAACACAGTGCTTAGTGGAGAGTAGATTCCCCAGAATTCTAATTTATCAATTTTTCACCATCGTCATCATTATCACGTGGCTTTCTTTCCAGAAACTCTAGAATTTGAATTTGCTTGTTTATTTAATTTTCCCCTAAATTGTTGATAAATTTCTTCTAAAAAATATGCACTCCTTCTGCTCTAAAAGGGGGTGGGGTTGTCTGATTAATTGAGATATCAGTTTTAGTTCTTTTCTAGTTAGTCAAAGTCTTATTATAGTTTGGACAATAGAATCATATTGCTGTTTCACCAGGGTTATTGGACTCTAACCTAGCTCTCTGATGCATCTTAGGCTGAAATCAAATTCATAATTTTATTTAATTGTCCTTTATTCTTGTGTGGTTAAGGGGATTCTTAGGTATTATTCCCACATTTATCATAAGCACCTATAGCATATTCTAGATGGTTGAACTAATTGGAGGGCTGTAATAATGTATTATGGCTCATTTGGTTATACTTTTGAAAATCCTACTCTGCCCATAATTGTGAGTCTTCTTTCACATTTTTCCAGTGGTAATAATAACAATAATAATTGATGACAGTAAAAGTAATAAAACTAGTCTTAATATTTTATACTGTAAAACACTGGTTGTTTAAGCTTGTCAAGACATTTTCTAAATAAATGTTTTCAAAAAGCAATAACCAAGCTCTCTGAACCATTATGTAATGTCAGGGAGAAGGTCATATAACTTTCCCATAAAACTCCTTTTTTGCATCAGGTAAAATGCTCCACAATAATTGTATTGGCTGTCCATCACAGCACTTCAGGGAAGCATGCTGTTGACAGGGTCATTTCTCCTTCACAGCTGAGGATACTGAAGCATAGACGCATTAGTGGTAACTTGTCCAAATCAACACCATGAACTAGTGAACCAAATCACTGTGTGACAACGACACCACTCAAAGGCAGGCACCACACAGGAAATGGCATCGCAAAGGTTAATTTCAGATTAAACTGGGACATCATGCACATTGGGTCATCTTGGGAAGATGTGCTAAAATGCACAGAGACAAGGTTAGTCATGGATCATAAACCTTACCTAAGAGTGTTCTCTGGTGTATGTTTAGGCATTCAACTTTATTTTCACAAAATAGTTGTGGCAGGAGGACTCTGTCTTTTATTATCAAAGTGAAGATAGAACTCAATGCTTTTCCTTCTTCCTAATAAGTATCAACAGCTTCATCCACTTTGGACTGCCAGAGTTAAGTCTATTCTGTTCATTAAAAAATGATTCGCAAAATTTGTTTTACTAAAATCATATGAAGTAATAAAGTTATGCCTTCTGGTCCCACACTTAAAATCTGTTTCCAGTAGCATAGGTTCCCAGCATCTGGACTCACTCAGCCAGAGTAATTAATTGCAGAGAGCAAGCAGAGCCTTTCTTAGCAGACCCATCCAGAAAGTACCAATGTGCAAGTTGCCCTACACAGACTCTCTAGAGTGCCATGAATCCCAGAATCCCAGATACATCTCCCTCTTTCTCTTTCTCTCTCTCTCCCTCCTGACCCCCTCTTTTTCCCTCTCCCTTACCCTCTCCCTCTCTTTAATATCGTTTCTAGTTTCAAAAAGGAAAACTAGAGTGCAGCAAGGATAAATTCTTTCACAATTATTCCACATCGAGGAGATGCATATCAGTTTTCCATGTCTCCAGACTTGCAAGACCTAAGAGATTGAGTACAACAAATATTAGAAAATGATGGGTATTTCTAGACTCTATATTAATTCCAAAGACACTTATAGTTAAGCATTCTAAAAATGTTAGTATTCATCTTAACAGGCTAATATCAATTCATGATATTTCATTGAGGTAATGAGAATATATACACTGATTTATCAAAAGAAGGTAAGGATGAATGCCAATGAAATTCATTTCATTGTATGATGAATACTAATTTTGTAGGGCATGCCTCTACATTTATACCTTGTAATAATGCTTTGACTTCTACCAGCACAATGTGAATATTTGTGCATAATTTTACATTTTGAATGATTTCTGTCTCAAATTGTCTTTAAGTTAAAATGTATAAATTTAACTAGCGACACCAAATGCTGGTGAGGATTTGAAGCAACAAGACTCTCACACATTGTTGGTGGGGGCATAAGATGGTGCACCCAATTAGGAACATAATTTGGCAGTTAAAGTTAAACATTTATACTTGTCCATCAATTTCACTCCTAGGTGTTTACCCAAGAGAAATAAAAACATGTCCATATAAAGAATTGTATAAGAATGTTCAAAGCAGTTTTATTTGTAATAGCCAAAAAATGGAAACAACTCAAGTATTCATCAATTAGAGAAAGAGTAAACAAATTGTGGTATATATATATATATATATATATATATATATATATACAACATAATACTTCTCCAGGATACAGAGGAATGGATTATTGATACAGCCAAAAGCAGAGATGAATCTCAAAAACATTAATTTGAGTGAAAGAAGCTGGACATGAACATGCATAATGTATGACTTTATCTGTATAAAGTTCAAAAACATACCAAAGTAACCTTTGGTGATGGAAAGTCAAATATTGGTGACCTACGGTAGGGAGCGATTTTATTTGGAAAGAGGTACAGAGAACTTCCTATGGTTTTGGAAAGGTTCTAGATTTTGTTAGAGGTGTAAGTTATATGGATTAATATATTTGTCTACATTTGTTGAACTATATACTTTTAAGACCTGTGCATTTCACTGTGTATAAATTACACCACAACACCCTCACCCCCCCAATATAGCTTCAACTCTGCTTCTTCATCCTCTTATCATTAGGGTTTCCTTGTGGTCTCTCACATCTCACCTTGACCTCTGGAAATTTTCCCTGGGTTTCCAAAAGAGCCTCCTGTGAACTCACCACACAGCACTGCCTATATGTCTTTTCCATCTAGCTACATTTCCCTTATAACCTAAATTATCCCTTTTTAGGATTCTGATTTCTTTTCACCATCATAAATAAATCAATTTTATTTTTTTTTTTCTTTTCAACTTAGGCTTCAGGTTTTGACAGCTGTGACAAGTCTACTTCTAAGAAGAGTTCATTTTAGTATGGTGGTTAGCAGGTTCCCAATCCCCTGTTAAATGTTAAGCAGAGAAGGGTCACTATATACTATGTGTTTTGTAAAGTAATGTGTGAGAATAAGGGACTTAATTGATGAACTATGATGTTATTATGAAGGTAACAGTAAGACAGATGGATGTAATTTATCTGTGGCTCTTCCACACCAAAGAATTTGGCACTTGTAGCCCTGGACAATGTCTTCCTGTGACACAAAGGGAGGTGGCAGCTAGGAGCTTGCTCTTCACTGTTCTGATACCAAGAGCGTCATCTGCAGTCTACTTTGACACTTTCTAGGTTACTTCAGTGAGGGTGGGGGAGTCCTCAGGGTGAGGACCACACTTCAGTCACTGATGTCAATCTTGCCACTGTGGCTGGCACCATGTGGTTTATGAGCAATAATATATTTTCTGGGATTTTGAGCTTGTCAAAATGAGAACAAAGCATATAAGGAAAAAATTGCCAGATTCTTTACAAATGCTAAACTGTATGGTGTTTCACAGTATTGTCTGACAGTTACTATATAGTCCCAGGACATAAAGTCACACCACGGTTTCCAACATGAGCTTTGATCTCCATAGAAGGATTTCGCTGAATCTAGAGATGTGGGGTAGCAAATCCCATCTCACACTTCATAAATTGGGGGCTACTATTACTTTAGTGTGCCTTCTTTATATACCACTTTATTATGACTGTATCTCTATAAATGCAAACACTGTTTCTGTGGATATAATTTCATAAAGCAAAACTATCTTCTATCTTTAGCAGTGAAATTCAAGTGGCAACTATGACAAGCAAAGAAAAATGACTGCAGTTAGCTTCAACCATCCCTGCTCATCTGAAAGCTTATGTCAGTTTCTAAATAAGCTTTTCATTTTTCTATTCATTCTGCTGATCTTTGTTGATTTACAGCATGAATGAGCATGGCACATTGCAACTTGTATAGTGTATTTTTCCTAAATAATAAAGCATTTATTACAGACACATCAAGCTAACTAGTGGCTCTAAATTATTGTGGCATTGAAGTGCCATGTTAACAACTCATTTACATCCTTCTGGTGACTCTCCATTACCAAGGTAAGTAATTTAATTCCATCTAGGAACAATGACTTTGCAAAGTGTATTTACTGCAACTGGGAAAAAATATAATTAAATCAGATTAGAAATTATGATTAGATCATTCTAACTAAATACAAATAAAATAAAGTATTTAGTCAGGATAAACTGAATTATCTCTTATACAACTTTTGGTAAAGATGTGCAAAAGTACCTTCAGAAAACTTTATAACATATACTCAGCCAGCTATGCTCAGTACATACTGCTTGTGAATGTCTATGCTTTATAAATTCAGTTTGATGTTCTCTCATTTGTTTTAGTTTTCACTTCTCACTTTGAGTAAGTTACAAAAGGTTGAATTAGTAGCATTCCTCACGATCAGGGCTACAACACTTCATAAATTGAGGGGGTACATCTACCTTATTGCCTATGCAGGACCCTTGCATATATATGCACAAGCCATCATGTTCACGAGAGGCCCCTCTCTTGTTTATTCACTTCCTCCTTCATCCTAGATCCTGATTCTCATTCATCTTCCTGTACCCCACTAAGTACCTATTTTAATGTATTTAGATATATCTTTATGCATGTGCTGTTTTCAGATATATTGTTTTTGTGTGTATGAATGTTTTGAGTTTATGTAAATAATATTGTTCTGTTTCTTACTTTATTCCTTCAATACAATTTTTATAAGCATCCATGTATCTCTGATACCATGAGTTTGTGGCTTCTAACTGCGGCTTCCACATTTACTTAAGACTTCCCCAGTTAGATTGTCTCCAACTCCCTGCTATGCAAGATAATGAATACCCTCATATGTCCTCTTACATGAACCTATAAAAATTTCTCTGGGTTACACTGCAGAAGTGAGCTTCCTGAGTCCCACTCAGAAAGCATGCACACATGCTCAGCAAGGATGAACACTTGGCACTAAGGATGAACCCATGCTCATAAACATGAATACATACACAGCAAGCCTATGGAGAGGGGCACAGACCTAAGAATGAAGATGTACTCGTTAAGGTCACACTCAGAGTGAGCAGGGATAAACACACTCTTAAATCAAGATGTCCAAATACACAGTACATACACTCAGGATGTACATACACTCAGTAGGGATGACCCCTAATTAAGTTTGTAGATGTACGTAATTTCATAAGCACTGCAGATTGTTGTTTAGAATAGCTGTAATCTTACCAGCAGTATGGGTTACCTCCTCATAATCCCTACACATGTTGCTGTATTCATAATTTCTTTTTGCTTACCTCATGGCTAAATTATTATTTTATTTTTATTGTATTTAAAATACAATAAAATTTCTGTGAATTATAAGTATAAAACATTTGCACATTTTGAATTGCTTTTATGTCGTTTTTTGGTTGAGATTTTAGTAATTCCTTCCATATATATAATATTATATATTATTGTATATATAGAAATACAATATATTATATAATTATATGTGCTATATGCTGTATCATTCTTCATTACACAGCAAAAGTTAATTCCATATAGTAAAATCCATTCATTGTTTTGCACCATGATTTTTGCTTTTGGGAATTTTATCAAAGACTTTCCCTATCCATGCTCCAAGTTACAAGATAGTCTTCCTTCTTTTCTTCCAATTGTTTCATAGTTTATCTTTTACACTTAAGTATCTAAAACATCAGAACTACTCTTTTATATAAAATGTAAATCAGTGATCCAGGTTACTTATTTTTTAATAAGTAGTAAGCAGTTTCCAAACACACTTTTCTAAATAATACATACATGTACTTGTGGCACTATATTTATCATTTTTTCTCATATGTAAATGGATCTCTTCCTGACTTCTGTTTCTTTGGTATACTTATTTCTTAGAAAACACCATGCTATTTTTACTAAATAGCTTTGAGGTTTGTCTAAATATCTGAATGAGAGACAACCCACTGTTTTTTTTTTTTTAAGGGATCTTTATTTTCCCATATAAAGTTAGGAGTTTACTAAGTTCCTAAAAATATTCAGCTATAATTTTACTTGAGACTGCCTTGAGTTTAAATGTTAATTTAAAGAAACTTTATATATTATAATAAGTTGCTCCATCCATAAATATGGACTATTTTCCCATTTAGTTAGATCTGTTTTTAAACCCTTTAATAAAGACATTAAGTATCTTGATCAAGGCGGTGTTCATCTTTTGTTAGGTTAATTTATAGATATGTAACAATTTTAGTTACTTTTATAAATTGCACCTTATTTATCCATTGCATTTTTTATTTGATTATTGTTGCTATTGAGCAAGGTCATCAAGTTTTTTTTTTTCTGTAAAACACCAGACAGTAAATAATTTAGGCTTTGAGAGTTAGTCGCTATTGTAAATATGCAGCTCTGCCATAGTAGCAAGAAAGCCCTAGACAGTTTATAAACAAATGACCATGGCTATGTTCCAATAAAATTTATTTACAAAACAGGTGATGGCCAGATTTGGCCAGCAGGCAATTGTTTGTCAGTCCCTCACTGTAGAAGAACTGTATTAATTTGTTTATGCAGTAAATTTGCTGAACTCTCTATTTGGAATAATCGGATTGTTCATTGTACCTAGAGTTTTTTTTTAATACTGATAAACACATTATCTGTAAATAATGGAAGCTTATCTCTTTCTTTTCACTTACTAAACTTTTACTTCTTTTTCCCTAATTAGAAAGCTGGCTATGATCTTCATCATTGCATTAAGTAATAGCAGTGATGGTGGGCATTCTTGTCTTGATCCTAGCCTTTTGGGAAATACCTCTAGAGTTCCTTCATTAAATATGATGTTTCATATAGTTTGGATTTTATTAATCTTTATCACTAGATAAGGACATTCTGTTCTATTTCTGGTTTAATGATGTTTTACGAGAAATGGATAGATTGTCTAATATTAACCATCATTTCATTTTTATAATAAACTTCATTAGGGCATGATGTAGTTGTTTCTTTATATCAACTTTTTTGAGATAAAAATTACATACCAGAAAGTGCATCCATTTTAAGTGTACAGTGCAATGAGTTCTAACAAATGTATATACCCATGTAAATTCCACCCCATTTAAGACATGGATCATTTCCCTCACACACACACATACACAAAAACTGAGTTTATATCTTTGCAGTCATTGCATTCCTATTCCTAAATTTAGTAAATAAATAATCTGCCTGTGTCACTATAGATTAGTGTTGCCTTTTTGGATTTTCATATAAATTAGATCATACAGTATGTTCACATTCGTGTATGCTTTCTTTCGATGAACATGTTTTTAATTTCATCTTAGTATGCTTTCACTATATTTTTTTAGTATTTGGAATGTATGAGGATAGCTGTGTTAACATTTTTTTGATAACTCTGTTATTTCTGTCCTGTGTTGGTTTCTAATGATTTGTATTTCTCCATCTTATAAGTCATAGTTTCTTGCTTCTTTGTATGACTGATAATATTTTTTGGATGCTGAACATCTGTTGGTTAAAAAGACGGTATTTAAGGTAGAACCAAGAAGGTTGATAAGACTTCAAGAGTGGACTTAAGGAGAAGGACGAAATTCCACAGGAAAGTTATAATAAAGTAAATTATGAGGTATAAAACAAAGGATATGTATTGAAATTAAAATGTAGTCCAGTTCTTATATAGTAATGTCATAAGCAGTAAAATGTATCATGTTTTACAGAAGAGACAGTTGAGGTAAGGAGATGTTAAGTAACATGCCAAGCTTACTCAGAATATACTAGGCAGGATTTGAACCCAGATTCTCTGACTTGGAAACTCTTATTTCTCAGCTCAACTACTACTGAGTGATAACCTGAGTTTTTTGCAGTTAACCATTAAATAAAATGTACTGATTTTGTGAACATTGATATATTATCATAATTTTTCAAATATTCAGAGCTAATATACATAGAAAAAGAAGTGCCTTTATAATTTCTAGAAAACAATCTTGAATAATTCTATTGACAACGCAGCCAAGTCAGGAGTTATTAATGTAATCCAAATAATTGTAATCAGAGCTACTTTCCTACCTTAGACATTGGCACTTGCTGTTGTTTCCTTTCTCTGGTACATTCCTCCTCTAGCTCAACACTGTCCAACAGAAAATATGTCACATATGTAATTTAAAATTTTATAGCAGTCACATTAAATAAATAAATAAGGTGAAAGTAATTATAATAATATATTTTGTATAGCTCACTATATACCTATAATAGCATTTCAATGAGTATTTAGTATAAATATTATCAAGATACTTAAATTTTTTCCATGTTAAGTCTTTGAAGTGCAATGTGTATTTTCTACTTATAGGATATCTCAGTTGGGACAAGCTATGTTGAAAGAACTCAGACACGTGTGGCTACTGATAGTCATATTGGACAGCACAGCATAGCTGAAGTCACTTCCTCCACACTATGCTTGATACCAGTAAAATAAGTTTCAAAGGAAACCAGAACCAGGCTGAAGGGGTCATCAAACTTTCTTAAAGAGCCAGATCATCAGTATCTTAGGTTGGTGGGAAACATGGTTTCTGTCACAACTCTGATGTTATGGCTGCAAGGCAGCCGAAAATGATGCACCAGACATGTAATCCCATGATGAGCTCCTTCTCATCATTCAAGCCTCAGTTCCAGGACCTCCTCTACAGGGAAGCCTTCTTTGATTACATCACCTATACTAGGCCCCACCATTCTCCAACCTGTTACCCAGTTTTGTTGATTCATAACACATACCACTGATTTTAATTAATTAATTAATAATTGTTGACTTGCTTAGTATTTATGACCTGCCACTAGATTATAACATCATGGAGGCACGGACAACACATCATCTTTAGCATTTTGAACAATTAAAAACTGTCAAATGGGCTTCCCTGGTGGCTCAGGGGTTGAGAGCCCGCCTGCCGATGCAGGGGACACGGGTTCGTGCCCCGGTCTGGGAAGATCCCACAAGCCGCGGAGCGGCTGGGCCCGTGAGCCATGGCCGCTGGGCCTGCGCATCCGGAGCCTGTGCTCCGCAATGGGAGAGGCCACAACAGTGAGAGGCCCATGTACCGCAAAAAAAAAAAAAAAACAAAAAAAAACTGTCAAATGAATGAATATATGAATGAAAGAATTTTCCAAGCAATATGCTAAGTATTTTACAGAGTTTGTGTAATTTAAACTTTACAGAAATGTCACATACCATGAAGGCATCTTATCTTCATTTTATTGATGAAGAAGAGGACAAATTATCAGACTAAGCTTATAAATCAAATCAATAGTTGATTACAATTATAAATAAGTGACCTCAAAGTCCATGCTTTTAACTAATGCCATGTGTTCCAGAGATCTAAAGTTAGGTATAGGGGATAGAAATTAGGAGGTTAATTCAAACATTACTCAACAGGTAAACTTCACATATCTTGGAGAATTCTTGCCTACTGTAACTAAAGGAAAGTGAGGAGTTACAGATAACTCCTAGGTTTCTAGGTAGAACAATCTAACATCCTTATGCACTATTAGCTTTTCCAACACTTTTCCATTTATTATTTTATTTGATTCTGATAAGTAACCTGTGATATAAATAAAGCAAATATATTACTTTTTCATTATTTGACAGATGGGAAAAGCAAGACACAAGGTTAAGTGAATTTTCCAAATTTAAACAGTAAATTAGTGGCAATATATACCAGGACTGTAACCCATACCTTCTATTTTCCGGGCAGCTGCCTGTCTCACTTGCTACTTCTGGCATCAACAATTTAAAAAAAAAAAAAAAAATTAAAGAAAGAAAAATGGAAGGAGGAGAGGGAAAGAGGAAGGAAACATGTTTATTGACTTGCAGTGTACATACTTAGAAGTGAACATAGTGTACAGCTCTGTGAATTACCAAAAGTGAATATACTTCATGTCCTAAGGCAATCACCCTGATTTCCATCAATATAGATTATTCTTGCCTAATTTTGAAATTTATATGAATAGAATCACATAGTACATATAGTTATAAGTCTGGCTTATTTCCATTATCATTATGTGACAGAGATCTATTCATGCTATTGTGTGTAATAGCAGTTGGTGGATTTTCATTGCCAGAATTACATACATTTTATGAATATGCCACAAATCATTTTCATTCTGCTCTTGATAAGCAATTGAATGATTCCAATTTTTGACTATTACCAATAATGCTTCTATGAATATTCTTGTGCATACCTTTTGGGTATAAATGCAACCATCTCTGTTGGGTGCATACCTAACAGTAAAATTTCTGGGTCATAGAGTATGTATATATTGACTTTTAATAGGTGCTGCCAAACAGGTTTACAAAAGAGTTTTACCAGTTTAAACTCTTGTTATAATGTATGAGAGTTTCCTTTCTTTATATCTTATCACTGCTTCCTTTCATTACTTTTTTTCATTTTAGCACTTCTGATGGGTATATGATAATAGTATGATCATAGATATAATTTTGTTTTTCATTTCTCTGATGACATGAAAAACATGTCATGGTTGGACATTTGCTCACATGTTTACTGGCTCTTTGTACATCAACATTGTGAAATGCTTGTTAAAGATATACTTCCTTTTTTTATTTATAGGGTTACCCTTTTCTTATTGATTTGCAGTTGTTCTTTTTGTATTGTTGATAGAAGCATTTTATTTGTTAAACATATTGTAGTTATTTTCTCCCACTTCATGGTTTGGTTTTTCACTCTCTTAAAAAATTGATCCTTTTTTTTTAGTAATAAACAGAGTCCCTAAATTCAATATAGTTCAGTATATCAATCTAATTTTTTATGGTTAATGTTTTTTGTGTCCTACTTAAGAAACCATCACCCACATCAAGTTCATGAAAATATTCTCTAATGTTTTATTATATTGGGTTGGCCAAAAATGCCATGTGGGGTTTTCTATAGGATGTTACAGAAAAACCCAAACGAAATGTTTGGCCAACCCAATAGAAGTTTTATTGTTTTATCTTTTACATTTTAATCTACAATTGACTTTCATATAATTTTTGAGTAGCATATGAAGTAGGGATCTGCTTTTGTACTTTTTAGTGTATCTATATATCTATTCTTACATCAACATCCCACTAGCTTATTATGTAGCTTTATACTGTCTTGATATCTGATAGGAAAGTCTCCATTACTGTTCTTTTTCTTCAGTACTGTCTTGGGTTTTCTTTGCCCTTTACATTGTTATATAAACTTTAGAATTAATTTGTTAATTTCCACCAAAATATCCTGTTAAAATTTTGATTGAGATTGCATTGAATTGGCAGAATTGCAATGAAAGCATAGATCAGTTTGTGGAGAAGTGCTGTCTTTAAAGTGTTGTTGAATACAATGCATCCCACATTTATTAAGATTATCTTTAATCTTCTCATTAATTTTTCAAAATTTTGCTCATCTTTTATTACATGTACCTCAAAGTTTTTGATGTTTGTTTTTTTGCATCTAAAATGGTTTTATTTGAAACTTTCATTGAATAATACTGTTTTGCTTGTATATAGAAATACAAGTAATTTTGGATTATTTCCAGACATGTTGTTGAATTCACACATTAATTCAAATTAAGACTAATTATAGTAAATATATAGTTCCTTTTAATTTCTAAATACGCAATTCATGGCATCTGCAATGATATTTTCAATCCCTATAACTTTTATTTCTTTTTCTTGCCTTGTTGCATTAGCTAGCATATCTAGTAAATGTTTAGTAGAACTAGGTATTAAGATAATCATATGGTTTGATTCTTCATTTGGTTAATGTCATGAATTAAAATGGATTTATTTTTGAATGATAAACCAACAGTGCATTCCGGAATAAACACAATCTAGTTTTAATCTGTTTTAACACATATGCAGAGAGAAGCATTTTGTTAATATTTTATTTACATATTTTGGAATTTTCTAATTTTCTGTTATTTATTCTATTATGTTTTCTAGCTTAAATTCACAGTAATGTTCAGAATGATTTCAATACTTCAATTTTATTGAGAATTGTTTTAAAGTTCAGCATACAATCAGCTTTGGTAAGTTGTTTATGTGCACCAGAAAATAATATGTAGGTTCTACACATATTGTGTGAAACATTTTATAAAAGCTTATTTAGGTTGTTCTTAAATCATGTTTAAATATTCTACAGCTTTAGTAATGATTTCAGTTAGCCTGTTTTATTCATTACCAACTGAGGCAA
The DNA here is from genome assembly GCF_005190385.1 of Monodon monoceros. Lineage (NCBI taxonomy): Eukaryota > Metazoa > Chordata > Mammalia > Artiodactyla > Monodontidae > Monodon > Monodon monoceros. The sequence continues at coordinate 97,073,698 of NW_021703774.1, forward strand.
GTTAAAACTATAACTTTTGATTTGTCTATTTCTCTTTAAAGTTTTATCAGTATTTAATTATATATGTATTATAGTTACAATCAGGTGTATATAAATTCAGAATTATTAAGCTCTTTTTGTGAATTTTCTCTAATTATTATCATGACACATTCCTCACTTTTGTCTAACATGTTTCTTACCTTAAAGTTGGCATTGTCTGATATTGATACAAGTACACATACTTTATTTGCTTAGTATTTGAATGGGACATTTTTTCTGTGCTTTTACTTCAACTTTTCAAATATTTTTTTTTCATTTTTACTGGAGTATAGCTGCTTTACAATATTGTGTTAGTTTCTACTGTACAGCAAATTGAATCAGCTATACATATACATATATCCCCTTTTTTTGGATTTCCTTCCCATTTAGGTCACTACAGAGCACTGAGTAGAGTTCCCTGTGCTATACAGTAGGTTCTCCTTAGTTATATATTTTATACATAGTATCAATAGTGTATATATGTCAATCCCAGTCTCGCAATTCATCCCACACACCCTCCTTTTCCCCTTGGTATCCATACATTTATTCTCTATGTCTGTGTCTCTATTTCTGCTTTGTAAATAAGATTGTCTATACCAATTTTTTCAGATTCCACATATATACGTTAATATACAATATTTGTTTTTCTCTTTCTGACTTAATTCACTCTGTATGACAGTCTTTAAGTCCATCCATGTCTCTACAAATGACCCAATTTCGTTCCTTTTTATGGCTGAGTAATATTCCATTGTACGTATGTACCAAATTATTTTTTTAATAATTTTATAATTAAGATATAATTCTTTAGTGTATAATGTTAGTATTTTTAATACAACTGGGAAAGTTTTATTTTTTAATTAGATTATTTGGTTATACATATTTAATAAAATTAGATACATTTTGGTTTAAATATACCATTTACTGTTTGTTTCTCTATTTGCCCCACCTTTTCAATAGTATTTTTTCCTTCTCCTTTGATTTCTTTTGGAAAAAGGTTTTTTCTTACTATTCCATTTTTAACTGTCAGAAGCTCATTATTTGTACATTTTTAACTTCTCTTCTAGTGGTTACCCTAGAAATTAAAACACAAATCCTTGACTAAAGATTAATGTAAATTACTACTTTTTCCATTTTCAAAAGAACACAGTAAACTTAGAACAATTTAATTCTACTCATTTACCCTTTCTCTCCTTTTTTGACTTTACGGGACAATTTAATCCTATATATCTTAAAATCTCACAGGTATCATTATTATTGTTGTTGTTCTATATAATCAGTACTCATTTAGATTTACCAACATATTTACTCTTCCAAATGGCCTTTATTCCTTCCTGCTTTACCTGAGATTATTTTCCTCTGTTGGAATAGCTCCTTTTATTGAGTCCTTAGTACATTTTTGCTTGTGAAAAAATATGTTCTGTTTCGATTATCTGAAATGTCCTTAATTTTTCTCTGTTCATGAAGGATATTTTCAGAGTATTAAATTCTAGATTGGTAATTGTTTTTATTCATTACTTTTAATGTCATTCCAATATTTTCTTGCTTTTTTACTTTTCTTAAGAAATCATATGTCAATTGTCTTATTGCTCTAATAAAGATAATGGATCTTTTTCTCTGGCTGCTCTTTAATATTTCCTTTGTCTTTAGTTTTCAGCAATTTTACTTTATTGTCCCTTCATATGATTTTCTTTGTGATTTATGGTTTGAGGGTTTATATCACTTCTTCAATCTATAGCTTCATATCTTTCATCACTTTTCAAATATTTTTGGCTCTATCTCCTTAACAATTTTTTCTACCCTGTTATTTATCTAATCTTCTGCTGAATCCTTCTATGAGATCTTACTTTCAGTTGTTTTGTTTTTCAGTCCTACATTTTCCATTTACTTTTTTCATAATTTCCCATTTTCTCTCTTTCTGTATATAGAAAGAGTAAGGGAGAGACAGAGTGGAAAAGGAGAGAAGAACAGAGAAAGCAATATTTCTAGTTGTTCTCCATGGAAGAGGTATCTGCAATAAGCATTTCTGCTTTTGCTGGAATCACAGTCGTCAACTTTTAAGTACAAAAAAAGATGTCTAATCTCCCTTGTAATAAAATGTGCATATTAAAACTACAATGTAATGCCACCTTTCACATATCCAATAGATAAAAATCAAAGTTTAGTAATCCTCTGTGTAGGAGATAGTATAGGCTAATCAGTAATTTCACGCATTCTTATGGGAATAAAAATTGATCATTATATAGTGCAATTTGACTCTGTCAAAATTGAAATTCACCTATCTCGTGACATAGCAATTCTTCTATGTACAAATTTATCTACACACAGGCTTCTACCTGTGAGCAGGAATGTCTTTGGCTGCAGTCTTTATATTAACGACTTGAAATAATCTAAATTTTCCAAATGAGGAACTGGTCAAATAATAGTTTTAACTAGCAAAAGAATAGAAATAATCTAAGTCCATTCATTGTGTACTGGTTAAATAAATCTTGAAACAAAATTTTAATACAATAATAAAATGGTTTTAATTAAAAATAAATTTTAATAAGATAAAAAAGTAATGAATTATGGTACATATTATACAAAATTTTTATAAACTGGACCTCTATGTACTTATTTTGAGCTAATTCTGGGGTATAATGTTAAGTTTTTAAAAAGGCACAGAAGAGAAAGTATAATGTAAATATACATTTGCACACTTGCATATGCAGAAAAGATATATATAAAAGTGGCTTTTTATGGGGCTTCCCTGGTGGCACAGTGGTTAAGAATCCGCCTGCCAATGCAGGGGACACAGGTTCAAGCCCTGGTCCGGGAAGATCCGACATGCCACAGAGCAGCTAAGCCTGTGCACCACAACTACTGAGCCTGTGCTCTAGAACCCGTGATCCACTACTACTGAGCCCACGTGCCACAATTACTGAAGCCCACGTGCCTAGAGCCCATGCTCCACAACAAGAGAAGCCACCGCAATGAGAAGCCCGCACACCGCAGCGAAGAGTAGCCCCCGCTCGCCGCAACTAGAGAAAGCCCGCGCACTGCAACAAAGACCCAACACAGCCGAAAATAAATAAATAATTTTATTTTAAAAATAATAAAATTAAATTAAAAAAATAAAAGTGGCTTTTTAACATAGAACAAAATAATTTTATTCCTATACCTACCTCCACTAGTCTAAATCCTATGTGGCCTGAATAGCCAACTCTCCAATCAGTCTTCTTGGTCCTCCATTCAAAGTTAATATTCCTCTGAACCTCAGATGACTTGTTTGTGTTAAAAAGTATTAATCCAGTCAACATTTAAAGGAAGAATTTATGTGCTTGGCTAAAACTGCTACTATATAATAAACTCCTAGATAACAAAGTTGTTTTTACAAATCTTTAAATCCCTGTAGCAATATGTTTTAACTTCTCACATATTAGGAGAACAAATAATAATAGTTGAATAGTGGAGTTCTTATTAAGTGAATGAAAGGAATCAACCAATGATATTTTATTGCATGTGAAAGATTTTCTACCTTACAGGCTATGAAGAACAGGCTCGATTGAGAGCATTAAATGAGCTCCAAGCTTATGAACAGCATTTACAATATTTGATTGTACCCAAGATTTGAAGAAATCGTTGAAGCTTGGGCCTTTATGATCAGCATATTTAGTGTAAATTGCAATTTCTTCATAATATGGAAAGAGCTTCATATCAAGATTCTCCCAGGCCTCTTGTTAATAAAATTAAATACAGGTTTAGATTTTTCTAAAAAACAGTGTGCTATCCTAAATTTGATTCTACTGCTTAATGGAGACTGCTTCATCTGATTCTTTGAAGCAGTACAAAGAGGGGAGGCAGACAATTTGGGATATCATTTACTCAAATTTACAGCCATTCACCCTGCAAACACAATTAGGTGTACTAGACTACAGTAAAAAAACAGTTCCTTCTTATTAAAATTTAGCTGGTAAAATGCACAATGAGGAAGTCCTGACTCTTGTCTCTATTTTGAGCCTCTAGGACATATTCTGAATAAGAAATAAGAGACAGAACTTCTGAAATCTATCTCACCAGCTAAATTAAAATAAGAAGGAGCAGTTTTTTAAGCCAGTCTCTTAGAACAAATGGCCGAAAAATAAAACAATGTTTTAAAATGCTTTTTGGGTTTGAGACTCCTTCTCTTTGAGAAAGTTACGTGCACACACACAGCACACAAACCAAATTGTGTATATTCTTATTCAAAGGAAGCTCAAGCTATCCTATTGGGCTTGCTTCACCTCTGAAGAGGAGAAATATTGATGTGAGTCAGGGTCAAAGTCAAGGTCAAGGTCAAGATAGTAGTAGTTAGTTCACACTTGTACAAACTGAAATCCTTGCATGGCAAGGCAGATATCTGAAAGCTGTTGTGAGTCTATTTTAGAGAACGTCTTTTGAGTCTGCTCCTTGGTCATCTCCTGGAGCACGTTCTCTTCTGGACTGTCTCTATGAAAAACCTGATGGTTGGTCCTGTAAAGGAGACAAGGAGCTACTCTTATTTTGAGGAACTCCTTGCTCTAGGAAAGGCAGTAGACTAAGTTAGATCCAAGAGAAAGAAATATCGCCTACTCTCTGGAACTGCCTCTAACCTGGGCTAAAGACCTGTGGCTCACATTTTCCAGGAAACCACCATGATTTTGAACTCAGTGACTTATTAGTAACGGCAATGTTGCTACTCATTGATATTTTTCATACTGTTGATAAAGTAGCAGATTACTTAATAGTCTGAATAAGCGTACATTTAGGGCATTACCCAACGCAGAGGCACCAAAAAATAGATTTTTCTTTTTTTACAGGAATACGATATTTCCTAGAAAGAAACCAGTAGTCATTGTGAAAAAAGAAATGAGAACTTGTTAAATTCCTTAGACTTAATTCAGAACTATTATTTGAAAACAATAATCACCTAAGGAAATAGGTACAATAACCTCTTCAGTGCTTAGGTTTTATCATAAGGTGAGCCCTGATCCCAGGAGTGTTGCTATAAACTGAAAGTGTCCCTCCCAAATTCATTAGTTGAAACCTTATCCCCAAGATGATGGTATTTGGAGTGGGAAATTTGGGAGATGACTAGATGATGAGGGCAGAGTCCTCATGAATGGGTTAGTTCCCTTATAAAAGAAACCCCAGAGAGAGTGCTCAATTCTTCTGCCATGTAAGATTACAGTGAAAAGACAGTCGTCTCTGAACTAAGAAATGAGCATTCACCAGACCGAATCTGCTAGCACCTTGATTTTGAACTTCACATGCTACAGAACTGTAAGAAATAAATGTTTGTTGTTCTAAGGCACTCAGTCTATGACATTTTTGTTAAAGCAGCCTGTGCAAACTAAGACAGGTATCTTAGCAGTATTTGGACATCATATCATGATCTGACTTCTCCATAGTTTTTAAAGTTCTATTCAATTTGCTTGTGCAGCTGGGTCAAGTCTACCCTAGAAGCTGGCATATTTTCTCACTCATCTCTAAACTGAGGGCTTATATTCCCCTGTCTATCTCCCCCATAAATACTCTGGGTATTTCAAATGATGCCTTAGAAATTTGATTTTGGTGAATAACCATTCCCCATATTCTGTTGGCATTATAACTAACTTTTTAAAAGTAAATTTGTTCTTTTGGCTCCAGCCTTCATTAGATGTCATTGAATGAGTTACATAACCTCATTATATCTCAGTTTTGTCATCAGACAAATGGGGATAATACAATACACACTGCACAGGACTGTTATGGGGATTAAATGAGATAATGCAGAGATCAGCACCTGACTCATAATAAAGGCCTAATAAATGTTCACCATTATAACTTCTATTCTTCAATGTCTTGTTGCATTGTCATAGATAGAGCTTAATTAGCCTCTTTGCCAGATAGAAAGTTCAAAAGGCATGAACCTCAGAGATACTTCTTCTGAAAATAATAAAGCCCCAGTGCCAGGAAGAAGGAGAATTAAGGAGGCACTTGGAGAAGAACAAGAAGGGTACTTACCATATTGAGGAAATGCTCCACTCCTGAGAGGTGGCGAGAAGTAAGATCCAAAGAAGAGGATAGGTGACAATGGGGTATTTGTGTGAATGTAGCAGGGCGGGGAGAGGTGAGAATAAGAGAAGGGTGGCAAACACAGGAACCAAATGTTTTTAGTGACTTTGTGGGAATCAGTTTTGAATGTCACTAGGTAAGATGGAGGAAGCTTAAGAAAATGTCTCAAAAATAAGAAGAGATGTTGAGCACGATGGATCAGGGCAGGGCTGGATTTAGAAGAAAGTAAGAAAAAGTAGTAAAAGAACTTGAAGTGACCTGAACACCAGCTTGCATTAGAAGGAAAACTTCCCACAAACCAGTGGGACAGCTAGCAAATGTGGGATTAAAAAAATAGAAGGATTAAAGAGGATACGTTATAAATAAACAATAAGGAAATAGGTTGGCAAAACTTGAAAAGAGTAATATATCTGTAATAAAATTCACAATACTAGAGAACCAGTGTTACTACCTTAAGTTAATAGCTCTTAAGAAATTCAAAAGTAAATATCACTCCATAATGCAAAACAAAGCCCAAAACAAAAGAAAACAAACCACAGGAGCTAGCAGCTACTTTCCCCCAGCCTTAATAAGAGAATGTTGCCACAAATAAGAACACCTTGGCTGTTACAATAGCCTTCATTAGGAAATGTCGGTTTTGGGGTTCTGCCACTTAAACATAACAAAACAAAAATTTTAAAATAATTCTCTTTACTGCCACTGGGTGAGTTATGAACCAAAGAAATTAACAAAAGCAAACAAAAAAAAAAAGAAAGCAAACAATAATTTAAGGCTTGTTTACCTGTTGCCTTAGTGTGGTGGGTAATGTAATGATGTCAATTAAGGAATCATTCTTTATTCTCATTCATGACTCCCATCCATAAAATTATTAGACTTTTCCTCAACGTTGACTTTCCAATGATTACCCGAAGTCATCACACCATGGCAGCTGCTGTCAGTTTTTAGTTTAAATTCTGCCTGCCACTTCTCATCACAGAAAGAAAGAACACAAAACAAAACAAAAGACAGGGTCCATTCATCCTTCAGTTGTTGCAACATAATCAGGTCCCTGGAAACAGAGGGATTTTCCTTCCTTCTCATCTTTTCTCATTTTCCTCTTTCCTACCCAAAGGCCACGTTTGTTCTTTTTAGTTGACCCCTTCATGAAAGGGTGGGGTATCCCATCTCTCACAACATTCTTGGCTATTAATCCTCAAAGTTCAACCAAAAGAAGACCAAGCAGAAAAGTACATGCTGTAACTCACTGAGGTAAATGTAATATTCTAGGACCTAAGACATATTGACTGGCAGGTGTTGTATTGATGAATCTCTTTAGAGAGGGTGTTTGAGGGGTTGTAAGCTAAGAAAAACATAGTCTAATTCTTTACAATTATAGTGTATGATCTGGGTGAACACAGATTTGTTCAACACGAAGTAGAATCTTTTTCAAGCTTAGGGTAATAAGTTTGGTGAAATAAAAGAGGAATTATAGTGGTCCTATTCTACAAAGCACATAGAGTGCCTATGACATGTCACATATTGTTCTAGACGCTGGAGACATAAATATTCTCAATTTAAAAAATTTTGTTCTCACCCTTAGAAAAATTATGACCTAAGAGAGGACATACACAAATGGATAATTTTATTTAACTTGATAAATGCCATGATAGGAACCCGTACAAGGTGTTATGGATACACTGAAGTGGGGGAAGGGTCAGGGAAGGCTCAACCAGTAAGTCATGCATGAGCTGAGTCTTGAAGAATGAGTAGGAGTTAACCAGTAGGAAATGGAATGAAGGGTGAGAAAAACATTTCCACACAAAAATGTCATGAGCAAAGGCAGAGAGGCATGAAACAGCTTGGTGTGAACAGCCGAGAACTACAAGCAGTTTGCTGTTGCTGGAGCATAAAATGTGAAGAGGAAAGGAGGCCTGAGCAGTAGGTAGAAATGGTTTGGGTCATATCTTCCAGTATAAGAGATAATTAAAGGGTTTTAGGAAAAGGAGTGACATGAAGTTTTGCTTTTCACCAAGATCTCCTTAGGATTCATGTAAAGAAACGATATTGAGTATGATTGATCGGACTATATTATTATTAACTCTTCATTCATTCCTTATAATAAGATTATATATTCATACATTTTACTGTGTGAATTGCAATGCCTCCTACTAGAGTCCATAGAGTAATATTCCCACCCCACTGAGGTCAGGCTTGGGTTTGGCCAAAGGGCCATGGACAGGAATTACAGTGTGTCAATTCCCACCTGAGACTTTATGAAGCTTTGTAAGTTTTCTCCAGCGCTCTTTAGATTTTCTTCTCTGTCTTGAGAAGAACAGGTACCAGTCAGCCATTCTTCCTTAAGCCTGAGTTCCAGATAGATGAACCTGATCCAAAGCCTGAAACCAATACAAGCCCTGCTGAACTGCAGCAGATCTACAGATTAATAAGCATGAAAGACATGTTTGTTGCTTAAATCACTGAGATTTAGAGGTTATTTGTTATGCAGCATTATCATAAGTGAAATCAGATTAGTACAGGGAGAAAAAAACAAAACACAGGAAGATCAATCAAGAGGTTGGTGGTTACAGACTAAGAAAAAGACAATCAAGGCTAGAATTTAGAAGTAATAGTAGAGAGGAGGAGAAAGAGGATGGAGGTAAAGGTAATACATATATTGGAATAAGAGCCTAGGCTTGACGATTGGCTGGTAGGGCAGTGATGAGAAAGAGTTAAAGCTGACTCTCAAATTTCTGAAATGGATAATTAGATGAATGATAGAGCTATTCATCCAAAAGTGAAATAGAAAACACGTTTATTCATTCTTTCTAAAATATTTATTGGGAAACAATTTCTTGCCAACCTTAGGCGAGACACTGAGTATATATGCTCAGTAGGTTGAAATGTTTGCTGTCCTTCTGGACTTTACATTCTTCTTGGGGAGATGATAATATAGTAAATAAATGAGTAAGTATGAATGCTTTTAAGTACTATGAAGAAAAATTAAAAAGGGATGTAATTTTTTAAAGAAGCTAACTGAATAAAGGGGGCTCCTACATACAGGGTGGTCAGTCAAGGACCCTTTTAGGAAGTGTCTGGGCTGAGAGCTGATGGGTGAGAATGAGCTGCTTAATGGAGGTGCAGTGTTCTCTAGGAAGAAGGAATAGTGATGACAAAAAGACCTCAAGGCAGAACAGAGCTTGCTCTTCATTTCTGAGGTTCATTCCTAAAAAGGAAGAACGTTAAGGGGGTGGTGGAAAATATGTGTTTTGGTTGTGGAAGTCTTTAATTTGTGATCTCCATAAGATACCCAGGAGGAGATATCCATCTTAAAATACCAGGCAGGAGTCCAAAGTCCCTGAAGATGGACCTTGGTAGTCAAGAGATTAAAAACCATGACTCATCACACTGTAGGTGGAGATTTTAAACATAAGAGTAACTGAGTTGTCCAGGATAACTTAAAGAGTGAAAAGACTTGTCCTAAGAACAAACCTTAAAGGTCACAAATATTTTTAGGCTTTTTAGAGGTAGGCACATCCAAAAGAGAGACTGAGAAGAAAATCTAAGGACTAAGAGAGGGTGAGGTAACAGAAGTCAAGTATATTTATCAGTTTTTGTTTGTTGATGTTGTTTTCCTGTATAACAATCACAAAATCTTACAACAGAAGTTATTTTTATGCTCATGGGTCTGCAGGTTGGCTGTACCTCAGTTCATCTAAGCAGTGCAAGTTGCACAGGCTAGGCTCCAGGCCTTTTGTTGTTTTCTCCACATGTCTTCATTCTGGAGCCCAGACTGAAGTTTCAGCAGTTGCCTCTACAATGCTTTTCTAACAGCAGATCACAGGAACTCAAGGGTAAAACACACATTACCTCTTAAGGTAGAAACATATATTATCTAAGACCTTGACTTAGAAATGGCAAATTCTCACTCTGCCGATATTCCATTGGCCAAAGCAAGTCACGTGGTCCAGCCCAATATCGGTGGGCAGGAAATATATTTTGTCCATTCTAGAGGGATGTTCTGCAAATTCACATGACAGAAGGCTCAGATATATGCTTCTAATTCAAGGAAGGAGGGAAGAATTAGGAGCAATGATCTAATCTACCACATCAAGGAGATAGGCAGTTTTAAGAAGGAGGGAGTGATCAACAGGGGCAGTTATTACCAAGATGTTTAATAACATGAAAGCTAAACAGACTCCATCATATTGGTCTAAAAGGATTATTGCTGATGATGTTAGTGGGAGCACATCTTCGAGAGTGGTAAGGACAGAAGCTAAGGAGTAAAGAGCAGCTTAGGAAACTGAGAGAATAGTAATAAACTACTCTCTTAAGCTTGGATACTAAAAGAAGAGGAAGCAAAATTAGATGATTAGTTTATTGCTATGTGTGTATGCTTGTTTTTTGGAATGTGAGAAATGGGAGCATTCTTTTCCATCACCATTATCATTAGTAACCTTTAATGAGGGCTTACTATGTGGCATACACAGTTTTAAGAGCTTTATATGTATTGTTCTCTTTAGTCCTAAAATGAACCAGTGGAAATATTAACTTACCTATTTCACAGATGTGGTGAATGGGGCACAAAGATTAAGCATGTTGTCCAAGATCAGGAAGTTAGTAAATGGATATCAAGCCTTGCTATTCAGTGTGCTCACAGACCAGCAGCCTTGGTGTCATTTGGAAGTTTATGAGAAATTCAGAATTCAAACCTATGGAAACCTATTGAAGCAGAATTTGTGTTTGCACCAAGACACTTTGGTAATTTTTCACTCGTTAAAATTTAAGAAACGCTCTTTAAGAGAATATTTTTGGCTTTTTTAAAATCTAAAATCTATTATTGCATTTTCTGGTAACAGCACCTGTTTTTTCTAGAAACTTCAGACATTTCTCTTTATTTTTAAGATGTTTTTTGATGCAGACCATTTTTTAAAGTCTTTATTGAGCTTGTTACATTATTGCTTCTGTTTTATGTTTTTGGTTTTTTGGCTGCGAGGCATGTGGGATCTTAGCTCTTCGACCAGGGATTGAACCCTCACCCACTGCACTAAAAGGCAAAGTCTTAACCCCTGGACTGCCTGGGAAGTCCCCAGACTTTTCTTGAATTCTTCCTCTTCTTCCAAACAATGCATCTACAATGCATTTAAGAACTCATCAAGTAGAGTAGACCTTTATTATTCATGGAATCTATTTTTTGTGAATTCACCTACTGCCTAGGAGTTGCTTGTAACATCCAAGTCAATGCCTGCTTCATGTTCATGGCCATTTGTGAACACACACAGTGTTGCAAAAAATTTGAGTCCTTGACACACTTCCCCAGCTGAAGTCGAGCTAAACAATACTCTGCCCTCTTGTTTCAGTTTTCATAATGTAAATAAGTGTCCTTTTTCCTGGTCTACTCAGTGCCATGCTTTTCATATTTGTGGGCTTTGTTAGTAATTTTGATGTTTAAAATGGCATCCAACTGTAGTGTTGCCTGGTGTCCCTAAGTGGGCACAGTTGTAATGTGCCTTTACAGAGAACATACATGTGTTAGATAGGCTTTATTCAGACATGAGTTAGAGTGCTATGAGTTCAATGTTAATGAGTCCAAAATATATATCCAGAAAAAGGAGGAGGAAATTTGCCTATCTGTGTATAAGGCAAAATCACTCCGGAAAATGCTAAGGTAACATGTATCATGACAAAGCTAAGGGAGAAAAACTTGCTGTCCCAAAATATCTCCTTAGCATGCAGATTATTTTGAACTGAAAACAATCAAGGCCCAAAAGACTCAGGAAAATACTTTGACCTTCCCCCCAACTGCCTAAAAAAATTTAGAAACAGAGCCTGTTACTGGGATAGAACCATCACCAGAGACATCTGGGCCAGGCAGTGTAGGGGAAACTCAGCAGAACCTAAAGATCAGAGTCCATTCTCTGTCCCATTGTTTCTGGATGGCCCAGAAAACATTTGTTTATCAAACATATGCTTTTCCATCTTCGTGTGAATTGCCTTCCTCTCCTGTGAAGTCCCAAACCACTACCCCTGACATCTTCTTTCTTCATTAGCTGAATATGGTATTTAAGGTGAAGGTTTTGGCAATTTGGTCAGTCAGTCAGTTTTTCTGGGCTTCTCCCATGTACATGTGTTATTAAACTTTTGATTTTCTCCCATTAATCTGTCTCATGTTAATTTAATTCTTAGACCAGTCAGAAGAAGCTAGAAGGGTAGAGGAATATTTCTTCCTCCCGGACAGTGGCTAACATGTGGACTCGTGATATGACAACCAAAAAAAAAAAAATAGTGGACCACATTATCATGAGGCTGAAAGCCAAATAAAACTTATGACCCCATTACCCAGAGTGAGAAATATGCTAAATCCTTCATTTTTTCTTTTTAGTGGGAGTAAGGAGTATCTTTAACTGTTTCAATGCCAATTTTGTTATGATATCATTTTGCTACTGCCATTCTGGAAAGCAAATGTGAGGAAATGAGTTGATTGCAGATCTAGGCATCTTTATGTCCAAAGCTAATGTTGCAGTTAAGAATCAGGCAGGAAGGACTAGAGCCAGATGGTACAGAATTATGTTGACTGAAGAAAAAAAACAACCTAAGAGTTGTGAGTTATGTTTTATTTGGAGGCCTTACTGAAGACTATAGGCTGGGAGACAGCCTCTCAGATAGCTCAGAGGAAATGCTCCAAAGAGCTAAGGAGGGAGTCAGGACATATAGGCATTTTTGCTGAGGGAAAAAAAAAAAATGTAATCTAACATCAAAAGATTACTGCTAATCACAAAAAATAGACACCTCAAGATAATGATTTTAGCACTTTTCTATATATGGGGAGATGCAAGAGTCTGGGCTTATTGAAATTATTCCTTAGATAGGCACCTTAACTATCTATGGTCAGTATCCTATCTTTCTCCATCCTGATTTCTCCTAAGGGTGCAACTTTGGGGGTGGCTGCAGTGGCCGAGGGCTTGATGGTGGGCAACATTTGCTGTTTCCTGAAATGATAAGCAACATTCTTTGTTTACTGAAATGGCAGGCAACATTTTTTGTCTGCAGTGCCCTCTCTTGATCATAAATTTAACCAAAGTTTGGGAGGCATTTCATGACTATTTGTCCCACAACACTAGGAATTCTCATTCCTAGGTCAGATGACGATTTCATTGATAGGCCACTCAATGTGCAATTGTTTTGGATTAGGCCCTTTTGATAACCTAAAATTCCTGCATCATCTGTCTTATTAGTCTAAAGTGATCAGGAAATGTTTTCCCTTGTTACTTCTTTCCATATCTAGAGTTGCACTACTATGATTATTTTATAGGCAGTTATATATATGATCAATTGTCTCAAGACATTTAGCTATAATTAATTTTGTCAGAGGCCTGGCTATACATTGGGTAATGCAATATATAAGTAATACAGCCAGTAACATTAATAAGGCCATAGTATAGCAGAGAGAGACACAAGACATACATAATTTGAAAACAACAAAGAAAGAACAAATTAAAACAATTATTAGTAGAACTACTTTTAATCTGGTCACGTCAAGAGGGAGCCAGCTAGAGAAGTCAAATTCTGGAGGGATCAAGTAGAGAGAAAAAGATAAATGTTTTATCTTCATTTACAAAGTTATACTTTATCGACTTCTGGAAAAAAGATTAAAATCCAGTAATATATCAGAATAAAGTCATAAAATTATGTTATATTTATCAGTTCATTCAGCCATGTAATTAATTCCTGTTTATCTGGATGAAGTGATCAGATTTTCCATTAGAGTTTTATAATTTCTTACCCAGTTCAGTGGTATGACCTAAAAGTCATCAGAAATGTATGATGTATATTTGATGTATGATGTATATCAGAAATGTATATTTGTCAAAAAGTCCTTTTTATGAATCTTCTTCAGAGTAAAACAATGACTGTCTATAAATGACAAAAGGTTTTAAATGGCGTAAGGACCTGATTATAATGCAATTGACAAGAAACTTGGTTATTTCCGTGACATACAACATTTTAAGATAATAACTAGAATTGTGACTGAAAACATTATACCAGGACATACCGGATTTTTAGGAATTCCATAAAAATTTGGAATATCTATATTAATAACATTTACCCATACACTAGAATCTAAGAAGGTTTTATCACCACTTATTTGCCAATGTTTATCGTATAATTGAACGTACTAAATAGACCTAATTAGCTTAATATCACTCTTTGGGATGTTTCAGGAACTTTTTGAAGCATCCCAAAGTGAGCTAGAGGTCAAAAGAACTTCATTTGGAATGTGACTTGGGGAAGTTTGTCAAAGATATAAAAAGTTTTAAAACCTTTAAAACGTGATCAGATAGGATCATAGGTCACTGTGAAACAATACTTATTCATTTAACCAAAATGACAATAAAAGGTTTTTAAGACAAACACAGAAAGTTGCAACAGATTAAGGAGGTAAAAGGAGGTAAAGGAATTTTAAAAGGAGGTAAAGAAATTTTACACTCTGTTATTAAAAGCAGTTCAATATTCTAAGAAAATTTTATTCTTTTAACATAGGAGAGAAAACCAAATTCTAGCTGTGTACCAGCTAAATTTTAATATTAAAATTTACTTACTCAATTAAATTTTATTTTAATCTTAGCCAGTCCTGACCATGTACAAAACTCTTTTCTCAGTGTTCCTTTTTCACAAATCTTCTATAGCTTTCTTTTTACTTTTAGTTTTTGTCCTATGCTTTTCCTTTCTCTCTCTGTAGGACAAAATCATTTTCTTTTTCCTTAACAAAATGCATTTCCATTCCTTATACCCTTTTTTTTTTAACTGAAAACACACATCCTAAATCCTTGCATATTGAAATGTTCCAATAAGCTTTAATTACATATACTATAATTTTAACCCTTAAAAAAATAATCTCTAGTGAAAATTCAAGAAGCAAGTAACTGTGAACTGTTTGTCACACCAGCATTTTCTGATTGGCAAACTTATGAACATATTTCATAAGCTCTAGAACCATACATTTTCTCATGGCATACTTTCCTTCCGCAGTGTGGTA
This sequence comes from Monodon monoceros, assembly GCF_005190385.1. NCBI lineage: Eukaryota > Metazoa > Chordata > Mammalia > Artiodactyla > Monodontidae > Monodon > Monodon monoceros. The sequence continues at coordinate 97,088,780 of NW_021703774.1, forward strand.
TAAGACGTGTATCTAATAAACTCAAACTTTTTTAGTTTTTTTCTCATAAGAAAGCAAACGTAGGTAAACTTGGACCTGTTTAGCAATCAATGTTCGAGTATTTTATCTTATTTGAAATGATCTAGATATTTAGTGAATTCCCATCATTTAACTTAATTTAGCAAAGCTCTAAAGTTTCAAGTTACCAGAAAATCTGGAGAATCTATTTTAGATAGACATACACAAAAAATAATTATTCCCAAAGAGTTCACCTGAAACTCTTCTCATAAAACTCATTTTATAACTTATGAAAATATCATCAAAGTTATTTTTTCTTGCTGACAAACTCTGCAACAGAAATAACATGAACTTACTGAATTTCAGTGAACCTAGGTTCAATAAAGGTACCATATTCAATGCTGATGACTCCAAAGACATGTCTGCACCAATTAAACCAACAAGCCTAAAGTAATTTTAATGCCAGATATTAATTTGATACTGAATATTTCCCAGATCATGTGAACCTGAAATTCATTCTGGCCAGTTACCTTTATATTTAGAAATATTTAATTTATAAGCACTTACTTTTAAGTCAGTTAAATAGAGCTCTTTTATAAATTTAATGTTGTTAATATTATTCAAAGATAGAGAAATGTTATATGTATAATGTACATATAGGCATATTAGCAGACATAACTAGAGATCTTATAGTTTCATTTCAAAACTAAATCATGAATCAAATATTACACTATAAATTTACTAGCTTATAAATAACTGTTGGAATAGTTATATTTACTTGCTCAGATGACTAAGGTGTTTTACTATTTTCAGAAGATACTTTTAAGATTTGTATTTGTCCTTGATAAATTCTTAAGAAGTCTGTGAGTTAGATGTGGGGTGAGGAAGGCTTTCCAGCAGTTTGAGTTTAAAAAGACCTCTTCCCCCCAACACTTTATTTATTTATTTTATTTTATTTTTTGGTTTCAGGTTCTAGTTGATTGAGCTAACTAGGCTCAGACTCAGGTCATTGTGGGCTGTATTTATATTTCTGATTTGCAGAGATTTGCAAAAGACAGTTGCTTTTAATTCTTCAAAGAACTGGTCTGCTGCCTAAATGATATTAAAACATTGATTTTTCCAACTATATATTTTTTTAATTTGCTTTTTTTAGACTCTGAATATTAGGCCCCAGTTTTTACTTTATATTGTGTGGGCTCAGTTAAACCTATTTATTTTGTATGCTTAATTAATATTGCCTGAGGGGCAGATTCATATGCCCTATCTTATAATGCCAGGCAGGGGAAGCATTTCCCAGTGAGACATAATGTCTATCCCACAATAAAACTGGGCAAAAGAGATGTGATGATCTTATATAAAGCCCATTTAAATATACCAATTTTTATAAACTTTCATCTCAATTCTACAAACTCTGATGCCTTTAACTTTAGTCTCCATTAAGACCCCATCAACAAGCCTAGGTCTTATAAGGAGTCCCAGAAACTTTCTTTTTTATCCCTCAGATATTTTACCATTTTTTTTATAAAGGCTTTGATATTCCCAGTGACAGGTTGAGCCAAGGGACTCAGACCTTTTTTAACTTGATTAATTGGCTTAACTGTTGCCCCAAGCAATTATTGGTCAGGCAACTGAGTGTAATTTTCTTACAATCTTTTATATAAATATATGTAAATATATATTTATATAGAGATTTATATAAAAATTTATATATATATATATATATACACACACGCACACACACATATAAACTGGGATAAATAACATGGATGTGTTAGGGGCACTTTAATGTTGGGGACAAATAGGGGGTCCCTTTGGCCCACCCAATTTTAGATAGTCTTGTGTCAAAACCTTTGTTTTAATCTCATTAATGCTCATTTTATTTATCCCATTTCTTAATAACCATCTAAAGATTTTTTTTATACTTTTGGCATGAGTCCCTTTAAAATTTCTACCTTCTTGGGAAGAAGTCTCTAGACTTCCCCTCAGCTTCATCTTATTTCCCTGTTAATCAATCTAATTGCAATTGATCTTGTGTTTTGTTTCTTGTTTTTTGTTATTTTTGTGGTACGCGGGCCTCTCACTGCTGTGGCCTCTCCTGCCGCGGAGCACAGGCTCCGGACGCACAGGCCCAGCAGCTATGGCCCACGGGCCCAGCCGCTCCGCAGCATGTGGGATCTCCCCGGACCAGGGCACGAACCTGCGTCCCCCGCATCGGCAGGCGGACTCCCAACCACTGCGCCACCAGGGAAGCCCGATCTTGTGTTTTATTAGCATCTGTGAGGCTCGTTGAGGGGAAGCTGAGACCACAAAAAATTCTTCCAAAACTGTTTTTGTGTTTGTTTTTAACTAAGGGAGTTCTTAGGTTAGCCATTATATTTTTTTGTATCTTCCCTCTAACTTGTTTTTTTTTTTTAATATAGGTACCAATTTTTTAAAAAAAGCAGTTTATAATGAGAGAACTCTAAAAATTTACCAGTTTAGAAGTTTCTCCAATTTAAAGGATCAATCATCTGGCCATTGGTGTGTAGTATTTTAATCAAGACCCAAACCAACAGGATGCAACAGGTGTCCCCACAAGAGAGTGCACAGGATGTAGCCTTCAAAAGATCTAGAAAATTTACTCCTAAAAATAGTTTAAGAAAGTAAAGTCCTTCATTGTACAGGCAGATGCAATAGAGGTTAAGAGATGACAAAGTCCTCTTATGGACTGAGACCACTGACAAGAAATTCCCCTGGGAGTTGGCACTGCCAGAAAAAGATGGCTCAGAATTCCAGTGTATTCAACTGGCTGCCAAATGTACGCCATATGTGTACCTTCCTGATGGCAGAGACCAAGCTTTCAAAACACAGAAGGGAAAAAACAAAAACAAACCTAAGAAGATCAGGTCAAACACTTACATTTCAAAGACACAGGGAGAGAAATTCAAGTTGCCCCTAGAAGGGCTTTTATTCCTTTAAGTTCATAATCCTGTACAGATGTTTTATCAAGCTGGCTTTTTTTAGCTGCACATGCAAAAAAATAATTTTAGAATGTCAAAAGAAACACAATTTGGCCATCTTTAGGATAAGATTTCCTTTAATTCCCAATTAAGTGAGTACTTGTAAGTATAGATTCTGTACCTACATAAAAAAATCTTCCCAGTGTTCTTTAACTGAGAGTAACCCAGGTACCTCTTCTTTTTTTTTGCGATACGTGGGCCTCTCACAGCTGTGGCCTCTCCCATTGCGGAGCACAGGCTCCGGACACGCAGGCTCAGCGGCCCTGGCTCACGGGCCCAGCCGCTACCGCGGCATGTGGGACTTGCCCGGACCGGGGCACGAACCTGTGTCCCCTGCATCGGCGGGCGGACTCTCAACCACTGCGCCACCAGGGAAGCCCCAGGTACCTCTTCTTGAAACTAAGTTCAAGAAAAACGTACTCCTCGAACAAGGAGTTTAACATCACCAAATAAAAGTTAGAACCATCCGCCAAAACAAAACACTCGAACAAGGAGTTTAACATCACCAAATAAAAGTTAGAACCATCCGCCAATAAGAGGAGATCCAAGACCCAAAAGAGACTAACCCAAATTCGACTGGACTCTCCTAGGAGCCGGGTGGGCACAAGGGGCCTCTGCTAGTATCAAGGCTCTAGAACTTCATAGAGTTCAGGCAAAGGAGAGAAGTCTGTTCTGGATCCCTTTTGTTGGTCACCAATACTGTTGACTGAAGGAAAACTCAAACCTAGAAGTTGCAAGTTATGTTTTATTTAGAAGCCTTTACTGAGGACTGCAGCCTGGGAGACAGCCATTCAGACAGCTCTGAGGAACTGTTCCAAAGAGGTAAGGGAAGAATCAGGATATATAAACATTTTTGCTGAAAAAAACAATACGTAGTCGAATACCAAAAGATTACTGCTAATCACAAAACACAAACACCTCAGATTAATGATTTTAGTACTTTTCTATGCATGGGAAGATGTAAGCGTCTGGGCTCATTGAAATTATTCCTTAGGTATGCATCTTAACTATCTATGATCAGTACCCTTTTTTCCTCCAGAGGCTGCAGGGGCTGATGGCTTGAGGGTGGGCAACATTTGCTGTTTACTGGAATGGCAGGCAACATTTTTTTGTCCACAGTTAACAAAATGTAAGGGTTGAACTGGGCTTTGGCTTATGAAATCAGCAGCAATGTAGGAAAACTGAGTAATCCACAAAATGGGCTGTAGGCTCTGTCATCCACCTCTCAATGGTTGAGGAAAAGCAGCGTGGAACATCAGCAGGACTCCCCGAACAGTAAGAGGCTACTTTTGCCATGGGGTTTGAAACAAGTTGCTCTTAATATAAAATAATATAGTAAACTAGCCAAGTAGTATTGATTTAGTGATGCCTGTTAATGTCGTTCTGTTTGTTGGTCATATTCCTGCATTTCCAATTACTCCCCAGGTACTGCAAAAGCTGTACTGTTGGAAAGCTCCATAAGAATACAACACTATCTCCAATTGGTTTTAATATGTAACCATGGCACAATTTAAATATTTTGCCTGCACAGATACTTTTTTCTCTTTATTACAAATAAATTACTCAGCTCACAAAATTAACTGAACAGTAAGGCACAAATAAGTGAGCATTACTGTTTGCTGGTTGAAGAGATAAGCAGTTAAACATCTAGAGGTGAAGTGGAGGACAATTAACATCCCAGCCCACTCAATTATCATACAGTGCCCACTTCTCGGGGAATTGGAGCTATTACAATCTGCTACTATGAATAAATGAGTATTTTAGCTCTCAGAGGGTAATGCAATAGTCTTGAAAATAATCTTTTTATGAGATTGTGGCTTTATCAGTTATAATTTAGAGTCAGGATAAACACTGATTATGTATCGCATTATAATGACTGCTGGAGGGTGCTTGCGTTTGGGTTTTCAATGTTATTAATTTTGCAATTCTACTCTTCTTGTCTAATAGGCTTTGTGAAATCAGTCTTGGCAAAGAGACTCCAGCTCACTTTTAATACTATCTCCCTTAGTGAATTTTAGCAGAAAAAAATTAAGTTGTAGAAAAGGAAATATTATCTAAAGGACTTGTGGCACAATGTTTTTCAATGTAAAAGGATGGCTGGGACAGCATGGTCCCTCTGACACTTAACCATGATGAAAACACTTAAGAACAGCTTAGGCATAGCTTCAAAGTGAGAGAAAAACAAAAGAGAACACTGTGTCTGTGTGCGTGTGCTCTCTGCTCACGCAATGTAGAGAAATGTTTTGTTTGTTTGCAGTGTTTAACGAAAATCTTTATCCTGGGACATTTTGACCCAGTTCTTTGAATCTTTAGCAACTGAGTTGCTCATATCCTCTGCTAGCTGCCAAGGTTCAGAGGGTTTTTTTCCTTCATTTAACCAGCAGACAAAAGCAAAACTAAAGACACGATAGCTTTAGAGAAGACAAACTACAAAAGAAAGCCTTAGAGGGCCCCCAATAGGGAACCATATGTGAAATCAAATGGGCCAGCCATTGCATCAGCTGTGAACATATTGTACCAACTGGGAATGAAAATAAAACATTCAACTACCAACTGTTAGGATCTGTAAATAGTCAAACTAATTCCTGTGGGCTCCAAAAATACATGCAAAGGGTACTCATCAGGACGCCATTGTCGTGTTCACAGGTAAAGTGGCTTATTTGTTTCTCGAAAAACAAGTAGAGTTAGAAAGACTGAATACAAAAAAAAAATTCTATGTGGTTTAAAAAACTCCAGGGATTTGGGAAACTGTATCCAAAGATTACAAACTGAGGATAATGAAAAAGCAGTGAATTTCAATGCACGTATCCCAAGCCTAAAATTCCCTACAGCCAAAAACTGGCAATGAACCCTAGAAAATGTATAGATAAAGCTCAGGAGAATCTAGTTTGCATCTGCTAAATGTTCACCTACCTTCTAGTTGCCTCCCATTTAACAACGTTTGTTAGGAATCGATGGACCAAGTATTCCTGGGTGGACTTGATTCTCTTCAGTATCAGTAGCAATGAAGAACTGGACTTTGAATATTTAGCAGCAGAAATAAACAAAACCCCCTCCAAAAAATTACATGCCATACATGCAATCTATAACATCACCTTAACACATTTGTTTAATAATCCTAAAGCATGTGTTTCATCCAAAAAATATGGGAAGAATAATCAAAAGTTTGAGAAGCACACACACATACATTTGTTTTTACTTAAAGCAAACACTCTATATTTAGATCAATTAAAATAATATATACCTGTGTTAGGGATTAGTACTAATTACATTAATATTTATCTTTTAATGATAAAGTTGATCAGGAAGCAAGAAAAATCTTTTTTACGAGTTAAATGCCAGTTACTTATTTTGAGCTTTTAGCACAAAACAGGGAGACTTAGCTCTGCCACTTGCTTGCTGTATGACCTTGAGCAAACCCCTAAATGGCTAAAGTCTCATTTTCCTCATCTGTAAATAACGATGATAACATGCACCCTGCGTGGTCAGAAAGTTTCGGTGGAAAAGATGTTGGATGCCATTTAAACTGTAAAGCACAATCCAACGTGCACTCATTATGCCTGGCATCACCCTGTCAATAGGGACATAGCACTCTTCCTTAAGGACTTCTCAGACTTGTGGAAAAAAATGACACATAAATTTATCAGTGTAACATACTGTGGTAAATGAATGAATGTACTCATATATAAATGAAGGAGTATACTATGAGATATACTCATAATGTTTAATAGGAACAGAGCCTGATGTGATGGGAGTACTAAAGGAAATCTTAGAAAGAGTGACACCTGATTTGGATGGTAAAGAAGCTATAAAGCACTATACGCATATTAGAGATGTCCTACTAAAATAAATTTTATGAGTGCTGAGGAAAAACAATATATAAATAGATATAAATAACACTATAAATATAAAACAATAATATAAATAATAAAAATTTGTGATATTAATTACAATAATGTTAATGTAATACATATTTCAGTTAAGATGCAGAGATTGCCAGAATGAATGAAAATGTAAAACCCAGCTAAATACTGTTGAAAGGAAATGCACTTAGAATATAAAGACACAGATAGTTGGAAAGGAAAAGGTCAGAAAAAGATATGCCATGTAAGTAGTAATCTTAAAATAGCTGGAATGGCTATATTAATATCAGATGAAACAGGCTTAAAGACGAAGAATACTATAATATGTTGGAGAGGAAACAATTTTCCTCTACCTTCCTAAGTTCTTCTGGCTGGCCTAAGAATTATATGGACATGAAACAGATTAACAGGAGAAAGATCAGTTTAATTCTGTATGCGTGGGAAATCATGAAAATGATGCTCAGAGAAGGACCCAAAGCAGGCAGCTTTTATATCTTTTTACATAAAAAAAAAAAAACCAAAAAACCCAACAGGGCTTCCCTGGTGGCTCAGTGGTTGAGAGTCCGCCTGCCGATGTAGGGGACACGGGTTCGTGTCCCAGTCCGGGAAGATCCCACATGCCGCGGAGCGGCTGGGCCCGTGAGCCATGGCCGCTGAGCCTGCGTGTCTGGAGCCTGTGCTCCGCAATGGGAGAGGCCACAGCTGTGAGAGACCCGCGTACCGCAAAAAAAAAAAAAAAACCAACAAATTTGTGAGAATTTGCGAGGACAAAGCAGCTTGGGTTTGGGTGCTTAATTAGTAAACAATTTAAGGAAACTTTGTGCTTGGGTAGTAAACTAGTAAAGAAGTAACAAGATGTTTATATAGGCTTCTCAGCCATGAATTCCCTGTCTCTTGTGATAAGGATGTCTCTTGTTAGCGTCATGGTGCAGCAAGGGTACTCTTCATTCAGGAGATTTATTTCCTGCATTAAGGGAGAAAAAGGAGGGTCAAAGTGTCCTTGTACTGGCTGCAATTCAAATAGCTTTGATTCAAAATAATCAATATGCTGTTGAGTCATATTTTAGGATAGCCTGCGCTGAGCCCCAACACATACATAATGATTATTTCAAAATGATGAAAGTGTGAACTTATCAAGAAGACATACAATCATAAGTCAAAATAGATGAATCAAAAACTGACAGCTTTAAAGAGAAAAATATGCAATGTCAATAGGATAATTGAAGATTTTAACGTTCTTCTCTTGGCAATTAATTGTACAACTAAACAAAAATTTAATAAAGGCATAAAGGATCTGAAAAACACTATCAACCGCCGTGATTTATTTGATATTTATATAACGCTGTAACCTACAACTGGAGAATGCAAATTATTTTCAATTACACATTTTGTGTGTGTATTCATGTAATATCGATCATGGTGCCTTATGGAGAAAATAGGTATATTAGATAAACATAATTCAGACATGAGTTACAGTGCTGTTGGCAGAGTTCGATGTTAATGAACCAGCAATATATATTAAATAAAATGTCTTTTATCAGAAACAAACATAAAAATAGTTTAGGTATTTAGCAGGTGAAAATGTGACCAGAGGATTGCAGGAACCAGCACCTTATTTCCCCTAGGAGCAATGGTTCAGTATTCAGTAATTCAGTGTTTGGAGTGACTTTATAGAACACAACTACCACCCATAACAAGAAATGACTGTATATGAAAGAACTATAAGCACATGAAAGTGTGCTCAGAAACATTAGTCATCAGGGAAAAACAAATTAAAACTATAATGAAAAAATTACTATAAACCAAATCAAAATATCAAAAATTAAAAAGCCTGACAACAAAAATGATGGTGAGGTTGTAGAGTAACTACAATTCATACATTTTAGTGGTAATATAAAATGATACAAAAAGTTCTGACAGGTTGTTACAAAACTCAACATATTTCTATATAATAACACAGAAATTCCACTTCTAGGTATTTACCAAGAGATAAAAAACTTCATGTATATTATGAATGAATGAGATTCATAACATGCATCTCAAAAACATGGGAAGTGAAAGAAAACTTATACAAAAAATTTTAAACTATATTATTTCATTTACATGAAATTCTAAAACAAGTACAAGTAACCTATGATAGGAAAAAAATCAGAAGTGCCCCTGGGTGCAGGGACTGGGTTAAGTGTGCAGATTGACTGGGAACAGACATTAGGAAACTTTCTGGGGTTAGGGTTATGTTCTTCAGAGGGATTTGGCTTTCACAAGTGTATACATTTGTCAAAACTTAGTGACTTTACATTATATGAAATACACTATTTAGGAGGACCTGTACTGATATCTGAAATTTTCTGTGAAATATGTCAAAAAATAAAGTGGATTTATAGACACATGGACATTTAAATGACTAGATATGTGACAAGTAGATAAAACAAATGTTAATGACAGAATCTAGGTGATGAATACACAGATATTCAGTGTAGAATTCTTTCACATTTGCTGTGTGCTTGAAATTTTTCATAATAAAATGCTGAAAATAAATAAGAAGAATGACTCAAAACATGCCAAAATTCATGTATATAAATGAATATTTATCTCTGAAACAATGACCCCAGGAATCTATGCACTTAATCCAATTTTACATCATTTGCTGAATTAAGTAAATAAATAAGCATGTTTGTGACTCTACTTTTAGTATTGCCTTCAGGAAACAGTTCATAAACCAGAGAAGAAAATCAGTGTTCTTATCTTTTAGTCACACCTAATATTCTAATCCCATATGCTATTATTGAAAAGAATGATCCTACTTTTTCTATAGATTTAACTACAGCTAAATTCTGAGTATTACAAAGGCAAATCCAGGCTCAAAATATAAAATTGTACTGCCACTAAGAATATTTTAAAATCGTTAAGTTTTTAAGGCACTCTCCAAAGAAAGTCCCCCAAATGTTCTGAGCAATGCAGTAACATTCAGATGACTGTGTAACTCCATCGTATAATTACTTTAAAAAGCATGATCCCAATTCCCTCCTTCCTTCTTCAGTCCCTCCCCTATTTTCTCTCTCATTCGCTTTTTACTCAGTAAATATTTGAGCATTAGTTTAAGTGCCAAAGAGAAAATTTTGGTATTACTCCAGGCATTGAAGAACTCAGTTGAGTGGAAGAATCAAGCTTTGGAAAAAAAGATAAATTACAATTCAACATAGTGTAGACAAAACATTATGTTTACCTATTTAAATTCTGATGTTTGTTAAAAATCTATCACATTACTTTATATTCATATCCAGTAAATACATCTCAACCTCTCACTTCTAATATCTTTAACTTTATTCATATTTTTGTCCAACTTATTCATAATTTCTCAAATATTCTACCTACTGGCCACCATTTTGTGGATAGTTAAGAAGTAACACTCTCCTCATTCTTCTCTTCCTTCTAAATTAATAGATATTTCTTACATCTTCCCCATAATTGTCACTGCGATCACCCCATCCTCAGATAATATTTTTTCTCTCTTCTTTATGTCTCACGTTGACTTAATAACAAGTCTAAATAATTATTCTCTTCATCATGTGACTAACAATTTCCATTACAAATATAATACCAATTAATGCCCATAGAGGTTATACAAAAGAACAACAAAAATAACCAAATGTCCATGCATTTGGAAATTTGAAAATATTCTGTTAAATAATTAATGTGTTAGCAAGAAAATTTTTAGAAAGGAAATTATAAAAGCAGACAAAGTTTGGTGACAGCCAGAACTCTACCAATGGCAGGAGGCCATGGCATGAGGAAGGACATCTGAAGCTATGTCTACACAAAAAAATAGAAAAATGACTGGAAGCAAATATACCTAAATATTAACAAGGAATAATTCTGAGGTGAAGGTATAGGTTATTCCTATTTTTTTCTTTGGGTTACTTTAAAAAATCCAAATGTATGCAATAAAAATACCTGGAATGTAGCATTTTGGAGTTCATCCTTTATATTCTATCTCTGGTCATGGTAGAGCAGACCCTATATTACAGAAAAAGAGAAAATTATCTGAACTAATAGAAGGGAACAAAGGTGGGAATATTCCTAAAAAAAAAAACCTGTCTGTCTTTAAAATATGTACACTTATATATAACTACACTTTTACTATAGGTGTGGAAGGGTTACCTATGGAGTTTACAGTTAACTGGGATGCCTGGAGTGTTAATGTTCACAGAGGACTTTTAATTAAGCAGAGTAGGTATTTATGTCAACAGGAAATGAAAATCAAGACTTGCCAAGGAAAGTTGAGAGCTTACACGTTTCCAATTGCAGATTGTTGATTTCTCACCCAAATCAGCAGGATATTTACACACTCTGTGGGATGTTTAAGGAAATCACCACAACCTATGAATACACGTCATCCAAAAAGAGTAAGACATTCAGATTTTTCAGTATTTTCAGCTAGTTTTAAAACCAAGTGAAGTTAACCACAGTTAGACTTTTCTTCCAGCGCATCCATAGATCTGCTACAGTTACTAAACTTCTTGTTTTTCAATCCCAGTGTTTGTCCTGGTGCCTTCTTATTATTTCACTTTTTTATCTCTGATTCTGGCTACCTTTTCCTCCCCTTCCTCCTACAAAATATCACATACAGTAAGGAGAGACAGAGCATTCTGTTGAGTTTTTCTGTGCCCTACTTCTGTAGCTGGCACCTCATCCCCTGATGCACTAAATCGACACTTGTAGAAGTAGCAGCTTCAGAGTGACTGACAAGAGCCATTGCTTGCCCAAGTGTCAATTTAATGCAGCAGGGGATGGAGTAGCAGCTGCAGCCGGAGAAAGACCTTATTTCATACTTAGAAAACAATTGCAAAAAATGCCAGAGGGAGGGGAAGTGGGGTGAAGAATAGGAAGAATGAGAACAAGAAAGGGAAGAAAGGGGAAGCAGAATATTGGGTGTGGGGAGAGAAAATAAATAAATTCATAGAAAAATAAAAGTCAAAAGAAGAAAAAGTGAAGGGAATTGCAAAGAAGAAAGAATAAAAGGTATTTTGTCCTAGGGTTATGTATTTCATTTCTCTACATTTAGAAATACCTTTTATGTAATAAAATATGTCCTATACAATATGAAGCTACCATCTGTTTATACCTTCCAAAAGGAAAACAAATAACCAAATAATTAAACCAACAAATTCTAAGCTGAGTTTTTACTACCAAATTGGTCGAGTGCTTGATAAGGACTGGTTCAGTACTGTGTCTCAAAAAGAATATAAGAAAAAAAGCAAAGAAAATGCTCTGAGATTTGTAACTTGTGAACCAATGTGCATCCTCAACACAGAAAAAAGGGGAAAATTAATTGAGTTGAAAAACAAGACAATTCACTATAAACAAGCTTCATTAAGATAATATCGTCTTCCATTTCCTTTTTGATTTTAATATCCTATGAATATTTCTAGTCATTTTCACACACAAGGACATCTCTGGAACAGATATTTCACATAGACATTACACCCTTGGTAATGGCTACTAATATTTCTAGACTTGAAGACAGATATTTCTAAAAACTCATTGAGAAAGGATTACAAGTTTCTACACACGTATACATACTCATACCAATGTATATACGTGTGGGCATATACATATATAAATCCACAAGTTATTTCTAATTTGGACACTCTGGTTTCTCTATCATATCATAGTTGTAGCCAACCTCTAACCCTCCAAAAATCAGAATAAATATTAGAAAATGATTTCTGAATTTTATTCAGTGATCTTAAAGAATTGGTCACGCAACAACTCAAGTAAGTCCAAAACTAATAACTAGGACCATTTGACTGAATCAACCATAATGGTACTTAAAACAGATTGGTTTGCACATACAACTGCTGATAATTCAAATGTAGTTTTTACTAGAGTAGAGGGAATTAATTAGATCAATATTTGTAAAGTGTACTCCACAAAGTTACTATTTCATTGTCAAACCACTTAGAGAAATTCTGTGTACTCTGAAATCCATGTGTTTGTGACCAGAACAGAAAGGAAAATATCTACAAATCTTTGCATTAAAAAAGGCAGTAACAGTTGTAAATTAATATGAAACAAGGTCAAAATTATCCTCATGTAAGAAGAAAGATATTCTTAGATATGGAGAAGATCAGAAACTACTGTGTTTGTCTGGAAAATAAAACTTGTTGAGTACATGTTCCAGCCAATTAAGAGACCAATCAAAGTAAATAAATCAAAAAAATAAATAAAAAATAAAAATTACTATGATAATGGTGGCTGGTCTTATAGCCATTTAAGTATAGTTAAATCTAAAAACATTTTTTAATATTTTATCAAAGAATGCAAGCATCAAAATTAAATTGAGGAAAATACAAAATTAATAAGAATAATAAAATAAGTTTAAAATAGACTGTATGCATTTTAACAAAAAAGTTAACAGGTCAAAAATGTAAACTAAACATGTAAATAAAAATATGTAAATGGAGAGCAAATACAGGTGGGGAGTACAGGGGGACTAAAAGAAACTTTTTTTTATTGAAAGTGATAATTAGAGAATTATAAACTAAAATACATTTAAAAAATGAAATAAGAACATAAAAAATTAAAAACAAGATAAATCACTAAAGTAAAAACAAGCAGCACACATTGCAGGAGATTTTGAAAAACAGAAAATGTCAAGGAAACATTTTTTTAGAAAACTTTAAATAAGGAATAAAAAATAGAGCTAAATAAAAGCAATAAAAATAAGTGAGTTAAACAACTATATAAAAGGAGTCTCCCTGTTAAGACAAAATCAAAATCCCATTCTGTCCTGTAAAAGTAACTCATAAAACAGGGATGAAAAAGGTAAATATGGAAAATATATATCAAACAAACACAAATTAATGAAGGATACAAAACAAAGAAGGAGAAGGAGGAAATTAAGAGATGGAGAAGAAAAGTCATGCTATGGGTACAATAATAAAAATGAAGAGTTTAAGAATTGGCAAAAAGCATTAAATGGGATTAAGAGGATCAATTCTGTCAGAAGCAAGTCCTCACCATTTTATATTACAAGAAACAATTTGAAACTTTAAAATTTGTTGGCAAAACTGGAGAACAAAAACCATGGGTTGTCAAACCACACTACATTAGTAATCTAAAACTATGTTTAATCATAACTCACTGGGTAAAAACATCCACATCATCACATAATTTACTTTGTTGTTCTTTAGTGGGGTATCATTTTGAATAGCACTGTGCTTTCTAACACACCCATAGAGCAAAGTTTTATCTGTTCCAACAAACCACAAATCACCTTTTACTCACAGCAAATCATACCACAATTTGTATTTGTCTGTAATAGGATAGATATACAGTTGTGACAAAAGTTGTGTAAAAGTAAATTTTATGTAGTAAATTTAAGTACACTTCTTTATGTAAAATCAAGAGTTAAATAATGCAATAGAAAAAAGAAACTACTTTTGTGGTTGCAAGGAGAAAAGTATCTAAAAATAAACTTAACTGAAAATATATAAAAACTAGCTCTGGAGTTGTTAGATGAAAGGATATGGGTATGTGCTAATGTGAATAGTGCTGCTATGAACATAGGGGTGCATGTATCTTTTTGAATTATAGTTTTGTCCAGGGACATGCCCAGGAGTGGGATTGCTGGAGCGTACAGTAATTCTATTTTTAGCTTTCTGAACAACCTAGATGTCCATTGATAGATGAATGGATAAAGAAAATGTGGTACATATATACAATGGAATACTACTCAGCCATAAAAAGGAATGAAATAATGCCATTTGCAGCAACATGGATGAAACTAGAGATTATCATATGAAGTGAAGTAAGTCAGAAAGAGAAAGACAAATACCATATGATATTGCTTATATGTGGAATCTAAAATATGGCACAAATGAAACTATCTACAAAACAGAAACAGACTCACAGACATAGTGAACAGACTTGTGGTTGCCAAGTGGGAGGGGAGTGGGAGAGGGAAGGACTGTGAATTGGGATTAGCAGATGTAAACTATTACATATAGGATAGATAAACAACAAGGTCCTACTATATAGCACAAGGAACTATGTTCAATATCCTGTGATAAACCATAATGGAAAAGAATATAAAAAAAATAATGTCTCTATGTGTATAACTGAGTCACTTTGCTGTACAGCAGAGATTGGCACAGCATTGTAAATCAACTATACTTCAATAAAAAAATAAATAAAATTAAAAACAAGGATATGGGTATGTGAATTTTAAATTTTGATAAGTATTTCCAATGTGCTCTTCAAATAGCTTGAAAGAACTCTCATTCTCTCCTATATTTAGAGTTTGCATGTTTTCCTACTCTATGGCTAACATAAACTTTGGATCTTTGTCAATATAAGTGACAAAATGTATTTCTTAATGTTAGCCTGCGTTTCTCTGATTATGAGGAAGTTTGATCATCTTAAAGAGTTTAAGAACCTGCTTTCCTGACCTTTGAAGGTGTTCAAATTATTTGCCCAAATTGTGTTGCATTCTTCACCTTATTCTTATTTATTTACAGGTGCTCGTTATGTATCAAGGTAAATGTTTCTTTTTCTGAAATGAATTACATGTAGTTTTACTTTTATACTGGCCATTTATCTTTTTTTTTTTTTTTGCGGTACACGGGCCTCTCACTGTTGTGGCCTCTCCCATTGCGGAGCACAGGCTCCGGACGTGCAGGCTCAGTGGCCATGGCTCACGGGCCCAGCCGCTCCGCAGCATGTGGGATCTTCCCAGACTGGGGCACGAGCCTGTGTCCCCTGCATCGGCAGGCGGACTCTCAACCACTGCACCACCAGGGAAGCCCCTGGCCATTTATCTTTTGATTTAGTTTCTGATAATGTTTGAAATCAATAAATTTTTATGTAGTTGAATATATCAGTCTTTAATGGCATGGCTTCAGGTTGTCATGTACATCTTAGAGGAGCATTCCCCACTCTGAGATTTTTTTTTTAAATTCTCCCATGGTAGTTTCTAAGAATTTAGGTTTTTCTTTTTTTTTTTTGTCATTTATATATTTGATACACCTAAAATTTCTTTTTGTGAAATATGTAAATGGGAACTAAATTTTATTTTTTTTCCAAATGGCTATCCAGTTTGGTCCAGCATCATTTTTTTAAATTATTTCATCTTTTCTTTGTGATTTGGAATGCCATCATCATTAAATAAAGTATTTCAGTGTGATTTGAACTTTCAAGACTTTTCCTTGGAAGTCTCTGAGGATGTTTTAATTAATATAGCTTTGTAACATATTTGAATATTTCATAATCTTTGTCCCTTATCTTTATTCTTTATTTATCTGGATGTTATAGATTTTCAATTTTTAACTATGAACTTTAGATATATCTAATTTTTTAAAATCCTGCTGTTATTTTTACTGAGATTATGCAAAATTTATAAATTAGCTTAAATAGAATTGACATCATGATGATAATTGTACTTTCTGAAAACATTTTTTGTTCTTTCATGTTATTTATTGCAGTTTCATGGTTTCTTCATATAATTTGTACATTTTAGATTAAATTTATATGTAGATAATTTATATTTTCTCATTGCTATTACAAATGGACTTATTTTCCCCATTTTATCTTCTAGATGGTTGTTATTTATACATATGGGGGCTACTAATTACTACTTATTCATTTTGTAGCCAGGCACTTATCAAATTCCTTTTTTGCAATATTTTTTGTTGAATCTTTGAGTTTTCCAAGTAAATCCAAATAATTGTCATCTCTTCCCCATTTATAATTTGTATATATCTTATCTATTTCTCTTTTAGTTGAAAATTTTTAAAATATTTCCCTAATTTAATCCTTTTAGCCATTTTTAGGAAATTTAAAGTATATTTGAACTAAATAGAGTAGACTCATAAGTGTAATATGGATAATATAAACCCAACACAAATTTATAGGCCCAAATTCTTTCATTATTAAGTAAAAAAAAAACTTATGAAAAGTAATTTTCTTATTTCGCCTCAGATTGAAAATTCTGGAAAATAAGCACTCATTCTGTCTTGCTTTAAGTTATAAATCAATAATAGCAATTTTAAAATATTTGTTGAATGTAGTCAAAACTTGATTACCTTCTGAATAACTGCCTCAAGAGAGCTTAAGTAAACTATTAACTGTTGTAAAAGGTACAACCCATAAAATGGGAGAAAATATCTGTAAATCATATATCTCATAAAAGATTGGTATTCAGAATCTATAAACAACTCAATAAAAAGAAGACAAATAAGTCAATTTAAAAATGGACAAAAGGGGCTCCCCTGGTGGCGTGGTGGTTGTGAGTCCGCCTGCCGATGCAGGGGACACGGGTTCGCGCCCTGGTCCGGGAGGATCCCACATGCGGTGAAGCGGCTGGGCCCGTGAGCCCATGGCCACTGGGCCTGCGAGTCCGGAGCCTGTGCTCCGTGATGGGAGGGGCCGCAGCAGTGGGAGGCCCGCGTACTGCACAAAAAAAAAAAAAATGGACAAAAGACATCCAGTTTTCCCAATATCATTGTTGAAGAGACTGCCATTTCCTCATATGCATTCTTTGCACCCTTGTTGAAAACCAATTGACCATATATGTGTGTATTTCTGGGCTCCCTATTCTCTTCCATTGATCTGTACATCTGTCATTAAGAGTAGTACCATACTGCTTTAATTACTGTAAATTTATAATGTATTTTCAAATCAGGAAGTGTATTTCTTCCAGTTTTATTCTTCTTTCTCAAGATCACTTTGGCTACTTTTGGTCTTTTTTAGTTCCGTATGAATTTTAGGGTTGTTTTTTACTTTATCTGTAAAAAGTACCATTGAGATTTTCATGGAGATAGCACTGAATCTGTAGATCTCTTTAGGT
>NW_021703774.1:97106497-97148988 GCF_005190385.1 Monodon monoceros
TTGAGATTTTCATGGAGATAGCACTGAATCTGTAGATCTCTTTAGGTAGTGTGGACGTTTTAACAGTATTAAGTCTTCCAATCCATGAATATAGCATATCTTTCCATTTATTTGTGTCTTTTTAATTTCTTTCATCAATGTTTTGTAGTCTTCAGTGTACGGTCTTTCACCTTCTTGGTTAAGTTTATTCGAAGTATTTCATTATTTTTGGTGCTAGTATAAATGGAATTGTTTTCTTAATTTCCTTTTCCAATAGTTTCTTGTTAGTGTATAGAAATGTAACTGATTTTTGCATGTTGCCTAATTGCTCTAGCTAGAACTTCCAGTACAATGTTAAATAGAAGTGGTGAGAGTTGGGGAAACTGGATAGCCATGTGCAAGAGAATGAAATTGGACACTTACCTTACACCATACACAAAAATCAACTCAAAGTGGAAAAAAAAAAAAACCCTTTCAACATAAGACCTGAAATTGTAAAATTCCTAGAAGAAAACACATTGGTCTTGGCAATGATTTCGTGGGTATAACACCAAGAAATCATTTTGGCAACAAAAGCAAAAATAGACAGGTGGGATTACATCAACCTGAAAAGCTTCTGCACAGCAAAGGAAACAATCAAAGGAGTGAAAAGGCAACCTATGGAATAGGAGAAAATATCTGCAAACATTTTATCTGATAAGGGGTTAATATCCAAAATATATTAAGAAAAAAAACTCCTACAAGCCAATAGTAAGTAAATAAATACATAAATAATTAAATAAATAAATAGATTTAAAAATAGGCAAAGGACCTGAATAGACATTTTTTTAAAAAAGACAAACAAATGGCCACCAGGTATGTGAAAATGTGCTCAACATCACTAATCATCAGAGAAATACAAATCATAACCACATTGAGATATCACTTCACAACTGTTAGAATAGCTTTTTTTTTTTTTATTAATTTATTCAATTATTTATTTTTTGGCTGCTTTTGATCTTCATTGCTACGCACAGGTTTTCTCTAGTTGCAGCGAGGGGGCGCTACTCTTCATTGCAGTGCGCGGGCTTCTCATTGCGGTGCCTTCTCTTGTTGCAGAGCACGGGCTCTAGGCACACGGGCTTCAGTAGTTGTGGCACGTGGGCTCAGTAGTTGTGGCTCGCGGGCTCTAGAACGCAGGCTCAGTAGTTGTGGAGCATGGGCTTAGTTGCTCCGCAGCATGTGAGATCTTCCTGGACCAGGGATCGAACCTGTGTCCCCTGCATTGGCAGGTGGATTCTTAACCACTGAGCCACCAGGGAAGTCCTAGTGTGGCTATTATTAAACTCCTTCTGGGTATCTATCAACAAGAATTGAAATCAGGATCTTGAAGAAATATCTGTATTCCTCTGTTCATTGCAACATTATTCACAATAACCAAGATATAGAAACAACTTTAATGTCCATCCACAGGTGAAGGGATAAAGACAGTGTATATACATACAATGGAATGTTATTCAGCCTTAAAAAGGAAATCCTACCATTTATGGCAACATGGATGAACCTGGAGGATGTTATGCTAAGTAAAATAAGCCAGTCTCAGAAGGGCAAATAGTGTATGATTCCACTTGTATGAGGTAGCTAAAAGAGTCAAGCTCAAAGCAGCAGAGGGTAGAATGGTGGTTACCAGGGGCTGGGGACAGGGGGGAATACAGAGTTGCTGTTAAAAGGGTGTAAAGTTTCTGTTATACAAGATGAATAATTTCTAGAGACCTGATGTGCAACAAGTGCTAATAGTTAACAACATGGTGTTATGCATTTTAAAATGTGTTAAGAAAATAGATCTCATGTTTAATATTCTTAACACACACTCACACACACAAACTCACACACAAGGCAGAAACAAGAAATTTTCAAAGGTGATGGATTTTTGTTACCTTGATTGTGGTGATAGAATCACAGATGTTTGTGTATATCTAAACTCATCAAAGTATATACCTTAACCATGTGCAGCTTTTGTGTAGTATTAATTATACCTCAATAAAGCTGTTTTTTAAAATGGGCAAAGATTTGAATAGACATTTCTCAAAAAGTACAAATGACCCATAGCCTCATGAAAAATGCTCAACATTACTGGTCATTAAAGAAATACAAATCAAAACTACATGAAATACCACTTTACACCCACTAGGATAGCTAAAATCAAAACACAGATACTGACAAGTGCTGATAAAGATGTAGAGAAATTGAAATCCTCATACACACTGGTGAGAATGTAAAGTTGTTGCAATTGCTTTGGAAAACATGTCAGCAGTTCCTCAAACATGAAAACCTAGAGTTCCCATATGACCTAGCACTTTCATTTCTAAGAAAAATGAAAACATACACTCATGCAAATACTTGCATATGAATGTTCATAGCAGCATTATATATAAAAAACAAAAATTAGAAACAACACAGGTATTTACCAAGTGATGAATGGAGAAATAAAATGTGATATGTCCATACAATGGAATATAATTCAACCATAAAAAATGAAGCACTGATACAAGCATGAACCTTAAAAGCATTATGCTAGATGAAAGAAACTAGTTAAAAGTGACTACATATTGTTTGATTCCATTTATATGAAATATCAAGAATAAGTATATCCACAGAGACAGAAAGTTGATTAATCATTACGTAGGGCTTGGGGGATAAGGATGTGCAAGGGAATGGGAGAAATGGGGAGTGACTTCTAATGAGTACTGGTTTTCTTTTGGAGGAGGTAAAAATGTTTAAACTTAGATAGTGGTGATGATTGCACAACTCTGTGAATACACTGAAACTATTGAATTGTACACTTAAATGAGTAAAGTTTATGATATGTGAATTATATCATAAAGATGTTTTTATAAAAAAGGAAGAAAACTATTAAGTAGTTAACAAATGATCATAACGGCTCATTTGTGGAACTTCTACAAGTTCCAAAATAGATATTCAATTAATAGCTGTTGATGTGAAGTTTATTTTTTTTAATTTAGAAGAAGGCATCAATAAATTCAAATTATAGATGGATTAATTATTTATTAAAAAATCACTTAATGAACACCTACTCACCCACTTTATGCCAAACACTGAACTTAAGGGGTAAAAGAGAAAAAATGATAAAATGTGGTGCTTCCTGAAAAGTTGGGCAGGGAAGAGAAGATATAAACAAAATACAAGTTAGAAAGTGGCAAATGCCATATGGGAGATTAGTCTCATGGGGTTAAGGATCAGTTTGGCAAGACAGTGATCAGGGAAAGCTTAGAGGAAGAGATTAATCTTGGGCTGGAACTTATATAAGACTTATATAGATGTGTGGAAACTGGGGGAGTAGGGGTGGAAGCGTACAGAATAAGTTAACTTCTACTGCTTTACTTACATTTTGCAACATTAAAAATAAATTGGTCCATGAAAAATGTGGTATGATAAGACTTCCCATTACATGGAATAAATGTGCATTTTGCAAAGCTGCCTCAAAATTCTCCTATCTCTTGTTCTAATTCTAGCAAACTTACTGCAACACATTTTGAATTGGTTATAACTTAGAAAAGAGATAATCCAGATGAAAGGAAATCAATAGACAGGTAAAGTGAAGTGAAATCTAAGATCCAAAGAGAGAAAATACAATTTTTGAGAGGATAATATTCAGACTAGTTACTGTCTTAATATAATATTTCCTCTCAGTAACTCTTTCAACATGATAGCCAGTTTCTCTGGTCTTATAAAAGGCCAGAATCGGGGTGGTAATATTTATTCTTAAGGTTTTCCTGACAGTCCAGTGTAATACATTATTTTCTGGACATTGCTTGGCAGACATTGCTTCACTTCTCAAATCAAAGACTCACGTAATGGTCACATATCACGCAGAAGAAACCTCCAAGGTTATTTGGTACAGTTCAAAAGATCATTCTATTGAAAAGTCCAATATTTAAATGTAATGCCATCTACACTGCCTTCTTTGAAGGAACTGACATCATTGCCTCTGAGGCTCTCGTTTACTCAGTGTGGCAGAGATGGGGCAACAGTATGTCCGTTTTAGAGGCACATTCTAGCTAATTGATTTCCTTCATATCAGACAATTCATCACAGATCTACTCTTAGAATTCAGTCTTCTAACTTAAAGTCCAGTGGGTTTTCTATCAGACACTGCTGACTGTGGTTTGAACGTTTATATATAGAAAAATCATAAGGAAAAAATTCTCAGAGCATTGAACGATTTATCCCTGACTACTGTCATATCTAAGCACTTGGGCCCCACTTACCTCCCCTGCTGCCTTTCCTCCTCTCATCTGGGTTTAAGATTTCCTCTTTGAAACTTAAATTCACTATACTCTACTCTGGAAATGAAACTTTGCTCCTTCATGCTCTCTTTTTCTATGTATTAAGAGAACTAATACCTTTCTGAAAAGAGCTGTGCTTACATCAAAGGCAAGCTAAGCCCCCTTCTTTGACAGTGTACCTCACCATCACACCATTATGAGTTTCTGTCTGTAAGAGAGAGAAGGACACACTGTCATGCTAAATTCTCTACATTTTAAATAAAAGCAAACAAAAACCCTGAAGTATTAAAGCCCATTGCTTTGCAAAAGTTATGGACACAGACTTACTAAACATCACAGTATTTACCTGGAATGCCACAATTATAATATGCATACATTGCTGACTTCAATGTAAGAGGTGAACCTGACCAATAAATGCCTGAAAAATTAAAATATCCTTAGTAAGACATGATCCTAGAATGAAGAACCAGGAAACCTATAACTGTTTTATTCTTTCCCTTTATCTATGATGAATATTATTTGTAATTTATTATATATACATATAAATTTTTTCCTACTTATTTATTTTAACCCAAAAGTCATTCAATTTTAATAGGTTATTTTGTATGATTTCTATTTATTAGCATTATGGAAAATACATAATGTCTTTTGTTCTCTTATATGATCTCTTTTGTTATTGTTTAATTTGCTTTTCTAGGTTTTCTTGCTCTTTTGTTTGTGCTTAATTCTTCGGACTTGGATATATTTTCTTTGTTAAATAAATCAACAATGTTTTGAGTTTGTTTTTAATTTTAATGAAATGTCATTTATAATTTTAGATTATACATCTACCTTTTTACTCCTTAACAGGACAATAATTACTGACTATTCTGTAATAAATATGAGGAAATAAGCATGTTTATAGTACTTACTTGTACTTACTTCCTCACCATACTTTGGTCTGTTCCTTGACTTCTATTTCCACATCTTCAGATTTTGTGTCAATTATTGTTGTGATTTGATGTAAATTTGCATTTAAATAATTCACCAGTTATCCCATCACTCATTCCTGATCCTTTAGATTTTAATTCATTGTTGAGTTGTTTAGAATTACATTTCTAAGTAGAATTTTCAGAAACATTACATGAGCAAAGCAATGCTTATGTCCCTATATTCTGAGAATGCTGTTACCAAGCCAAACTTAGATCAGCTAGCCCAACTCACAACGAAACCAACCTCCTGACATGGAGTTGTGGGGAAGGAAAGTACAGCATTTATTGCAGGATGCCAAGCAAAGAGAACGTGCAACTCATGCTCAAAAGATCAGAACTCCCCAGTGGCCTCAGGGAAGGGTTTTTAAAGACAGTGTGAGGGAGAGGATCACAGGATCATGATCAACTCTTGTGCAATTCTCTGATTGGTTGGCGATGAGTCAACAGGGTGACATTTCAGGAATTTAAATCATTAGTCTTCTGGCTCCAACCAGTCTGGGGTCTACATGCTGGTTGTCAGCATTTTCTATCTGATGGGGTCCTGGTTTCTGTAGAAACAACTCAAGAATACGCACCAGATTGCTATCTGTATCCTTCAGGGAGGGACCAAGTCTCCTGTGACTGTTTTATGGCTGCCTTATTGTTTAAATTACTATTACTTTTCTTGCTTGACTGCCTTTCCTTTGGCTCTGCATTCCCCCATTTCTCTAATTATTAACTTCTTCAGCCTGTTCTTTGAATCTCAGGGGAGGCCTAGGAGACCAAAGTCTTTTCAACAAACAAGAAGCAGGGGACAAATGGGGAGTCTATCACCAGGAAGGCCCTATAGGGTCCTGTCAGTTTCAATGCCTTCATGTTTCCTTCATATTTAACTGCAGTCTGGACTCTGGTGGGGAATAGGAGTCCTGAGTCCGTTTCTCCTCAAAACTCTGTAGATAGTTTCATAGCTCTGTGCCATCTAAAACTGCTGAGGGTTTCCAGACTAGGTTGATTCCTTCTTATGTCTTGATCCTTATATATTTTTAATTTTCTTTAACTATTAAGAAATTAAACACATAACTCCATTGTATTTCTTGGAATACAGAGCTCTTAAGATCTAAATATCCAGTGTTCTTTTAGTTCAAAAAAAGTTTTCTTCAATAGTTTGTTCTTTCCTTTAGAAATTTATATAAACAACTTATCTGTATTTTAGATGTCTATTTCTCTCCATCTAAATCTATGCTATTCTGTCAATACATTATCTCATAGTCTTTTATTTTATGTGTACTCAAGCTATTTTCTCATATCAGCTCTTAATTTTTCCATACTGACCCATAGAAAGGCAGGATAATATAGGGAGAGGCACTACAGCAAAGCAGTTGTGGTGGTCATTAGGTTTATTTACAAATATTCTGGTTTTTCTCTTACTTCCATGAATATGGTAAGATTGTATTTCTCCACCCCACTCCTCAATATTTGGCCAAAAAATCTGAGCCTGGGTGGCATGTATCACTTGTCGGCAAGATCATTTCATTATTGCTGCAGGACCCCAAGCGTTTCTTAACCCTTGTATTGATGATCATGGAAGCATGAATCCAGATGGAGCCTCCCTCAGACCAAGTCCCTGAATGACTCTGATGACTTGGGTCTCCCTGCTGACCTGCTCTGCACAGGTAGCGTAAGAGACATTTTGTGTTTGAAGCCACGGATATTTTTCAGGCTGTTTGCTAGTACAGCATAACTTAGCCTAACCTTATTGATATATTAGTTAATGTATGGGTTCTGGAATAAAGGTGACTGGGTTGATATCCCAGCTTTAGGACTTCCTACTTATGTGACTTTTGGCAAGTTGCTTAATCAGGTTTTTTATTAGTAAAATTGAGATAATAATAGTAGCTAACTCATAGAGTTATTGGAAGAATAAAATCAGATAAAATATGTAAATTACTCACCTGGCACATAGCAAGGCTATTTACATCTTTGTGATCACTCTCCCATTTGCTGGTATTTTTTCTCCTAATTTTTTCCTTAGTTTTGCCAATTCCCTTTCAATTATACTCTATTCACATAGTATGTCCTTTTTGTCTCTTGTTTCATAGAATGCATATTAAGTGTAGAAAGGAGTTCCTTAAAAGTTCTATTTCCTGGTATGCCATTTCCTAAAATGTACTTTTCCTCTAAATTTTCCATGCTGCATTCTTTTTTTTTTTTTTCGGTACGCAGGCCTCTCACTGTTGTGGCCTCTCCCGTTGCGGAGCACAGGCTCCGGACGTGCAGGCTCAGCGGCCATGGTTCATGGGCCCAGCCGCTCCGCGGCACGTGGGATCTTCCTGGACCGGGGCACGAACCCGTGTCCCCTGCATTGGCAGGCGGACTCTCAACCACTGAGCCACCAGGGAAGCCCTCCTTTAAGAGTTTTATAGTGTCCAGTCTTACATTTAGATTTCTAATCCATTTAGATTTTATTTTTGTGTATGGTGTTAAGGAGTTTTCTAATTTTATTCTTTTACGTGTAGCTGTCCAGTTTTCCCAGCACCACTTATTGAAGAGACTGTCTTTTCTCCATTGTATATCCTTGCCTCCTTTGTCATAGATTAGTTGACCACAGGTGCATGGGTTTATCTCTGAGCTTTCTATCCTGTTCCATTGACCTATATTTCTGTTTTTGTGCCAGTACCATATTGTCTTGATTACTGTAGCTTTGTAGTATAGTCTGAAGTCAGGGAGTCTGATTCCTCCAGCTCCATCTTTTTCCCTCAAGACTGCTTTGGCTATTTGGGATCTTTTGTGTCTCCATACAAATTTTAAGATTTTTTGTTTTAGCTCTTTAAAAAATGTCACTGGTAATTTGACAGGGATTGCATTGAATCTGTAGATTGCTTTGAATGGTATAGTCATTTTCACAATATTGATTCTGCCAATCCAAGAATATGGTATATTTCTCCATCTGTTTCTGTCATCTTTGATTTCTTTCATCAGTGTCTTATAGTTTTCTGAGTACAGGTATTTTACCTCCTTAGGTAGGTTTATTCCTAGGTATTTTATCCTTTTTGTTGCAATGGTGAACAGGATTGTGTCCTTAATTACTCTTTCTGATCTTTTGTTGTTAGTGTATAGGAATGAAACAGATTTCTGTGCATTAATTTTGTATCCTGCAACCTTATCAAATTCATTGATCAGCTCTAGTAGCTTTCTGGTGGCATCTTTAGGATTGTCTATGTACAGTATCATGTCATCTGCAAACAGTGACAATTTTACTTCTTCTTTTCCAATTTGTATGCCTTTTAGTTCTTTTCCTTCTCTGATTGCCTTGGCTAGGACTTCCAAAACTATGTTGAACAATAGTGGTGAGAGTGGGCATCCTTGTCTTGTTCCTGATCTTAGAGGAAATGCTTTCAGTTTTTCACCATTGAGAATGATGTTTGCTGTGGGTTTGTCGTATATGGCCTTCATTATGTTGAGGTATATTCCCTCTATGTCCACTTTCTGGAGAGTTTTTATCATAAATGGGTGTTGAATTTTGTCAAAAGCTTTTCCTGCATCTATTGAGATGATCATATGTTTTTTGAATTCCTCAATTTGTTAATATGGTGTATCACATTGATTGATTTGTGTATATTGAAGAATCCTTGCATCCCTGGGATAAATCCCACTTGATCATGGTGTATGATCCTTTTAATGTGTTGTTGGATTCTGTTTGCTAGTATTTTGTTGAGGATTTTTGCATCTATATTCAACAGTGATATTGGTCTGTAATTTTCTTTTTTTGTAGTATCTTTGTCTGGTTTTGGTATCAGGGTATTGGTAGCCTCATAGAATGAGTTTGGGAGTGTTCCTTCCTCTGCAATTCTTTGGAACAGTTTGAGAAGGATGGGTGTTAGCTCTTCTCTAAATGTTTGATAGAATTCACCTGTGAAGCCATCTGGTCCTGGACTTTTGTTTGTTGGAAGATTTTTCATCACAGTTTCAATTTCATTCCTTTGATTGGTCTGTTCATATTTTCTCTTTCTTCCTGGTTCAGTCTTGGTAGGTTATCCCTTTCTAAGAATTTGTCCACTTCTTCCAGGTTGTCCATTTTATTGGCATAGAGCTGCTTGTTGTAGTCTCTTAGGATGCTTTGTATTTCTATGGTGTCTTTTATAACTTCTCCTTTTTCATTTCTAATTTTACTGATTTGAGTCCTCTCCCTCTTTTTCTTGATGAGTCTGGCTAAAGGTTTATCAATCTTGTTTATCTTCTCAAAGAACCAGCTTTTAGTTTTATTGATTTTTGCTATTGTTTTCTTTGTTTCTATTTCATTTATATCTGCTCTGATCTTTATGATTCCTTTCCTTCTACTAACTTTGGGTTTTGTTTGTTCTTCTTTCTCTAGTTCCCTTAGGTGTAAGGTTAGATTGCTTATTTGAGGTTTTTCTTGTTTCTTGAGGTAGGCTTGTATAGCTATAAACTTCCCTCTTAGAATTGCTTTTGCTGCAACCCATAGGTTTTGGATCATCGTGTTTTCATTGTAATTTGTCTCTAGGTATTTTCTGATTTCCTCCTTGATTTCTTCAGTGATCTCTTGGTTATTTAGTAACGTAGTGTTTAGCCTCCATGTGTTTCTGTTTTTTACATTTTTTTCCCTGTAATTGATTTCTAATCTCAGCGTTGTGGTCAGTATAGATGCTTGATATGATTTCAATTTTCTTAAATTTACTGAAGCTTGACTTGTGACCCAAGATGTGATCTATCCTGGAGAAGAAAGTATTATCTGCTGTTTTTGGATGGAATGTCCTATAAATATCAATTAAATCTATCTGGTCTCTTGTGTCATTTAAGGCTTGTGTTTCCTTATTAATTTTCTATCTGGATGATCTGTCCATTGGTGTAAGTGAGGTGTTAAAGTCCCCCACTATCATTGTGTTACTGCCGATTTCCTCTTTTATTGCTATTAGCAGTTGCCTTATGTATTGAGGTGCTCCTATGTTGGGTGCATATATATTTATAATTGTTATATCTTCTTCTTGGATTGATCCCTTGATCGTTATGTAGTGTCCTTCCTTGTCTCTTGTAACATTCTTTATTTGAATTTCTATTTTATCTGATATGAGTACTGCTACCTCAGCTTTCTTTTGATTTCCATTTGCATGGAATATCTTTTTCCATCCCTTCACTTTCAGTCTGTATGTGTCCTTAGGTCTGAAGTGGGTCTCTTGTAGACACCATATATATAGGTCTTGTTTTTGTATCCATGCAGTGAGCCTGTATATTTTGGTTGGTGCAATTAATCCATTCATATTTAAGGTAATTATTGATATATATTGTTCCTATTACCATTTTCTTAATTTTTGTGGGTTTGTTTTTGTAGGTCCTTTTCTTCTCTTGTGTTTCCCACTTAGAGAAGTTCCTTTAGCATTTGTTGTAGAGCTGGTTTGGTGCTGTTGAATTCTCTTAGCTTTTGCTTGTCTGTAAAGCTTTTGATTTCTCCGTCAAATCTGAATTAGATCCTTGCCTGGTAGAGTAATCTTGGTTGTAGGTTCTTCTCTTTCATCACTTTAAATATATCATGCCACTGGATTCTGGCTTATAGAATTTCTGCTGAGAAATCAGCTGTTACCCTTATGGGAGTTCCCTTGTATGTTATTTGTCATTTTTCCCTTGTTGCTTTCAATCATTTTTCTTTGTCTTTAATATTTGTCAATTTGATTACTATGTGTCTTGTTGTGTTTCTCCTTGGGTTTATCCTACCTGAGACTCTCTGTGCTTCCTGGACTTGGGTGGCTATTTCCTTTCCCATGTTAGGAAGTTTTCGACTATAATCTTTTCAAATATTTTCTTGGGTCCTTTCTCTCTCTCTTCTCCTTCTTGGACCCCTATAATGCGAATGTTGGTGCATTTAATGTTGTCCCAGAGGTCTCTTAGGCTATCTTTATTTCTTTTCATTCTTTTTTCTTTATTCTGTTCCACAGCAGTGAATTCCACCATTCTGTCTTCTAGATGACTTATCCATTCTTCTGCCTCAGTTATTCTGCTATTGATTCCTTCTAGTGTATTTTTCATTTCAGGTATTGTATTGTTCATCTCTGTTTGTTTGTTCTTTATTTCTTCTCAGTGTTTGTTCTTTAATTCCTCTAGGTCTTTGTTTAACATTTCTTGCATCTTCTCAATCTTTGCCTCCATTCTTTTTCTGAGGTCCTGGATCCTGTTCACTATCATTATTCTGAATTCTTTTTCTGGAAGCTTGCCTATCTCCACTTCATTTATTTGTTTTTCTGGGGTTTTATCTTCTTCTTTCATCTGGTACAAAGTCCTCTGCATGTTCAATTTGTGTGTCTTTCTGTGAATGTGGTTTTCGTTCCACAGGCTGCAGCATTGTAGTTCTTCTTGCTTCTGCTGTCTGCCCTCTGGTGGATGAGGCTGTCTAAGAGGCTTGTGCAAGCTTCCAGATGGGAGGGACTGTTGGTGGGTAGAGCTGGGTTTTGCTCTGGCAGGCAGAGCTCAGTAAAACTTTAATCCGCTTCTCTGCTGATCAATGGAGGTGGGTTCCCTCCCTATTGGTTGTTTGGCCTGAGGTGACCCAGCACTGGAGCCTACCCAGCTTTTTGGTGGGGCTAATGGCAGACTCTGGGATGGCTCATTCTAAGAACTTCTGCTGCCAGTGTCTTGTCCCCACTGTGAACCACAGCCACCCCCTGCCTCTGCAGGAGACCCTCAAACACTAGCAGGTAGTTCTGGTTCAGTCTTCTATGGGGTCACTGCTCCTTCCCCTGGGTCCCGATGTGTACACTACTTTGTGTGTGCCCTCCAAGAGTGTAGTTCTCTGATTCTCCCAGTCCTGTTGAAGTCCTGCAATCAAATTCTGCTAGCTTTTAAAGTCTGATTCTCTTGGAATTCTTCCTCTCGTTGCCAGACCTCCAGGTTGGGAAGCCTGACGTGGGGCTCAGAACCTTCACTCCAGTGGGTGGACTTCTGTGGTATAAGTGTTCTCCCGTTTGTTAGCCACCCACCCAGCAGTTATGAGATTTGATTTGATTGTGATTGCACCCCTCCTACCATCTCATTGTGGCTTCTCCTTTGTCTTTGGATGTGGGGTATCTTTTTTGGTGAGTTCCAGTGTCTTCCTGTTGATGATTGCTCAGCAGTTAGTTCCAGAATCACTTTTAACATCCATGGCACACACCTCAAAACTCTTCCAGCTTCTACCCATTACCCAATTCCAAAGCCACTTCCACATGTTTAGGTATTTGTTATTACAATACCTTACTTCTCAGTATCAAAATCTGATACATCAGGGTTTACCAGAGAAATATAACTAAAAATATATATGATATGTATGTACAATATGTATATGTATATAGAAAAAGAGATAGAGAAAGAGAGAAGGGTATATGTAGAGAGATTTATTATTATAACAAATTGGCTTACATGATTATCAGTACCAAGAAGTAGAGATCCAGGGGAACTGATGGTATAGGTACAGTTTGAATCCAAATGTCTAAGAAGAAGGAGAGCCAACATGTAAGTTGTGGTCTGAGTTCAAAAGCCTAAGAACCAGGAGAGCCAATGGTGTAAGTTCCAGGATATCCCCCAGTTCTGAAGCAGGAGGAGAGTGATGTCCCAGCTCAAAGAGAGTCAGGCAGAAAAAGAAAATTCTTTCTTGCCCTGTTATTCAATTCATGCCTTCAACTGGCTGGATGAGGCCCACACACGCTGGGGAAGGCATTTTGGTTTATTCAGTCTACTGATTCAAATCTTAATCTCATCCAAAACCATCCCAGAAATAATGCTTAACCAAATATCTGGGTACCTCATGGCCCAGTCAAATTGAACCGTAGTATTAAACATCTTAAGTCCACCCCTTGCCATATTGGCATCCATATGCATCTCCTTAAACCACACTTAATTTCCAAATAAAGACATTAATGTCATAATTCTACCTAACATGATACAACTATCCTGAATAGAACTGGAAACACGCTAACCCCTTCCCCAGAAGAGGAGGTAAAGTCCTTGAATGATGTTTACTCTTCTCCTTGATATCCCATAATGTAATACTATGATATCAAACTAACAATACTTAAATACCATTATATAAAATCAATACATTTTATGATATATAATAAGAAAATGAAGGGGAAGAAAACAAAGATGTTTGTTCATATACATAAATGTTTATGTATATAATATATATTATATATAAACATATTTAATAACAAAATAAAGAGGAGTTAGTCATGAAAATTATAGTCTTCATTTCTATAAGTGGTCACATATTAATAGCAAGAATTTCTGACTACTTTCTTCCTTTATTTGTTCTGTATTCCCTTTGCCTTCAGCAAACACCTCAACTAGTTATGGCTCTTCACCTAGTGGAGTGATCCAAACCTTCATTTCTGAAATATCTGAGCTATTAGTAGTCCTGCCTAAATCGTGTTGTTGTAGTTCTTTTATTGACCTTAATTACCAGCATTGTAATACTAAAACATGCCCTAAGAGAGCTCCTGTATTCCAGACATACTCTGTGGATTAGCAGTCCAATTTCGCCTTGGTAGTCAGGATCAATCACCCTAGCTAGTATATAACTCCTTTCTTTGCCTGTTGATTTGGAGGCAAGAGGAGTCTAAAGTAATTGGACAACAGTCTTAACTTCCAGTTCAATGGAATCATTGTTGTGTCTCCTGGTGGAAGCATTCCTCTTTTTGGAACTAAAACTTCTAAGTCAGAAAAGCATAAGATCATGGGAACAGGAAGCAAAAAAATTTCTAATGGGTCACTATGGGTAATAGTGAGTGGTACCACTCCCATTTCCACCCCTTGATTCCTAGACCTGTGAATCTTAGCTATGGGAGATTCAGCACCGTATATTAGATGCTGATTAAGAGCATATACAGACTTCTGGACAACCTTGCCCAGCCCTGCAAGGTACTGCTGCCTATCTGGCACTGTAACTGAGTCTTCAAAAGGTCATTCCACCATTCAGTCAAGCCAGTTGTTTCAGGATGGTGGGGGACATGGTAAAACCACTGAATTCCCTAAGTATGGACTCGCTGCTATACTTCTTTTGCTATAAAGTGAGTTCCTTGCTCATAAACAATGCTGTATGGAGTACTATAATGGTGGATAAAGCATTCTGTAAGTTGATGGATGGTAGCTTTGGCTGAAGCATTGTGTTCAGAGAAGATGAATCTGTATCCAGAGTAAGTATCTATTCCAACAAGAACAAAACACTGCTCTTTCCATGAGGGAAATGGTCCAATGTAATCAGTCTACCACCAGGTAGCTGGCTAATCATCCCTGGGAATGGTGCCATATTAGGGTCTCAGGGTTGGTTTCTGTTTCTGGCAAATTGGGCCCTCAGCAATGACTGTAGCCAGATCATCCTTGGGGTGTGAGAGTCCATGTCACTGAGGCAATACAGAACCTCCATCCCTGCCATCATTGCCACTTTGTTCATGAGCCCATTGGTCAAGACAGGGGTGACTGAGGAAAGACATTGACTACTATCCATAGAACCAATCATCCTATCCACTTGATAATGAAAATCTACCTCTGTTGAGGTCACTCTTTGCAGAGAATTCACATGGAATGAAAATATATTCAGTTTTTGTTCATTTATAAAGGTCTATCCATATAGCTCTTCCCCAAATTTCCTTGTCACTAATTTTCCTATTCTTTCCTAATAAATGCCCACACTTTAACAGCAGACAACTTGTGAGGCTGGGTGTTCAACTTGTGTTGTAATTCAGTCAATTGCAGAATAAGATTCCACATTTGATTTTCAGCAGTCTCAGCCTATATCTTCAGCTATAGGAGACAAAGATGTCCTTCAAGGCACGCATAGAAGCTTTCAGGTCATTCATGCAGAGCTTGACCAGGAAATTCAAATCCCTGAACTTATCCTTTTCTTTCATCACTTTGTCCAGCAATATTAGAAGCAACCAGCCAATGTCATTATATTTGTTAGATTTCCAAAAATGTTTGAAAGTATCATATAGTCACCCAGCTCCATGCTTCTTATAGTGGTTGATTAGGAGTTTTCAATGGAAATATTTTACATCTCTATTACCAGATCACACCATGGACTATCAATGCTGTCTTTATTACTAGAAATAGAATCATTAAGGTTTTTAGATCTAATCGTATTAAAGAGCCAATTTCTGAAACCCCAGAACCAATTTCCTTAAAACTCTCTTCCTCAAGAACCACTCTTGGTACCAAAATTTGTATAGTCAGCTTGGGCTGCTATAACAAAATATCATAAACTGAGTCCCATAAACAATGAAATTTATTTTTTACAGTTCTAGAGGCCAGGAAGTCCGAGATCAGGCATGGGCATGGTTGTTTCCTTGTGAGAACCTTCTTCCAAGCTTGCAGACAGTCTCCTTCTCACTGTGTCCTCAGAAGATGAGAGAAGAATGTTTAGAAAGCTCTCTGCTCTCTCTTCTTATAAATACACTACTCCCATCATGAGGGCCCCACTTTCATAACCTCATCTAAATAAAACTAAATATGTCCCAAAGGCCCCATTTTCACATAGCAACACATTGGGGATTAGGGCTTCAACATATGAATTTGGGAGGACACAATTCAGTTCACAGTATCAATATTCAAAATGAAAAGTGGTCATCATTATCTCTTTTGAAATATCAGCCATACATATATATAAGTTTTTAGACATTTAAATCCACAACCAAATGTTATCTTCGTAATAAGACACTTCACAAATAGAAGATAATTTTCTAGGGTTTTCTGAAAAAGGAATGGGGGGTCATCACTATAGAAACTATAAACATTAAAAGAATAATAAGGAAATATTATGAATAAATTTGTGTCAATGTATCAGGAAATTTAGATAAAGTCCACAAATTTTTTGAATGACACAAATTACCAAATCTGGTTCATGAAAAAATAGAAAGCCTGGGTATTATTTGAATTTGCCATTAAAAACCTTCACATTGAGAAAAATCTAGGCCCAATGACTTCACCAATGAATTCTATCAATCATTTAATACTATACAATCTCTTCTGAAAATAGAAAAAGAGGGAACAGTTACCTATTTATTTTATTAGGTCAGTGTATCAAGTATCTATTGCTGCATAACAAATTTCCCCAAAATTTAATGTATGGAAAAAAACACTGATTATTTCACAGTTTCTCTGGGTTAGGAATTCAAGAGAAGCTTAGCTGAGTGGTTCTGTCTTACAGGGTCTCTTATAAGACTGCAAGAAAGATGTTGGTCAGGTCAGCAGGTATTCCAGGGCTCAACCAGGAGAGGATTTTTTGACAAAGATGCTATGGTAATTCCATGAGGAAAAGAAAGGCTTTTTAACATATGGTGCTGGAGCAAGTGTATATCCACATGAAAAAAATAAATTTTACCTCATACTATTCACAAAAAGTAACTCAAAATGGGGCATTAACTTAAATGAAGAAAATTATAATACTTCTAAAAGAAAATATAGGAGAAATGATTTGCAATCATAGTGAATGAATAATTTTTTCATTAGATATTTTAAAAGTATGAACTGTAAAAGAAAAAAATATAATGGAATTATCAAATTTAAAACTTCTGCTCTTTGAAAGACCCCATAAGGAAGTGAAAAGGCAAGGATTACGCAAGGAGAAAATATCTGCAATACGTATGTATGACAATGATCTTGGCTCTAAGTATTTATTTCTTACAATTTAACAATTTGAATACAACCATCTAAAATGAACAGGAGATTTGAACAGACACTGTACAAAATAAGATATATGAAAAGCCAATAAAAACACCAAAGGGTGATTAACATCATTAATCATTAGGTAAATGCAAATTAAAACTGCAATTATGTACAATTTCACACAAAAGAATGGCTAAAATTTAAATCACTGACCATACCATTGTTAGTAAGGATGTGGAACTGGGATTCTCAGACATTTTTAGTAGAAGTGTAAATAGTACAACAACTTGTATTTTGGAAAACAGTTTGGCAGGTTCATATGGCATTGAATATACACTTATCATATGAGGCAGCAACTCTCCCATGTATATACTGAAGATAAAGTATATGTCCACACAAAGACTTGTATAATAATGTTCACGGGTGGTATTGGGGAAGCAGTCATTCCCCACCAGTTGTCTTTCTTGGGGATTGCCCAAATCAGTGCCCTGGGCCTAGAATCTTCCTCTGTATAGAAGCCACCTGCCAGGTGTTGCTCGGCCCCAGAGTCTCCTTTCTTATTAGTAGAAAGCTTTCCCTTATTCTGAGTATGCAGTGAACTTCCTTGTGCTGTTTAAGCACGTGCATCATATGGCACCTGGCCAGCCACACAGTATATCTGTCCCCTGAGGAAGGAAACCAGGTGTTTGACTGCATCCAGCTGTCAGAAGGACCCGCTGGTCATGGGAGACCACCGCACATTACAGTCACTGATCATGCTGCTTCTCTTCTCCATTCTGTGAGTAAACCTTGTTCTAACTAGTGCCTAGGGTGAGAGTCCTCCTTGGTGACTCCAAAAACGTCATGCATTGGGCCAGGTCTGTGGGATCCTACTTCTGGTGGCTGGCAGGTGTTACACCTCTGCTGCTCTCTGCACGATGGGAATCCTCACTTGCTATTGGTAGCTGGATCTTCCTGTTGGAAGGGAGGTTTATTCATATTAGCCCAAAACAGAAACAACCCAGCTTTTCATCAGTAGGTGAGAAGAAAAATAAATTATAATCTATCTATAAAATGAAATCTTACCATAAAAGTAATAAAATGCTAATACATCCCCAAATATGAATGAGTCTCAAAAGCATTATGCCAAATAAAAACGAGCCAGGCCCTGAAGAGTACATAGTATGTGATTTCACTTATACAAAATACTAGGAAAGGCAAATCTAATATACAGTGAGAGAAAGCAGATCAGTGGTTTCCTGGGTTTGAGTTGGGAGTAGGGTGGAGAATGACTAGGCAGGGGCACAAAGGAATCTTTGGGGATGATGGAAATGATTTATCCTGATTGTGGTGGTGATTAAATGGGTATGGGCATTTGTTGAACCATATACTTCAAATATGCCCTTTTTATTTATTATCAGTTATACCTCAATGAAGTTGATTTCAAAAATTAAATGTAAATTGACTAAGTGCTCCAATGAAAAAGTAAAGATTATCAGATTAAACTTTTAAAATTCATTATACGCTATTTAAAAACATTTCCGAAACCAGAAGATTCAGAAACACTTAAAGGACTAATCAGAATAACACATAACGGACAAACATTAACAAAATAAAGCTGTTGTAAAGAATGATTTAAATACTGTCTTAGAAAGATGTCCACGATAGGTTAAGTGGGGAGAAAAGTGGCCCAGGGTATAGCATATACACATATGCATATTAGTCAGGGACCCCGCGAGAAAGAGCACACTGGTAAGAACTAAGTGATGAGCATGGGTGAGGGACTAGGAAGGGGCAGGGGTAAGGGAGCCAACAAGGGCTGTTAAGGCACCTGGGACAGCAGCAGGAAGCCACTGCCATCCCTCTTCGTGAAAGGGAAAAACCCAGGGACACAGCCTCAGCCAGCTTGGCAGCAGTGGAGGAAGGGGCTGTGGCTTCGAGAAGGGGAACAAAGGGCATAAACGCTCCTCTCTTCTGATATTCTTCCAGTGCCTCTCACAAGCCAAACCCTAGAAAAGCAATTAGCGTAATCAGTAGAGATCAGCCTCTCAGGCCACTGAGCATAAAACTAAAGGATGTGTGAGCAGCGCAGTGACAAGTGTAAAATCATCCGCCCAGACACCACTCTGTCAAAGCACAAACACACAGAAGTAACAAAGTAAAGCAGAACAAAGCGAAACACCGGAAATCTCTCCCACGCATGCTCTCCCCATCTCGTCTCTTTATCTATTAATATGTTTTTATGAACCTGAAGAAATGACTAGAAAAACCACAAGATAATTAATGTTGACTTAAACAAGAAACATTAGAATTTAAGAGAGATTGGGAGGGATGTATCTTAACTTTTATATACTTATATCATTTCATTTGTTTCAACCTGTATATATCAGTTGATTTTATGAATATACACTGAAATAAAGTGGCATTATACAAATTACCAACATATAAACATGCCTGTAAAATTACATTTCACAAGAACTGTAAACATTGATGGTAATGACTTGCTTCTTTCTATTAGTTCTCAAAATTTTTTCAAAAATATTTTCAGGTGGGAATGTAAATTGGTACAGCCACTATGGAGAACAGTATGGAGGTTCTTTAAAAAACTAAAAATAGAACTACCATATGACACAGCAATCCCACTACTGGGCATATACCCTGAGAAAACCATAATTCAAAAAGAGTCATGTACCAAAATGTTGATTGCAGCTCTATTTACAATAGCCAGGACATGGAAGCAACCTAAGTATCCATCAACAGATGAATGGATAAAGAAGATGTGACACATATATACAATGGAATATTACTCAGCCATAAAAAGAAATGAAATTTAGTTATTTGTAGTGAGGTGGATGGACCTAGACTCTCTCATATAGAGTGAAGTAAGTCAGAAAGAGAAAAACAAATACTGTATGCTAACACATATATATGGAATCTAAGAAAAAAAAAAGTCATGAAGAACCTAGGGGTAAGATGGGAATAAAGACACAGACCTACTAGAGAATGGACTTGAGGATATGGGGAGGGGGAAGGGTAAGCTGTGACAAAGTGAGAGAGTGGCATGGACATATATACACTACCAAACGTAAAATAGATAGCTAGTGGGAAGCAGCCTCATAGCACAGGGAGATCAGCTCGGTGCTTTGTGACCCTAGAGGGGTGGCATAGAGAGGGTGGGAGGGAGGGAGACACAAGAGAGAAGAGATATGAGAACATATGTATATGTATAACTGATTCACTTTGTTATAAAGCAGAAACTAACACACCGTTGTGAAGCAATTATACTCCAATAAAGATGTTAAAAAATATTTCTTTTTTCAAAGATATCTTAACTTTTATATACTTATTTCATTTGTTTCAACGTGTGTATATCAGTTGGATTTTATGAATATACACTGAAATAAGGTAGCATTATACAAATTACCAACATATAAACATGCCCGTAAAATTACATTTCACAAGAACTGTAAACATTGATGGTAATTACTTGTCTCATTTCTTTCTATTAGTTCTCAAAATTTTATCAGAATATTTTCATCTTAGTCTTCTTCTTTTCATCAGAATTAAATTGACAATTAAACTGCTTCAAACAGAACAAAAAGGCTGTAGACTAACAAATGGCATCATGACTGAACTTGAAGTGATAATCCATGACCAATGAAACCATCTGTGTGGAGTTGATGTGCCCTTATTCTCAAGAATCATGAAACTTTGACTGAAACTTTCAAAGTTGCTAAATTTAAAATTCATAGGTATAGAAGTACATTAGTGAGTATGTGTGTGTTTGTAGGCATGTGTACATGTACATGTGTGTATGTTTCTAATATATGTATGGTTTTATATAAAATGGAGTATTTTTATATAAAAATGCAATGGGAAATCCTTCCTCAATTAAAACCTGATTCCGCTCTCTGGTATTCTTGTCCATGATTCTCCATCATTCCTGGATCTAACTTCTTCTGTGTCCATCATTATCATTATTCTTCCTTGTCTGGCATTCTCCTTGGTTACATCTGAAGTGAATGGTGGGGCGCATGACCTCTCTGGGCACAGAATAGCTTGAACAACCTGCTTTCTGCTGGAGAGAACTTGGGAACCAGCAGGTTGTTTTAGTCTGAGCTTGTGGGTTTTTTGTTTTTTGTTTTTGGCCACACAATTCAACAAAAACTTAGTAGGTTTCTATTCATTCATTTATTCATTCAAAATATCATGAACATCCATAAACCTAACATCCAACCCCTAGATTTAAAACATTAAGTTCCACCAATGTGTTCTTTCATACATACTCCTGCCTTACTCAGAGGCAGATAACCACTATCCCAAATTCTGTGTTTTTCACTTTCTTGCCTAAACACACCCATACATGCACACATATACATGGTTGAACGATGATTTTTTTAATTAAAATTATTTTTCATTTTACAAAAAGTCTTTATGCTGAATGTCACCTTCTGGGGCCCACTTCTCATCCTCAAGCACAATCTAACCATGTGGCTTCAGGTATCCATAGTTATTTGTTTCCTACCCTATGTAACATTTCGTAGTGTAAATATAACAATTTTCCCTCTTTTCCAGTCTCTTGTAGGTTCCAATTTTCTGCTATTATTAACAATATTGCTGTGCACATTTCTGTATATATTTCCTGGTACAAATGTGCAAGAGTTTCTCTCATATATGTACCTAGGAACAGAATTGCTGGGTCTTAGGATATGCTCAACTTTACAGGGCAAAAAAACAAACTGCCTTCCAATTTACACTCCTACCAGCCGTGCTTAAGATCTTCTTCCAGCCCTCATCATCCTCCTCATTAAAACTATAAAATAGTTTTATAAGACTTCTTAAAATTTGCCAAACAAATATAAAATGGTATTTAATTTTGGTGACATTTTATTATTTATTTACTATTTGATAACTTATTAACTACCTTCTTCTATTAGAATATAATCTTCATAAAGCCTGACCCCTCGAAAAAAAAAAAACTTTGTAGATTTCTGATCTATTTGCTTTTAGTCAATTTCAAGTGTCAGGAAGCAAAAGCAAGATTTGTACTTAGACATAATTCTGAAAATCAATGGATTTATTTTCTTCTAGCCTCCCTGCCCCTCTCTTTTAGTATAATGATGAATACCTTTAGGCTGTTTGAAACTAGAGGTGGAAAGATCACACTCTATCTGATCTCTTTTGTAGGACTGAATCTCTTTGTTCTCTGAGAAGTTTTCTTGAGACTTTCATGCTCAAAGTGTTTTTCAAACTTATCTCTTACTGTCTGAAGTCTAGGAATGATTCACCTTTTCCTAGTTTTGGAACCTCCAAATGTATCATTTCTCTATTCCCTCTTATTTCTGCTTATAAACCAGTCAATTCTTCCTTGAGTTGATCTATTTTAATACTTAGCCAAAGGCAGTCAATAGTGGCCAATATAAAGTCATTATCTCCCATCACTTCTTCTAAAGCAGTGGTTCTCAACTTGTGGTAATTTACCCCCTCAGGGGGAAGTGTTACAATGTTTCAAAACATTTTTGATTGGAATGACTAGGAAGATGCAATAGCATCTAGGGAGTAGAGATCAGGGATGCAGCTAAGCACCCTACAATTCACAGGACAGCTTCCCACAAGAAACAATTACCTGGTCTAAAATGTCAGTTGCACTTCTGTTGAGAAATCCTAATCTAGAGATACAGGCTAAGGAAATACATTGCCCATCTTCTGACTTATAGTAGGTGATAGTATTATGAGATGTTTTGCCATTGCACAACATGAGTCTCCATCTTTCCAAATTTTCCAACTATGTTTTTGCTGCCTAGTGCTAAGCTAAATCTTAGCACTAAGTCATAAATCTTAGGGCTTTTGTTACATTAATACCTCACTTTGAGGTAACAATTTCTATGTCCAGGTTGGTCTAAGGGATGCAAGAAAAATTATAAGATTTCAGTGACTTACCACAATAACAAAGGGTATAATGGGTCTGCTTGTGTATAACTAGCTTTCTTCCAAGCCATAGCTAAAAGACTGATGCTTCTTATCTTTCCCAGTATTTCAGAGTCTTCTACTAGGAAGAGGGAAAAGTGAAGAAGAACATGGGAAGATTTTTAGACCTAAAATGGCATATATGATTTCCATTTACTTTCTTTGACCGGCCATGCGATCTATCCTAGTTTTGTTTCTGATGTTCATAGAAATGTCTCTTGTTTTAAGCTCTCTGACTTCTTAAAAAGAAAATTACAGTAGATTGTCCTTATTTCAAAAGTACCAGGCTTTCAGGAAAAAATGTCCAATAATCAAAAAAGAAACTAAAATTACCTACACTTGAATGATTATTGCTAAACTTTGCATGTAACTATTCCTATATTTCCATTTTTATAACTCTTCAGCATATTCTTTTCTTCAGATATGTTAACACCTTCATTCACTAGCCTGTGAATTAGGTGACTCTGCTTACCTCTCCTCTGACTTATTTGTAGGTTTTAAAGGTGAGTATTTAGAGGATTTACTTATTCTCATAATTGCTGAGTATTGCTAGTCATCAATTGTCTCTCTATGTAGTCTTTATCTCAGCAAAATTATATTTTTTTCTTATTGACTTGAGTGAGTAGGGTGCAAGGATTTATGCATCCCCAGGTCTAGAAAGAAGCCAGACTA
This sequence comes from Monodon monoceros, assembly GCF_005190385.1. Taxonomy (NCBI): domain Eukaryota; kingdom Metazoa; phylum Chordata; class Mammalia; order Artiodactyla; family Monodontidae; genus Monodon; species Monodon monoceros. The sequence goes on from NW_021703774.1 coordinate 97,129,974, forward strand.
GAGCTGTCATGAAAGGACTTTGCCCAATTCACTAGACAATGCAACTCACATCTGTGGATGGTGACAGTAGAAACCTACCAGTAGAGGTTTCTAATGGTAGGGTCTGCAAAAATCCTACAAAACACCCCGTGAGAGAAAGAACAACTGTTGGACATTTGCCACCCAGAAGGCATCAGATGGGGAAGGGAGGCAGCAACAGCACCAACAGCTTAAACAGCCACATCCTCCTTCTCACTTATTCAGTAGGTTTGGTTTGAGCACCACATGTGCCAGGCACCATTCTAAATTCCAGGGGTACATGAGTGAGCAAAACAAATATAGTTGCTCTCTTGGAGCTTATGTGGTAACGAAAGAAAAGCAGACAATAAACATAACAAGTAAATTAAATAAGATGTTAAAAGACGGATTTAAAAATCAACAATGATCTTAACTGGAACATATAGTGAGTTTTCACTGGATGAAAATATGGAAGCGTAGAATATTCTTTCCAGAAAAGTGGCTCTGAAAAGAAGGGAGATACAAGCCATGAGGTTAATGACAGGTCTTTACCTTTCTTTAAAGTGAGAGATACTGTTCTGTGTTTATATGCTAAGGGGAAAGAGTTTGAATATACAAAACAGAATAGGTCAATTAGTAGAGTCAGTGTCCAGAAAAAGTGAGAGGGATTAGAATTCTTATTAGAAGGGTGAATTGTCCCTCACCAGGGGTTTAGTATGAAAGGAGGATTTTTATACTAGTCACTTTCCAGATCTCTCTCTCTTTCTCTCTCTCTCACACACACACACACACACACACACACACACGAGTCACTTGGACCTTCTTTCTACACAGACTATGATATTATGTTGCCACATCTGCTAATAACATCTGAAGGACTATCGACCTTTTTGGACTCATTCTTCATCTAACAATGTAATAGAATAAAACCTTGTAACAGACAAAGCTTCCAGCTTTGTACTCCCTTTGATTACTGTGGTTTGTAGAAAGACATGTAATTCAGAGAGTCTCAAAAAGAGTCTCTAGATAGATAGGTAGATAGGTATATGATAGATAGATATAGATAGATAGATAGATAGGTGATAGATGATAGATAGATGATAGATTAGATAGATAGATTAGGTAGATAGATGATAGATAGATAGATAGATAGATAGATAGATAGATAGATAGATAGATGATAGATAGATAGATCTGCAAGCATATTCTCTTGCATGAAATCACAGGAAAAATATTTTCTGAATTAAATGTGAGGATTTCAGGATGATTTCATTTCCTAAGTGATTCTCAGAAGTTTAGAAGTCCAGTTCCCTCTTGTCTTTTTGAATCTTTCTGTGACTGACTGAAAAATGACAGTAAGTAACAATAAGAATTTAAACATTCTATCGAAATATCTTTTTGAATCTTGAGCATATGGTATATCTGATCCTGTTTTTAAAAATGTAGACCACTCACTGCTAAGCCTCTGTAGATGTTCACGCTGCCACATTTTCTTTTCTTTGCAAATGGCACTCATTATGTGTAAGGAAAATAGCAAAGGTTATCCTGCTCTGCAAATAAGGTAACTCATCTAATTCTAATAACTATGGTCTAATCTTGGCTCTTCCAATAATACTAAAATAATTGAAAACCACACCATGAACAAGTCTAAAACACCAATGTGACACAAAACTAATTAATCACTATCAATTTAATATGTGCCCTATCCGTTCAACCAGCTCAGCTCCTCTTGACTTTATGGATGATATTCACTCAGTTCACTGTGCACATCAATCCCCCAGAAAATGGAGTTCTGTCTCTCCTCCACTTACAAAAGTAGTTTAATACCGTGAACTCTTCCTATCATAATTCTACAGGTCAATTCTATCATCTTTCAGAGACTACCTCTTCCTCAAAGGAGTACATGAAATGGAGCTGTGAATTTGCATTGCAGCGTCTTGAAAGTATTTCTGGGCTACGTTTCCTTTCTAAAATTGTTCATCTTCTTTCAAGATCACAGTGGAGACCTCTCCACTGGCATTTCTATTTCTCTAGAAACACCACAAAGGTCAATGATAATATTTTCCCTTTATTTGTGTGTTGTAGGTGGAATTATGTACAAAACGTAGCTAACCTATTTGTAATAAAGAACATGTCCATCATCCTCGAGGCTAATCCTCAATTTTATTCAATACACAGTCAAGCACGTTAATTATCTTTTATTTATATCTTGAACTTAAACACTATAGACTCATTTTAGCTTTGAAGTAAATAAAGCCCACTGTATGGTCTTAGGCAAGTTGCTTAAATGTTCAAAGCAGCTATTTCTTCATCTGTTATAAGTGGGAAACAATATCATTTATCCCATGTTGTACAGTGCCTGAAGTGTTGGATAAATGTTATCTCTTACTCTTACTATTATTACTCAGTCGCTGTCTGGCCTGAAATATGTTACCAAGCATAGAGGATCTGCTCTGTGGGAGGAAACAACAAGGAGAATCTAGACCAGATGCTCCAGGGTCACTGTCTCTGCAGTAATGGGATACGGGCTGTGTAAGAGGCTGACGATGGTAGGAGAGTAAGAATTTTAAAGTACAAGGACAAAACTCCTTATTAAGGGATCACCTAGGTCACGAAATATCCTGTCTTGTCAGCATAGCAAGCACAGGTTTGGGGGTCATTCCCTCTTTAGACATGCGCCCTACCTTTGGGAAAGAATGGACCCTTCATGACATTTGCACATTTTTATAATATCGAGCTTATTTTCCCAGCCAGATCTTTCCTCATAAAGATTTGGAAGTGTACATCTGCCTTGAAAGTAGCATTTCTAGGGATTCCTCCCTTAAGAGGTCTGGAACTCTGCCAACTTCCCTTGGAGCCAGTGTATGTTAGTTGGGCAAGTTTCCATTGAAATTTTATCTTAGGCAGGATAGCAAGTTTTCTTTTTCTCCCACAGTGTTTAAAATATATAGTTATTAAGAATACAAGGTTAAAACATGAGGCCATTCCTATATCATTGTTTTCAAACACGTGCTGAAGTTAGTTCTATGTCATTCTGGATATGCCAGAGCAATCACTATTTTTCAGCCATCATGACCAAAGCTAGCGGGAAGATTGTGGTCAACTAGGTTAATCTTCAAAAATGCTCACCCTGTGGGTGAATTTATTTCCCAGCCTCCTTGATTCTGCGCTTGGCTGTGGGGCTTACTTTGGCCAGTGTGACGTTGGGACGCATAATGGGAGCAGAGGCTTGAAGAGGGCTTTTGTGGGTGGCTTGCTCTGTCACCTCCAGGCTTTGCCCTTGAAGAACATGCCTGAGATTGCCTGCTGGTCCTGGCAGGAGGATGAGAGACTGCTGGAGCACAGCAAATTTCCTCGGATAGCCCAGACCAGTCAGCTGTCCACAGACGCTGAAGAATAAGTGATTATTGTCTTAATCCACTGAGCTTTTGTAGTTTGTCACACAGCATTTTTTGTCATACAACAGTAGTTGGCTGAATAGTCACAGCATGTCACATTGCACCATGTAGCACAACTTATGTTGGTTTCTATTCTTAATTTATGGAATATTTAATTAAGCTCAACCCAGACACCAAAGAACCATCCTAGGAAATTGTGACATCATAGGAAAAATAGTACATAAAAGAGGGACGTAGGAAAACCAGCTAGATGGCTCCTACTGCCTTTAATTAATTTCTTGTTTAAGACACTGTTAAAAAATGAATAAATAAATCATATCACTGTGCTTGTGCTCCGCACATTCTTTGAGAGACACTGTTGGTACCCTATCCTAGTCCCCAACCACAGCTCCTTCTTCCAAGTTAATTTCAGTGGTTGTTTAAGGATATCCTTGAGAGCTAGTTATGGCCAATAGAGATGTAAAGGCAGAAATATCTGGATGGGGGCTTTCTAAGATACATTTTTTTTAAAATAACAACACTCAGGTGGCATGCCCTTCAACCACTCCCTTCCTGCATAGAACATAAATATCATCATGATGAACAGAAGTGCAGCAGCCATTTTTGTGCATAAGTTGACATATGAGGAAAAGGCCAAGAGATGTATAGAGAGAGTGGCTCTACCATCACTGAGCTTCTGAACCAATGCCAGCAGCACCCTGTTTTCCAGGCTCCTAGTTATATGCGGAAAATAGCCTCTTCCTTAAGTCAGTCCTCTGTTCCTTGCAATATTTGTAAGCCTCTCTCTGTTGCACTTTATATAAGCAAAAAGAAAAAGTCAAGATATACTATGGCCTAGAGTCCCCATGCTAAGCTTCTTAGCCTAGTTATTCTCAGTAAGCAAAATCATCATTATATAGTATCTATCACTGTCAAATCCCTCAACACCTTTATTATCTGAAAATAAAGACATTAATCCTTGAATTAAATTGATTAATTTCTAAGTTTTACTGTATTCAAAGAAACAAAAGATGCTTTAAGATTAGGATCTATACCCTTGGTGAATGAACAAAAGAAAATTTTCTAAAGTGATTAAAGACGAAATGCTTTTGCAAAGGTTATCCATATATCAAAAGCTCAAAACATCAATATCAAATGGTTAGTAAAATATAGGCGTACTGTAAGATACAATTAACTTGTCTTCAGAGTATTACAGGTTCTCCTGTAAGCCTAATTTGCACTCTTTCCATGGCTTTCTTGTATTCACAGTAGAGATTAGGAAATCGTTAGCTTAGTCATTAATTGGTAAAGATTTCTTTCCACCAGTGAATTTTCATTGAATATTAACACATGATTAAGCCCACCTCACATATCAAGAGAAATGATGTGAAACCATGTGAAGCCCTGGAAATATTCTGTGACTATTGAAACCTACTAAATAATTCTAGATCATGGATCCAATGTCTTTTTTCAAATATTAAAATTATGTCCTTCCATTTCATGATAGAAACATGAGTAATGCAATTATAGGGTTTATAAACCTCACTCCAAGAATAGGTCAGTAGAAATCAATTTGATCCTTAATTTCTTTTCTCAAAGTCACTGAAATAGCTCAGAATTTAAGTTACATATGTCATGTATATTTGATTGACACCATAAGGTTTTCATCTAAATTTGAAACCTAACTCTGGATATATTTGACAATTTTTATTGCATTTAGTCATGAGACTTGAGTTCTGATAAACTAGAATGTGTGATGTGGCTGGATCATACCAAACAGGTTACTTCTGAAACTAGTTTGAATCAATAATCCCAAAGAAAAGGGATGGGGGGGGCAGTAAAGCCTATTTTGCTTTAGTTCTATTGTGAAATAAAATCAAAACCATCAAAATGAAAACTCTCTTCATCACAAACATAATTTGCAATCTATACTAGATATAGAGGGGGAATAGATAGCAGCTAAAATAGACAGATAAGGCCAAAGGAAGGAGCTAAACGCAAAAGGAAACTAGTGACAGAAACAGAATGTAGGCCAGCAGGCAGCCCAGCCAGCACAGTGAAAATGTGAATAAGCACATTCGGGAACCAGCCTCCAATCATGGATGCCTGCTGAACAGAAGGCTTTCTCTTCATTAATCTGCTAGAAAAAGGAAGGTTTACTTGTCCCACGTCAGAGAGATATGAGATGAGTACCTCGTCAGAGAAGTCTTTTTTTTTTTCCCTTTAAAGAGAACAGCAGGGCTTGATAGTGGAGAGGAAGGAGGTGGAAAGGGAGGCAGGCATTCCTTCTGGCTTGATCAGCTTCCCCAGTGGCAGTCAGGTAACAACTGGGAAGATGAAATGCAAAAACTTATTTTGTCTGGAATCCCCAAATGATGAAACACTGAGACAAGGAAAGAGGATGGTGATATTAATAACAGAGACTATCCCAGGCCTTTTGCATTGCCTGTGGAAAGCTGTTAGTACTGTGTTACTCCTGGTCACCAAATCTAAAAGATGGTCCCTCTGTGCCGTCCCTTTCTGTGGATTCATGTTCTTAAGGATATGTGCTCCAAAGATGCCCTCCCTCCCTCTCCCCAGTCACAGCTGCTGGATACCAAAGCTCTGTAAAAATCAGAGCATTAAAATGCCATTGCAGGATTAGTTCTCAGGGGGAGAGTGTTCAGAAGAAGAGGGAAGGGGAATCAGGGTATAACTCTCCTTTTCTTTCTACCTTCGTGCAACAACCTAAGCTCTTTGAATGAAGAAGAGAAAAACCACGGGCTCAAGAAGTACATAGTCAGCAGACCAGTGTCTCCACATGGAGATATATTTTTGTTATTTCTGTTTGAAAGGAAAATTTGAGCTTTGAATAGCCAGGAGAGGCCTGATGATGTGGCCAGCAAATATCTTTGTTCAGTTTCATCTTTCTCCCCATTATTAGCCCCCCAGCATTCTAGCAGACCAAACCCTTTGCTTTTCTCTGAAATCCACGCCACTGGTCTCTAAGAAAACCCTCTCGCCCTCTATCTTGCCACACCACACTTCTAGTCCTCTGACAAGACTGCAGAAAACTCCCCCACCCAGGCAGACTTCAGTGCTCTCTCCTCTCTGCTTCTTTAGTATCTTGAGAAGGCTTTAATTCGAGCAATTTCACAGGTCGGCTTCCTAGTCTATTTTTCAAAAGATCATAAGCAACTTGAAGACAAAAGCTCTATCTTGTTCATAATAATAGGTACTCCAAAACATCCACTTTTTAGTAAACTAAGAGTTACTTTTTCCTCTTTTTTATGTTATTCTTGATATCGGCTCTCTTTTAGCTAAAGAAAAAAAAAAATGCTTGTTGATTAAATCCAACTGATAGAACCCATTCTTCACCCCTGACTTTAACTTGCTAAGTTCTCCACCTATGTTGAGATTGTAGAAATAGATTTTGATAATAGTTCAGGATAATTTTCCAGATGATGGGTTTTTGGGGACAGACTCTGACTTATCATTTGGTCTCTTTGTATTTAAATCATATTTTTCCTCAGTAAAAGAGCTACAGGCTGGGCTCAGGAATATAACAAAAATCTGACAAGTGAAGCCACAGAACAGTGTCCAGGCACCACAGGGATGGTCCTGTTATTTCTTGGAGGTGTTGATGATGTCATTGGCTGTTCTGCAATGTCCAGTCCAGAGCAGTGGATGTGACCACCCAGAGAGGACAGTCCAAGTGTATGCTGGCTTCAGTTTAGGGTCATTCAAATCAGCCAGTTCTCAGTCCCCTAAACACTGACCCCCTACGGAAAGCGATGCAGCTTGGTAGTCGTCAGATAATCATTTCTGTGACCAGGAAGACTGGTAGGGGTCAGTTTGATTCTCATTCCACTCTTTCCTTTCTGTGGAAAACAAAGGGGAAGCAGTTTTAATCATGCCTCCATTTACATTATACAAGAGCCTCATGGGGGTGCAATTTTCTCTCTCTTTCTTTTCCTCTCTTTCATTGAGCATCAACTCTATTTTTTCATCTGGATCAAGAATTAGCCCTGGAGGATAAGGATTTTCATTTGAATCAAATACATTAAATCGAGATGACTAATATTAAGCCAATGCTTGGAGAAACCAGGGTCAGGAACATCTGGTGTTAGGCTCCTCCCCATGTTTAATATGAATGAGTAGGACACAACCCTCATTGGTATAGCTGGGACCAGGGCTACCGTTCCATGGAATGAGTATGGATTTTCCATAGGAAGAAGTCAGTGAGATGAAGTGGTCCCTGCTAGGGACATGTGGCAGTAGCCCCAGAATTCCAGTCTCCAAACAGAAACTAAGGAAGATGACTCTGCAGCAGGGCACATCCCAGCTCATCCAGCTCCGGTAGAAGTGTCAGAAAAGCAGCAGTGACTCTTCCTAACGGCATGGCTAACAGACACATTTTTTAACGGAAATATGTGCCCACCAACGCTCTGTAGCTCTCCTTCTTCCAACCCCAACATAAAAATAATGACACAGAGTTTTTTAAATGAAGTATTAACCTAATAAGTAAATATTGGTCTGACCATGACTAACTGAAATGGAGTTGAAGTGGGGTTGGAGGGGGAGGTCTCAATAAATAGCAAGGGTGGTGCCCCCAAACCCATTACCCAAGTTACTTGGTAGTTCACACCTTAAAAAAAATCCACCTTCTGATTTCACAGATTCCTTTCCTCCTGCATGTCAGAACAGAGCAGAGTTTATGTCGAACAGATGGTTTCCATGTACACACCCCATACTCACTGCCGTGCCAACCTTATGCTTCCTTCACTTTCTTCATGAAAACAGGCATGCTGAAAATATGTTTGCGGGTGGCACAGAAATGCTGTGCACATTTTAGCCGTCATGTCAAAGCAGGAAAAATTCAGAGCCATAACAAGTAAAAACAAAAACCAGTGAAAAGTATTTTCCCCCACCAGGCAATAGTCATTTCCATGCTGGAACATGGCGAGTCATCAATGCATTGTGTTGAGCGCCATTCAAAGAAGAGAAGGGTGAGTATGATGGGCATCAAGACAGCAAAAACTTGGAATAGGATCAGGCATCTCTTGCTGTAACAAAGGGTTTCAGTTCTTGTCAACTTCAGAAAGCAGGTCTCTGCTTCCATGGTGAGGGAAGCAGCAAAGGAAGAAGAAAACGAGTTGGCTTATTAAATATCACCTAGTTTTGCACTTAGTTGTCTGCACAGAAAATTGCAAGTTGCCTCTTTTTTGCTCTAATGTTTTATATCATGTAAAGTACACCTATTAGAGACCCATGAATTAAGTAAATGTTATAAATAACAAAGCAAATATTAAAATATTACAAATAATAATAGCCTCTGAGCCCTCAAGCTATTATTTAGCTTGCCAAACTGTTGCAGGAAGGGGAACCCCTTCCAGGGCCCGAGAGTGGGCTCTTGTCTAACACTCGGACATGAGTTGTCCGAGGAGACACACGTGCTGACAAAGCAAGAGACTTTATTGGGAAGGGGCGGCTGGGTGGAGAGCAGGAGGGTAAGGGAACCCAGGAAAACTGCTCTGCCACTGGCTCACAGTTTCAGGTTTTATGGTAATGGGGTTAGTTTCTTGGCTGTCTCTGGCCACACTCTGACTCAGGGTCCTTCCTGGTGGCACACGTATTGCTCAGCCAAGATGGATTCCAGCGAGGAGGATTCTGGGAGGTTGGTAGGACATATGGACTGGCATCTCCTTTTGACCTTTCCCGAATTCTTCCGGCTGGTGGTGGCTTGTTAGTTCCGTGGTCCTTACCAGGACCTCCTGTCATAAAACAGCTCATGCAAATGGTTACCTGGCCATGGTGGGCAGTTTCGGTCAGTGGTTCCCCTAACAAAACCACGTCATCTATGAGTCCATTTGTAGACTGCCTCCTTGTATTCTGGATTATTCTGAAGCTAACAATGAGGATCTTAAAAAAAAAAAAATCAGGCATCTCTTTTCTCTTACAAAGTAAATATTCACTCAGACGAAGTGTTGTCCTAGATATTGTATCAGCAAAGTATACAAGGCGAGTTCCTTCTTATAAGTCATTTAATCCCACGGGTCATTAACCTATCATATTTAGAGTCGGAAGAAATCTTAGAGATCAACTTATTTACTTCTAAAATATGGGAATTGATTCCACCGAATTATAAGCAACAGGCTATCCACCTATACCATAAAGTATAACACTTTCAGAGACAGCCAACTCCCTACCACCTTTTATTCTTGACAAGTACAACTTTTGTTTCATTAGTTCAAGAAATATCCACTCATCACCTTCTGGGACCCAAAGGATCCTTTTTTTTTTTACATCATTATTGAAGTATAATTCCTTTATAATTGTGTGTTACTTTCTGCTTTATAACAAAGTGAATCAGTTATACATATACATATGTTCCCATATCTCTTCCCTCTGGCGTCTCCCTCCCTCCCACCCTCCCTATCCCACCCCTCCAGGTGGTCACAAAGCACCGAGCTGATCTCCCTGTGCTATGCAGCTGCTTCCCACTAGCTATCTATTTTACGTTTGGTAGTGTATATATGTCCATGCCACTCTCTCATTTTGTCACAGCTTATCCTTCCCCCTCCCCATATCCTCAAGTCCATTCTCTAGTAGGTCTGTGTCTTTATTCCTGTCTTACCCCTAGGTTCTTCATGACATTTTTTTTCCTTAAATTCCATATATTTGTGTTAGCATACGGTATTTGTCTTTCTCTTTCTGACTTACTTCACTCTGTATGACAAACTCTACGTCCATCCACCTCCTTACAAATAGCTCAATTTCGTTTCTTTTTATGGCTGAGTAATATCCCATTGTATATATGTGCCACATCTTCTTTATCCATTCATCCGATGATGGACACTTAGGTTGTTTCCATCTCCGGGCTATTGTAAATAGAGCTGCAATGAACAATTTGGTACATGACTTTTTTTGAATTATGGTTTTCTCAGGGTATATGCCCAGTAGTGGGATTGCTGGGTCATATGGTAGCTCTATTTGTAGTTTTTTTAAAGAACCTCCATACTGTTCTCCATAGTGGCTGTACCAATTCACATTACCACCAGCAGTGCAAGAGTGTTCCCTTTTCTCCACACCCTCTCCAGTATTTATTTTTTCTAGATTTTTTGATGATGGCCATTCTGACTGGTGTGAGATGATATCTCATTGTAGTTTTGATTTGCATTTCTCTAATGATTAATGATGTTGAGGATTCTTTCATGTGTTCGTTGGCAGTCTGTATATCTTCTTTGGAGAAATGTCTATTTAGGTCTTCTGCCCATTTTTGGATTGGGTTGTGTGTTTTTTTGTTATTGAGCTGCATGAGCTGCTTATAAATTTTGGAGATTAATCCTTTGTCAGTTGCTTCATTTGCAAATATTTTCTCCCATTTTGAGGGTTGTCTTTTGGTCTTGTTTATGGTTTCCTTTGCTGTGCAAAAGCTTTGAAGTTTCATTAGGTCCCATTTGTTTATTTTTGTTTTTATTTCCATTTCTCTAAGACGTGGGTCAAAAAGGATCTTGCCGTGATTTATGTCATAGAGTGTTCTGCCTATGTTTTCCTCTAAAATTCCGATAGTTTCTGGCCTTACATTTAGGTCTCTAATCCATTTTGAGCTTATTGTTGTGTATGGTGTTAGGGAGTGATCTAATCTCATACTTTTACATGTAGCTGTCCAGTTTTCCCAGCACCACTTATTGAAGAGGCTGTCCTTTCTCCACTGTACATTCCTGCCTCCTTTATCAAAGATAAGGTGACTGTATGTGTGTGGGTTTATCTCTGGGCTTTCTATCCTGTTCCATTGATCTATCTTTCTGTATTTGTGCCAGTACCATCCTGTCTTGATTACTGTAGCTTTGTAGTATAGTCTGAAGTCAGGGAGCCTGATTCCTCCAGCTCCTTTTTTCGTTCTCAAGATTGCTTTGGCTATTTGGGGTCTTTTGTGTTTCCATGTAAATTGTGAATTTTTTTGTTCTAGTTCTGTGAAAAATGTCAGTGGTGGTTTTATAGGGGTTGCACTGAATCTGTAGATTGCTTTGGGTAGTAGAGTCATTTTCACAATGTTGATTCTTCCAATCCAAGAACATGGTATATCTCTCCATCTATTTGTATCATCTTTAATTTCTTTCATCAGTGTCTTATAATTTTCTGCATACAGGTCTTTTGTCTCCTTAGGTAGGTTTATACCTAAATATTTTATTCTTTTTGTTGCAGTGGTAAATGGGAGTGTTTTCTTGATTTCACTTTCAGACTTTCATCATTAGTGTATAGGAATGCCAGAGATTTCTGTGCATTAATTTTGTATCCTGCAAGTTTACCAAATTCATTGATTAGCTCTAGTAGTTTTCTGGTAGCATCTTTAGGATTCTCTATGTATAGTATCATGTCACCTGCAAACAGTGAGAGCTTTACTTCTTCTTTTCCAATTTGGATTCCTTTTATTTCCTTTTCTTCTCTGATTGCTGTGGCTAAAACTTCCAAAACTATGTTGAATAAGAGTGGTGAGAGTGGGCAACATTGTCTTGTTCCTGATCTTAGTGGAAATGCTTTCAGTTTTTCACCATTGAGGACAATGTTGGTTGTGGGTTTGTCATATATGGTCATTATTATGTTGAGGGAAGTTCCCTCTATGCCTACTTTCTGCAGGGTTTTTATCATAAATGGGTGTTGAATTTTGTCAAAAGCTTTCTCTGCATCTATTGAGATGATCATATGGTTTTTCTCCTTCAATTTTTTAATATGGTGTATCACGTTGATTGATCTGCGTATATTGAAGAATCCTTGCATTCTTGGAATAAACCCCACTTGATCATGGTGTATGATCCTTTTAATGTGCTGTTGAATTCTGTTTGCTAGTATTCAAAGGATCCTTTTTGAGCACTAAAAATATAAAGAGGATTAATGAAGTAGTCTGTGCCCTCAAAGTAGCTCATTAGTTAGGGAGCACTCTTTACTTTTCCTTATGACCTTTGCCTAAACTTATAATTACATATGTATTAGTATAATTATCTGTTGAATTACTCTCTCCTCTGTTAAAATGTAAGCTTCATGAGAGAAGGAGCTAAATCTGTTCAGCAATTATCTCTAGAGCCCAGACAATATCTCAAACACATAATAAATGTGTTGAATAAATGTGAATGATTGATTACCTTTAGAAGATCACTTTAGCCAAGTGAAACACAAGTGGGATAAAGATGTTCCAAGTGGACAAGCAGCATCTGAAGTGGCAGGAGATGAGAAAGGGGCACGTTAAGGAGCCACTAGTATTTCAGCTTGGAAGGAACTTGGAGATGAAATTTGAGAAGGCCAAGACATAAAGCTGAACAGGAGATGGTCTGGATTATGAAGAGCCTTTATATTGTGCTAAGGAATTTAGATTCCCCTATTATTTTGACGGGGACCAATCTATCAACAGATTTCAAGCAAGAAAATAACATCATCAACTCACAGTTTTGAGGGATTGGGCTGGCAAGACTGTGGAGTGTGGGTGGGAGGAGAGTGAAATAGAAGCTAGTATGGTGCACAAAGGTGATGGATGTGAGGGTAGAGAGGAGAGCGTTTTTCAACAAGTAATAATTATTAAATGTGGGAGATGCAAAGATTCATCATTGCCTCCCAGATTTCTGGCTGGGGTGATATAACGTGTACTGTAGGAAGTTATTCTGTTTCTTGGAGAGGAGGTCATATTGAAGTTCCCTTTGAACATCTAGGTGGATGGCAATTATATAATTCTGGGTTCAATAAAGAGATTTGGGAATGATTAATATTATCTATTAATATAGATAATAATTAAAACCTGAGCAGGAATGATTTCCCAAAAAAGCACATGGAGAATGAGAAGCTAAGAGTGCCAAAGAAAGAAGAAGACAGTTGCTAAGAAGCTAAGGAGCAATCAGAGAGTTAGGGGAAAAAACAACAACAGAGTAACATCATAGAAATCATGAAAGGAAAGAATTCCCAAAGACAGAGAGTGCAAGAACAAACAGTTAACTGTGTCAATGTGGCAGAGAGGAAAGGTAAGACCAGGGTTGAAAAAATTCTTCATTATTATATTTAGAATGTAGGTCATAGGTGATTTGGATGAGAGCCATTGAGAAGAGTGAGAAAAGTGGAAGCTAGAAAGCTGTCTTTTATTGCAGGGCCAGCTCTATAGAGTGTAATGTTGCCTATTTATTATTCTGAATCAAGTTTTCCCTTCACATAGATGGTTAAGTGTCTGGGGAGGAAGGAGTACAATTGTTATGAGTTTCAATGAAGAACTATAGTAAATAAATATTTTATTTTGTTTCAACAAATATTTATCAAGCATCTGCTAAGTGTCAGCTCTGTGCTAGGCATTACAGACACAAAGATGAATAAGCCATGATCCCTGCCCCCAAGGGGTTCAAAATATATTTAAGGAGACACAAATACACACTTCAATATGGTAAGTGCTATAGTAAAGGTATATAGAGATGCTATGGTAACACAAAAGATGAAATCATTGGTTTTGCCCTGGCTAGTCGGGAATGGAGGTTGCAGAGAAGAAAGGGCACTTTTAATAGGACTTTGAAGAATTGATAAGATGATATGGGCATACCTCTGTTTAGTGCAGGGTGTGTGTTTCTGAAAATGAATGAACTAATAAATGATTAAGTAATATGAGCAGTCTTTGTGGCATGGTCCCCATGGAACTGCATATCAAGTATCATACATTAAACCAGCTGTGGAATTCTCTTTAAATTCCCTCAAGCATGACAAGTTGCAAGCCATAATTTCATTCACATGCAGTTCATACAATAGCAGATCAATCTTACCAAGCTGTAGGGATCTATAGGATATAAATAAGGTAAAAGTACTTCTTCCAACCTCTAACTGAGGATCTGAGCTTTCTAATTTGTTGACTATTATCCTGAATGTACCATAGAAGATATAAAACTTCATGGTGTAGTTTCTTGGCAATTTTTTTGTACCTCCAATAACATCACTTCTATTCATTTGTCAGCTGTGAGGGGTCAAAGCTGTTTACCAAAAGATAAAATATTGGAAGAAAGAGAGGCCAAGGAAGAGTAAATGCAGAATTAAAAAAGAAGTGTGGCACCATTAAAACTGAAGCATCCTGTGAAAGGCTCCTTCCTGCTCACCTGCTGAGAGGGTGGACTGATAGTCAGTCTACTGAACTGGCTCATCCATCACACACATTAACATATTAGACAGACGGATAGGTAGATGATAGATAGACAATGTAGAGGTGTGAATATATAATATATTTTTGAGATAAAGAGCACTGTAATGAATGTATGTTATATAGGGCAACACTAAGTGTGAAATGCAAAAAATAGAAAAGTCCCAGTGTATATTATCATATGGATTCATGAAAGTACATGTGTAAGAAGTTTGGTGTGACTAAAGTGGAGTGTGCATGACACAGAGGAGTAAGAGATAAAATTGGAAAGGTTAAGCTCTGTGTAATTTGTGAATACCACTGTATGTTATACTAAAAAGTATGCACTATATTATACAGCAAGAAGCAGCCTCAAATTCTAAAAAGAAAAGTAGCACAATCACTGACACTGATGGAAATATGGAGAAAGTGCCAGAGGCTGGCCAAGCCGAAGGCGGGGAGACCAGTGGGGAGGCTGAGAGACCCAGAACAGCAGGATTGAAAGAATCTGGGGGTATACCACTGGATGCCCAGGGGACAAGAGAGTTCCTCTACACAAGGTCATCAAAAGTCAAAGACTCCCAGCAGTGGTGCTGGGGAGCAGTCCAGTGCAGGTTTGAATGGGCAATGGCAGAAAAAGAAAGTGGTTTTAGGAGTTATCTTCCAGGCCCTCTTTGTTCCTATTAAGCAAGCACCACCAAGTTTAAGAAACGAATTATTACTAAATGGTTCATGCCCTCTAAGTTTCCTTCCTCTTCTCCTTTCCCTCTCTCCACCAGATATGACCACCTTCCTGAATTTGGTGTTTATTATAAACATTAATTAATTTTCCTTCTACTATATATGTTAACTGTTCAAGAATATATACTAAATTTTTTGCAAATTTTAGTACTTTATATCAATGGTGTCATGCTGTATATATTTGTAACCTACCTTTTTTTATCAGGAAATCATAATCATGGATTCTATAACTGTAATTTGTTTGTTTTCACTAGTATAGAGTATTCCATTATGTGAACATAGCATATTGTACCTATTCTCTTGTTTATGGACATTTAAGTTGTTTCTATTTTCTTACTATATGAATAATGCTGCTCCGAACATTCTTGTACTTATTTTCTTTTTTATGTTTAAGAATTTCTTTAGAATATATACCTAAGAGTGAAATTGCTGGCTTTGTTTTTTTCCACCTATAGAAAAAAACAGAATGTGATTAATCACATCCTCAGTTAATGATACACACTCATCATTATTATTAGTCCATGTGTGGCTGCTTTTATTTGTTTACTTTAAGCTAGTTCTTTACAATACATAAACGATACAATACAATATATAAACAATATGGTCCCCTTATCTCATACCTTGCCTCTTCTTAGCCCTAAGTAATCATCAGTCTGAAGCTTATGTTCATTGTTCCCTTGCTTTCTTTTTACTATCATTCTATTGTATCCATTAGTATTTCTAGAATTTTAAAATTTACTTTTTAACTTTATCAAAAGAGCCACATGAACATTAACCCTTATAGCACACATACACAAAAATTAATTTTAAATGGATTATATTTTAACAATGGAAATGAGAAAAGAGCATATCAAAATTTGCAAGATACAGCTAAAGTAATACCAAGGGGGAAACTTATAGCACTATACATCTATGTTAGCAAAAAGGGGAGTCTAAAATCAGCTACCTCAGTTTCACCTAAAGAGACTAAGAAAAAGGCCAAAGTAAGCTGAAGAAAGAGATAATACAGACCAAAGCAGAAATCTTCTTCAAAATAGAAGAAAGAAAACCTGTAGAGAAAATCAATGAAACCAAAATTTGGGGATGGGGGGAGTGTTGGTTTTTATTTTGTAGTTTAGAAAATCAATAAAATTGATAAATCTCTGCCTAGGCTGATTAGGAAAAAAGAGAGAAAGCAAAAATTACCAGTATCAGAAATGAGAAGTGACATCATTACAGATTATAAAAGACTAATGAGAGAATATTATGAACAATTTTGTGTTAATAAATTCAATAACTTAGATAAAATGGATAAATTCCTTGAAAGACACAAACTACCAATGTTAAGAATAAATAAATAACCTAATGGCTTTATACATATTTTTAAAGTGAATTTTTAGTTAAAAATCTTCCTACAAAGAAAACTGAAGATGACTTTACTGGTAAACTTTACCAAACATAAAGAAGAAATAATACAAATTCTATACAATCTCTAACAGACAATTAAATAGGAAGGAACACTTGTCAACTCATTCTCCAAGGCCAGTATTACTCTCATACCAAAAGCAGACAAAAACAACAGAAAGAAACTACAGACTAATATCCCTCATGAACACAGATGCAGACATTCTTACAAAATTTGGGCAAATTGAATCTAACAATACATAAAAAGTTTATTACATCATGATCAAGTTGGATTTCTCTAAGGAATAAGAGGTTGCTTTAACCTAGTATTTGAAAATCAATCAATGTAATTTACCATATTAGAGGACTAAAAAAGAAAATCAATATGACTATCTCAATAGATGCAGAAAATGTATTTGACAAAATCCACATCTATTTTTGATTTTTTAAGGAAATACTGAGTAATAAACATAAAAATATGAAAGACATATATAATAAAAAACTATAAAACATTTCTCAGAGAAATTAAAAGCCTAAAATAATAGCTATATTATTTTCATTCATTGATGGAAAGATTGAATATTGTTAAGATGTTAGTTCTCCCCAAATTGATCTATAGATTAAGTGCGATCCTAATCAATACCCAGCAGCTTTTGGGTAGAAATTGACAAGCTGATTTAAAAAGTCCCATGGATAGACAGGCACATGTAAATCAATGAAGTTAGAACGCTCCCTCATATCATACACAAAAATAAACTCCAAATGGCTTAAAGACTTAAATATAAGACATTACACCATAAAACTCCTAGAAGAGAACATAGGCAAAACATTCTCTGACATAAATCATACCAATGTTTTCTTAGGTCAGTCTCCCAAGGCAAAAGAAATAAAAGCAAAACTAAACAAATGGGACCTAATTAAACTTAAAAGCTTTTGTACAGCAAAGGAAACCATAAACAAAACAAAAAGACAACCTACAGACTGGAAGAAAATATTTGCAAATGATGCTACCAACAAGGGCTTAATTTCCAAAATGTGCAAACAGCTCGTACAACTCAATAACAACAAAACAAAGGACCAATTGAAAAATGGGCAGAAGCCCTAAATAGACTTTTCTCCAAAGAAGACATACAGATGGCCAACAGGCACATGAAAAGATGCTCAACATTGCTAATTATTAGATAAATGCAAATCAAAACTGAAATGAGGTGTCACCTGACACCAGTCAGAATGGCCATCATTAAAAAGTCTACAAATAATAAATGCTGGAGAGGGTGTGGAGTAAAGGGAACTCTCCAACACTATTGATGGGAATGTAAATTAGTGCAGCCACTGTGGAGAACAGTATGGAGGTTCCTTAAAAAACTAAAAATAGAGTTACTGTATGATCCAGCAATCCCACTCCTGGGCATATATCTAGAGAAAACTCTAATTTGAAAGGATACATGCACCCCAATGTTCACTGCAGCACTATTTACAATATATGGAAGCAACCTAAATGTCCAAATGAATGGATAAAGAAGATGTGGTATATATTAACATATATACAATGGAATATCACTCAGCCAAAAAAACCCACAAAATAATGCCATTTGCAGCAACATGGATGGACCTAGAGATTATCATACTAAGTGAAGTAAGTCAGACAAAGACAAATATCATATATCACTTATATGTGGAATCTAAAATATAATACAAATGAACTTATTTATAAAACAGAAATAGACTTATGGACATAGAAAGCAAACTTATGGTTACCAAAGGGGAAAGTAGGGAGAGGAGGGATAAATTAGGAGTTTGGGATTAGCAGATACAAACTACTATATATAAAATAGATAAAAAGAAAGGTCCTACTATATAGCACATGGAATTATATTCAATATCTTGTAATAAACTAATAAAATGGAAGAGAATTTTTAAAGTTCCCATGGAAAAACAAAGGAAGTAGAAAAGCCAAAAACTACATTGGAAAGGAAGAACAAAGTTGGAGAACTTAGACTAACTCACTTCAAGACTTATTTAAAGTCTTGAAACTAATTTACTTGTAAAGCTTATTTGCTTATAAAGCTACAGTAATAAAGACAGAGTGGCATTGGGGTCAAGACAGACAAACAGACCAATGAAACAAAATAGAGTCCAGAAATAGAATCACAATCAAGCCAATTGATTTTTGACCATAGTTAAAGGCAAATCAGTGGAAAAAATGTCTTTTCAAAAATTGGTCCTGCAAATATTAAATATACATATGGAAGAAGAAGAAGAAGAAGAAGAAGAAGAAGAAGAAGAAGAAGAAGAAGAAGAAGAAGAAGAAGGAGAAGGAGAAGGAGAAGGAGAAGGAGAAGGAGAAGGAGGAGAAGGAGAAGAAGAAGAAGAAGAAGAAGAAGAAGAAGAAGAAGAAGAA